>NW_027464617.1:0-302028 GCF_043290135.1 Rhipicephalus microplus
CAGTTTCTAGTTTTGGAGTTTCTAGATATGGAATTTCTAGTTGCCGAGTCTCTATTTGTGGAGTTTGTAGTTGTGGAGTTTCTAGTTGTGGAGTTTCTAGTTGTGGAGTCTCTAGTTGCGGAGTTTCTAGTTGTGGAGTTTCTAGTTGTGGAGTTTCTAGTTGTGAAGTTTCTGGTTGTTGAGTTTCTAGTTCTGGAGTTTCAAGTTGTGGAGTTTCTAGTTGTGGAGTCTCTGGTTGCGAGTTTCTAGTTGTGGAGTTTCTAGTTGCGGAGTTTCTAGTTGTGGAGTTTCGAGTTGTGGAGTTTCTAGTTGTGGAGTTTCTAGCTGCGGAGTTTATAGTTGCAGAGTATCTAGTTTTGGAGTTTCTAGTTGCGAATTCTCTAGTTGAGGAGTCTCTAGTTGTAGAGTTTCTAGTTGCGGAGTGTCTAGTTGTGGTGTTTCTAGCCGTGGAATTTATTGTTGCGGAGTTTTTAAATGCGGAGCTTCTAGTTGCGGAGTTCTATTGTTGCAGTCTCTAATTGTGGAGTTTCTAGTTGTGGAGTGCCTAGTTGTGGAGTCTCAAGTTTTGGAGTTTCTAGTAAAGTTTCGAATTGTGAAGTTTTTAGTTGTGGAGTTTCTAGTTGTGGAGTTTCCAGTTTTGGAGTTTCTAGTTGTGGACTTTCTAGTTGTAGAGTCTCCTGTTGCGGAGTTTCTAGTTGCGGAGTTTCTGGTTGGGGAGTTTCTAGTTGTGGAGTCTCAAGTTGTGGAGTTTAAACTTTTGGAGTTTCAAGTTGTGGAGTCTATAGTTGTGGAGTTTCTAGTTGTGGATTTTCTAGTTGTGGAGTTTCTAGTTGTGGAGTTGCGGAGTCTCTAGTTGTGGAGTTTCTAGTTGCAGAGTCTCTAGTTGTGGAGTTTCAAGTTGTGGAGTCTCTAGATGTGGAGTTCCTAGTTGTCGAGTTTCCAGTTGTGGAGTATCTAGTAGTGGAGTTTCCAGTTGTGGAGTTTCCAGTTGTGGAGTTTCTAGTTGCGGAGTTTCTAATTGTGGAGTTTAAAGTTGCGCAGTCTCAAGCTGTGGAGTTTCTAGTTGTTGAGTTTTTAGTTGTGGAGTTTCTAGTTGTTGAGTTTCTCGTTTGAAGTCTCTAGTTGTAGATTCTCTAGTTGTGGAGTCTCTAGTTTAGGAGTTTCTAGTTGAAGAGTTTTAGTTGTGAAGTGTCTAGTTGTGGAGTTTCCAGTTGTGGACTTTCGAGTGTTGGAAGTTCTAGTTTTGGAGTTTCTAATTGTGGAGTTTCAAGTTGTGGAGTTTCTAGTTGTGGAGTTTCTAGTTTTGGAGTCTCTAGTTCTGTAGTTTCTAGCTGCGGAGTTTCTAGTTTCGGAGCTTCTATTTGTGGAGTTTCTAGCTGCGGAGTTTCTAGTTGCAGAGTCTCTGGTTGTGGAGTTTCTAGTTGCGGAATCTCTAGTTGTGGAGTTTCTAGTTGTGGAGTTTCTAGTTGTGGACTTTCTAGTTGTGAAGTCTCTAGTTTCGCAGTTTCTAGTTGTGGAGTTTTCAGTTGTGGAGTTTCTAGATATGGAACTTCTAGTTGCCGAGTCTCTATTTGTGGAGTTTGTAGCTGTGGAGTTTGTAGTTGTGGAGTTTCTAATTGTGGAGTCTCTAGTTGCGGAGTTTCTAGTTGTGGAGTTTCTAGTTGTGGAGTTTCTAGTTGTGGAGTTTCTAGTTGTGGAGTTTCAAGTTGTGGAGTTTCTAGTTGTGGAGTCTCTAGTTGCGGAGTTTCTAGTTGTGGAGTTTCTGGTTGTGGAGTTTCTAGTTGTGGATTTTCAAGTTATGGAGTTTCTAGTGGCAGAGTCTCAAGTTTTGGAGTTTCTAGTTGTGGAGTTTCAAGTTGTGGAGTTTTGAGTTGTGGAGTTTCAAGTTGTGGAGTTTCTAGTTGTGGAGTTTCGAGTTGTGGAGTTTCTAGTTGTGGAGTTTCTAGCTGCGGAGTTTCTAGGTGCAGAGTCTCTACTTTTGGAATTTCTAGTTGCGAATTCTCTAGTTGAGGAGTCTCTAGTTGTAGAGTTTTTAGTTGTGGAGTTTCTAGTTGTGGAGTTTCAAGTTGTGGAGTTTCTAGTTGCGGCGTCTCAAGTTGTGGAGTTTTTAAATGCGTAGTTTCTAGTTGCGGAGTTCTCTAGTTGCGCAGTCTCTAGTTGTGGAGTTTCTAGTTGTGTAGTGTCTAGTTGTGGAGTTTCAAGTTGTGGAGTTTCTAGTTGTAGAGTTTCGAATTGTGAAGTTTTTCGTTGTGGAGTTTCTAGTTGCGGAGTTTCTAGTTGTGGAGTTTCTAGTTGGGGAGTTTCTAGTTGTGGAGTTTCTAGTTGTGGAGTTTCTAGTTGTGGAGTCTCAAGTTGTGGAGTTTCCAGTTGTGGAGTTTTTAGTTGTGGACTTTCTAGACATGAAATTTCTTGTAGCCGAGTCTCTATTTGTGGAGTTTGTAGTTGTGTAGTTTCTAGTTGTGGAGTCTCTAGTTGAAGAGTTTCTAGTTGTGAAGTTTCTAGTTGTGGAGTTTATGGTTGTGGAGTTTCTGGTTGTGGAGTTTCTAGTTGTGGAGTTTCATGTTGTGGAGTTTCTAGTTGTTGAGTCTCAAGTTGTGGAGTTTAAAGTTGTGGAGTTTCAAGTTGTGGAGTCTCTAGTTGTGGAGTTTCTAGTACGGAGTGTCTAGTTGTGGAGTTTCCAGTTGTGGAGTTTCTAGTTGTGGAGTTTCTAGTTGTGAAGTCTCTAGTTTTGCAGTTTCTAGTTTTGGAGTTTCTAGATATGGAATTTCTAGTTGCCGAGTCTCTATTTGTGGAGTTTGTAGTTGTGGAGTTTCTAGTTGTGGAGTTTCTAGTTGTGGAGTCTCTAGTTGCGGAGTTTCTAGTTGTGGAGTTTCTAGTTGTGGAGTTTCTAGTTGTGAAGTTTCTGGTTGTGGATTTTCTAGTTCTGGAGTTTCAAGTTGTGGAGTTTCTAGTTGTGGAGTCTCTGGTTGCGAGTTTCTAGTTGTGGAGTTTCTAGTTGCGGAGTCTCAAGTTGTTGAGTTTCTAGTTGTGGAGTTTCTAGTTGTGGAGTTTCGAGTTGTGGAGTTTCTAGCTGCGGAGTTTCTAGTTGCAGAGTCTCTAGTTTTGGGGTTGCTAGTTGCGAATTCTCTAGTTGTAGAGTTTCTAGTTACGGAGTGTCTAGTTGTGGTGTTTCTAGCCGTTGAATTTCTTGTTGCGGAGTTTTTAAACGCGGAGTTTCTAGTTAAGGAGTTCTATAGTTGCAGAGTCTCTAGTTGTGGAGTTTCTAGTTGTAGAGTCTCCTGTTGCGAAGTTTCCAGTTGTGGAGTTTCTGGTTGGGGAGTTTCTGGTTGGGGAGTTTCTGGTTGTGGAGTTTCTAGTTGTGGAGTTTCTAGTTGTCGAGTCTCAAGTTGTGGAGTTTCAAGTTGTGGAGTATCTAGTAGTGGAGTTTCCAGTTGTGGAGTTTATAGTTGTGGAGTCTCTAGTTGCGGAGTTCCTAGTTGTGGAGTTTCTAGTTGCGGAGTCTCAAGCTGTGGAGTTTCTAGTTGTTGAGTTTTTAGTTGTGGAGTTTCTAGTTGGTGAGTTTCTAGTTTGAAGTCTCTACTTGTAGATTCTGTAGTTGTGAAGTCTCTAGTTTAGGATTTTCTAGTTGAAGAGTTTTTAGTTGTGGAGTGTCTAGTTGTAGAGTTTCTAGTTGTGGAGTTTCTAGTTGTGGAGTCTCTAGTTGCAGAGTTTCTAGTTGTGGAGTTTCTATCTGCGGAGTTTCTAGTTGCGGAGTTTCTATTTGTGGAGTTGCTAGCTGCGGTGTTTCTAGTTGCAGAGTCTCTGGTTGTGGAGTTTCTAGTAGCGGAGTCTCTAGTTGTAAAGTTTCTAGTTGTGGAGTTTCTAGTTGTGGAGATTCCAGTTGTGGAGTTTTTAGTTGTGGACTTTCTAGACATGAAATTTCTTGTAGCCGAGTCTCTATTTGTGGAGTTTGTAGTTGTGGAGTTTCTTGTTGTGGAGTTTCTAGTTGTGGAGTTTCTAGTTGTGGAGTTTCTGGTAGTGGAGTTTCTAGTTGTGGAGTTTCAAGTTGTTGAGTTTCTAGTTGTGGAGTCTCAAGTTGTGGAGTTTAAAGTTGTAGAGTTTCAAGTTGTGGAGTCTCTAGTTGTGGAGTTTCTAGTTGCGGAGTATCTAATTGTGGAGTTTCCAGTTGTGGAGTTTCTAGTTGCGGAGTATCTAGTTGTGGAGTTTCCAGTTGTGGAGTTTCTAGTTGTGGAGTTGCGGAGTCTCTGGTTGTGGAGTTTCTAGTTTTGGAGTTTCGAGTTGTGGAGTCTCTAGTTGTGGAGTTTCTAGTTTTGGAGTTTCAAGTTGTGGAGTATCTAGTTGTGGAGTTTCCAGTTGTGAAGTATCTAGTTGTGAAGTCTCTAGTTTTGCAGTTTCTAGTTGCGGAGTATCTATTCGTGGACTTTCTACTTGTGGAGTTTCTAGTTGTGGAGTCTCTAGTTGCGGAGTTTCTAGTTGTGGAGTTTCTGGTTGTGGAGTTTCTAGTTGTGGATTTTCAAGTTGTGGAGTTTCTAGTGGCAGAGTCTCAAGTTTTGGAGTTTCTAGTTGTGGAGTTTCAAGTTGTGGAGTTTTGAGTTGTGGAGTTTCAAGTTGTGGAGTTTCTAGTTGTGGAGTTTCGAGTTGTGGAGTTTCTAGTTGTGGAGTTTCTAGCTGCGGAGTTTCTAGGTGCAGAGTCTCTACTTTTGGAATTTCTAGTTGCGAATTCTCTAGTTGAGGAGTCTCTAGTTGTAGAGTTTTTAGTTGTGGAGTTTCTAGTTGTGGAGTTTCAAGTTGTGGAGTTTCTAGTGGCGGCGTCTCAAGTTGTGGAGTTTTTAAATGCGTAGTTTCTAGTTGCGGAGTTCTCTAGTTGCGCAGTCTCTAGTTGTGGAGTTTCTAGTTGTGTAGTGTCTAGTTGTGGAGTTTCAAGTTGTGGAGTTTCTAGTTGTAGAGTTTCGAATTGTGAAGTTTTTCGTTGTGGAGTTTCTAGTTGCGGAGTTTCTAGTTGTGGAGTTTCTAGTTGGGGAGTTTCTAGTTGTGGAGTTTCTAGTTGTGGAGTTTCTAGTTGTGGAGTCTCAAGTTGTGGAGTTTCCAGTTGTGGAGTTTTTAGTTGTGGACTTTCTAGACATGAAACTTCTTGTAGCCGAGTCTCTATTTGTGGAGTTTGTAGTTGTGTAGTTTCTAGTTGTGGAGTCTCTAGTTGAAGAGTTTCTAGTTGTGAAGTTTCTAGTTGTGGAGTTTATGGTTGTGGAGTTTCTGGTTGTGGAGTTTCTAGTTGTGGAGTTTCATGTTGTGGAGTTTCTAGTTGTTGAGTCTCAAGTTGTGGAGTTTAAAGTTGTGGAGTTTCAAGTTGTGGAGTCTCTAGTTGTGGAGTTTCTAGTACGGAGTGTCTAGTTGTGGAGTTTCCAGTTGTGGAGTTTCTAGTTGTGGAGTTTCTAGTTGTGAAGTCTCTAGTTTTGCAGTTTCTAGTTTTGGAGTTTCTAGATATGGAATTTCTAGTTGCCGAGTCTCTATTTGTGGAGTTTGTAGTTGTGGAGTTTCTAGTTGTGGAGTTTCTAGTTGTGGAGTCTCTAGTTGCGGAGTTTCTAGTTGTGGAGTTTCTAGTTGTGGAGTTTCTAGTTGTGAAGTTTCTGGTTGTGGAGTTTCTAGTTCTGGAGTTTCAAGTTGTGGAGTTTCTAGTTGTGGAGTCTCTGGTTGCGAGTTTCTAGTTGTGGAGTTTCTAGTTGCGGAGTCTCAAGTTGTTGAGTTTCTAGTTGTGGAGTTTCTAGTTGTGGAGTTTCGAGTTGTGGAGTTTCTAGCTGCGGAGTTTCTAGTTGCAGAGTCTCTAGTTTTGGGGTTGTTAGTTGCGAATTCTCTAGTTGTAGAGTTTCTAGTTACGGAGTGTCTAGTTGTGGTGTTTCTAGCCGTTGAATTTCTTGTTGCGGAGTTTTTAAACGCGGAGTTTCTAGTTAAGGAGTTCTATAGTTGCAGAGTCTCTAGTTGTGGAGTTTCTAGTTGTAGAGTCTCCTGTTGCGAAGTTTCCAGTTGTGGAGTTTCTGGTTGGGGAGTTTCTGGTTGGGGAGTTTCTGGTTGTGGAGTTTCTAGTTGTGGAGTTTCTAGTTGTCGAGTCTCAAGTTGTGGAGTTTCAAGTTGTGGAGTATCTAGTAGTGGAGTTTCCAGTTGTGGAGTTTATAGTTGTGGAGTCTCTAGTTGCGGAGTTCCTAGTTGTGGAGTTTCTAGTTGCGGAGTCTCAAGCTGTGGAGTTTCTAGTTGTTGAGTTTTTAGTTGTGGAGTTTCTAGTTGGTGAGTTTCTAGTTTGAAGTCTCTACTTGTAGATTCTGTAGTTGTGAAGTCTCTAGTTTAGGATTTTCTAGTTGAAGAGTTTTTAGTTGTGGAGTGTCTAGTTGTAGAGTTTCTAGTTGTGGAGTTTCTAGTTGTGGAGTCTCTAGTTGCAGAGTTTCTAGTTGTGGAGTTTCTATCTGCGGAGTTTCTAGTTGCGGAGTTTCTATTTGTGGAGTTGCTAGCTGCGGTGTTTCTAGTTGCAGAGTCTCTGGTTGTGGAGTTTCTAGTAGCGGAGTCTCTAGTTGTAAAGTTTCTAGTTGTGGAGTTTCTAGTTGTGGAGTTTCCAGTTGTGGAGTTTTTAGTTGTGGACTTTCTAGACATGAAATTTCTTGTAGCCGAGTCTCTATTTGTGGAGTTTGTAGTTGTGGAGTTTGTAGTTGTGGAGTTTCTTGTTGTGGAGTTTCTAGTTGTGGAGTTTCTAGTTGTGGAGTTTCTGGTAGTGGAGTTTCTAGTTGTGGAGTTTCAAGTTGTTGAGTTTCTAGTTGTGGAGTCTCAAGTTGTGGAGTTTAAAGTTGTAGAGTTTCAAGTTGTGGAGTCTCTAGTTGTGGAGTTTCTAGTTGCGGAGTATCTAATTGTGGAGTTTCCAGTTGTGGAGTTTCTAGTTGCGGAGTATCTAGTTGTGGAGTTTCCAGTTGTGGAGTTGCGGAGTCTCTGGTTGTGGAGTTTCTAGTTTTGGAGTTTCGAGTTGTGGAGTCTCTAGTTGTGGAGTTTCTAGTTTTGGAGTTTCAAGTTGTGGAGTATCTAGTTGTGGAGTTTCCAGTTGTGAAGTATCTAGTTGTGAAGTCTCTAGTTTTGCAGTTTCTAGTTGCGGAGTATCTATTCGTGGACTTTCTACTTGTGGAGTTTCTAGTTGTGGAGTCTCTAGTTGCGGAGTTTCTAGTTGTGGAGTTTCTGGTTGTGGAGTTTCTAGTTGTGGATTTTCAAGTTGTGGAGTTTCTAGTGGCAGAGTCTCAAGTTTTGGAGTTTCTAGTTGTGGAGTTTCAAGTTGTGGAGTTTTGAGTTGTGGAGTTTCAAGTTGTGGAGTTTCTAGTTGTGGAGTTTCGAGTTGTGGAGTTTCTAGTTGTGGAGTTTCTAGCTGCGGAGTTTCTAGGTGCAGAGTCTCTACTTTTGGAATTTCTAGTTGCGAATTCTCTAGTTGAGGAGTCTCTAGTTGTAGAGTTTTTAGTTGTGGAGTTTCTAGTTGTGGAGTTTCAAGTTGTGGAGTTTCTAGTGGCGGCGTCTCAAGTTGTGGAGTTTTTAAATGCGTAGTTTCTAGTTGCGGAGTTCTCTAGTTGCGCAGTCTCTAGTTGTGGAGTTTCTAGTTGTGTAGTGTCTAGTTGTGGAGTTTCAAGTTGTGGAGTTTCTAGTTGTAGAGTTTCGAATTGTGAAGTTTTTCGTTGTGGAGTTTCTAGTTGCGGAGTTTCTAGTTGTGGAGTTTCTAGTTGGGGAGTTTCTAGTTGTGGAGTTTCTAGTTGTGGAGTTTCTAGTTGTGGAGTCTCAAGTTGTGGAGTTTCCAGTTGTGGAGTTTTTAGTTGTGGACTTTCTAGACATGAAATTTCTTGTAGCCGAGTCTCTATTTGTGGAGTTTGTAGTTGTGTAGTTTCTAGTTGTGGAGTCTCTAGTTGAAGAGTTTCTAGTTGTGAAGTTTCTAGTTGTGGAGTTTATGGTTGTGGAGTTTCTGGTTGTGGAGTTTCTAGTTGTGGAGTTTCATGTTGTGGAGTTTCTAGTTGTTGAGTCTCAAGTTGTGGAGTTTAAAGTTGTGGAGTTTCAAGTTGTGGAGTCTCTAGTTGTGGAGTTTCTAGTACGGAGTGTCTAGTTGTGGAGTTTCCAGTTGTGGAGTTTCTAGTTGTGGAGTTTCTAGTTGTGAAGTCTCTAGTTTTGCAGTTTCTAGTTTTGGAGTTTCTAGATATGGAATTTCTAGTTGCCGAGTCTCTATTTGTGGAGTTTGTAGTTGTGGAGTTTCTAGTTGTGGAGTTTCTAGTTGTGGAGTCTCTAGTTGCGGAGTTTCTAGTTGTGGAGTTTCTAGTTGTGGAGTTTCTAGTTGTGAAGTTTCTGGTTGTGGAGTTTCTAGTTCTGGAGTTTCAAGTTGTGGAGTTTCTAGTTGTGGAGTCTCTGGTTGCGAGTTTCTAGTTGTGGAGTTTCTAGTTGCGGAGTCTCAAGTTGTTGAGTTTCTAGTTGTGGAGTTTCGAGTTGTGGAGTTTCGAGTTGTGGAGTTTCTAGCTGCGGAGTTTCTAGTTGCAGAGTCTCTAGTTTTGGGGTTGCTAGTTGCGAATTCTCTAGTTGTAGAGTTTCTAGTTACGGAGTGTCTAGTTGTGGTGTTTCTAGCCGTTGAATTTCTTGTTGCGGAGTTTTTAAACGCGGAGTTTCTAGTTAAGGAGTTCTATAGTTGCAGAGTCTCTAGTTGTGGAGTTTCTAGTTGTAGAGTCTCCTGTTGCGAAGTTTCCAGTTGTGGAGTTTCTGGTTGGGGAGTTTCTGGTTGTGGAGTTTCTAGTTGTGGAGTTTCTAGTTGTCGAGTCTCAAGTTGTGGAGTTTCAAGTTGTGGAGTATCTAGTAGTGGAGTTTCCAGTTGTGGAGTTTATAGTTGTGGAGTCTCTAGTTGCGGAGTTCCTAGTTGTGGAGTTTCTAGTTGCGGAGTCTCAAGCTGTGGAGTTTCTAGTTGTTGAGTTTTTAGTTGTGGAGTTTCTAGTTGGTGAGTTTCTAGTTTGAAGTCTCTACTTGTAGATTCTGTAGTTGTGAAGTCTCTAGTTTAGGATTTTCTAGTTGAAGAGTTTTTAGTTGTGGAGTGTCTAGTTGTAGAGTTTCTAGTTGTGGAGTTTCTAGTTGTGGAGTCTCTAGTTGCAGAGTTTCTAGTTGTGGAGTTTCTATCTGCGGAGTT
The DNA here is from genome assembly GCF_043290135.1 of Rhipicephalus microplus. Classification (NCBI taxonomy): domain Eukaryota; kingdom Metazoa; phylum Arthropoda; class Arachnida; order Ixodida; family Ixodidae; genus Rhipicephalus; species Rhipicephalus microplus. The sequence continues at coordinate 9,170 of NW_027464617.1, forward strand.
TCTAGTTGCGGAGTTTCTATTTGTGGAGTTGCTAGCTGCGGTGTTTCTAGTTGCAGAGTCTCTGGTTGTGGAGTTTCTAGTAGCGGAGTCTCTAGTTGTAAAGTTTCTAGTTGTGGAGTTTCTAGTTGTGGAGTTTCCAGTTGTGGAGTTTTTAGTTGTGGACTTTCTAGACATGAAATTTCTTGTAGCCGAGTCTCTATTTGTGGAGTTTGTAGTTGTGGAGTTTGTAGTTGTGGAGTTTCTTGTTGTGGAGTTTCTAGTTGTGGCGTTTCTAGTTGTGGAGTCTCAAGTTGTGGAGTTTAAAGTTGTAGAGTTTCAAGTTGTGGAGTCTCTAGTTGTGGAGTTTCTAGTTGCGGAGTATCTAATTGTGGAGTTTCCAGTTGTGGAGTTTCTAGTTGCGGAGTATCTAGTTGTGGAGTTTCCAGTTGTGGAGTTTCTAGTTGTGGAGTTGCGGAGTCTCTGGTTGTGGAGTTTCTAGTTGTGGAGTTTCGAGTTGTGGAGTCTCTAGTTGTGGAGTTTCTAGTTTTGGAGTTTCAAGTTGTGGAGTATCTAGTTGTGGAGTTTCCAGTTGTGAAGTATCTAGTTGTGAAGTCTCTAGTTTTGCAGTTTCTAGTTGCGGAGTATCTATTCGTGGACTTTCTACTTGTGGAGTTTCCAGTTGTGGAGTTTTTAGTTGTGGACTTTCTAGACATGAAATTTCTTGTAGCCGAGTCTCTATTTGTGGAGTTTGTAGTTGTGGAGTTTCTAGTTGTGGAGTTTCTAGTTGTGGAGTCTCTAGTTGCAGAGTTTCTAGTTGTGGAGTTTCTAGTTGTGGAGTTTCTAGTTGCGCAGTCTCTAGTTGTGGAGTTTCTAGTTGTGTAGTGTCTAGTTGTGGAGTTTCAAGTTGTGGAGTTTCTAGTTGTAGAGTTTCGAATTGTGAAGTTTTTCGTTGTGGAGTTTCTAGTTGCGGAGTTTCTAGTTGTGGAGTTTCTAGTTGGGGAGTTTCTAGTTGTGGAGTTTCTAGTTGTGGAGTTTCTAGTTGTGGAGTCTCAAGTTGTGGAGTTTCCAGTTGTGGAGTTTTTAGTTGTGGACTTTCTAGACATGAAATTTCTTGTAGCCGAGTCTCTATTTGTGGAGTTTGTAGTTGTGTAGTTTCTAGTTGTGGAGTCTCTAGTTGAAGAGTTTCTAGTTGTGAAGTTTCTAGTTGTGGAGTTTATGGTTGTGGAGTTTCTGGTTGTGGAGTTTCTAGTTGTGGAGTTTCATGTTGTGGAGTTTCTAGTTGTTGAGTCTCAAGTTGTGGAGTTTAAAGTTGTGGAGTTTCAAGTTGTGGAGTCTCTAGTTGTGGAGTTTCTAGTACGGAGTGTCTAGTTGTGGAGTTTCCAGTTGTGGAGTTTCTAGTTGTGGAGTTTCTAGTTGTGAAGTCTCTAGTTTTGCAGTTTCTAGTTTTGGAGTTTCTAGATATGGAATTTCTAGTTGCCGAGTCTCTATTTGTGGAGTTTGTAGTTGTGGAGTTTCTAGTTGTGGAGTTTCTAGTTGTGGAGTCTCTAGTTGCGGAGTTTCTAGTTGTGGAGTTTCTAGTTGTGGAGTTTCTAGTTGTGAAGTTTCTGGTTGTGGAGTTTCTAGTTCTGGAGTTTCAAGTTGTGGAGTTTCTAGTTGTGGAGTCTCTGGTTGCGAGTTTCTAGTTGTGGAGTTTCTAGTTGCGGAGTCTCAAGTTGTTGAGTTTCTAGTTGTGGAGTTTCTAGTTGTGGAGTTTCGAGTTGTGGAGTTTCTAGCTGCGGAGTTTCTAGTTGCAGAGTCTCTAGTTTTGGGGTTGCTAGTTGCGAATTCTCTAGTTGTAGAGTTTCTAGTTACGGAGTGTCTAGTTGTGGTGTTTCTAGCCGTTGAATTTCTTGTTGCGGAGTTTTTAAACGCGGAGTTTCTAGTTAAGGAGTTCTATAGTTGCAGAGTCTCTAGTTGTGGAGTTTCTAGTTGTAGAGTCTCCTGTTGCGAAGTTTCCAGTTGTGGAGTTTCTGGTTGGGGAGTTTCTGGTTGGGGAGTTTCTGGTTGTGGAGTTTCTAGTTGTGGAGTTTCTAGTTGTCGAGTCTCAAGTTGTGGAGTTTCAAGTTGTGGAGTATCTAGTAGTGGAGTTTCCAGTTGTGGAGTTTATAGTTGTGGAGTCTCTAGTTGCGGAGTTCCTAGTTGTGGAGTTTCTAGTTGCGGAGTCTCAAGCTGTGGAGTTTCTAGTTGTTGAGTTTTTAGTTGTGGAGTTTCTAGTTGGTGAGTTTCTAGTTTGAAGTCTCTACTTGTAGATTCTGTAGTTGTGAAGTCTCTAGTTTAGGATTTTCTAGTTGAAGAGTTTTTAGTTGTGGAGTGTCTAGTTGTAGAGTTTCTAGTTGTGGAGTTTCTAGTTGTGGAGTCTCTAGTTGCAGAGTTTCTAGTTGTGGAGTTTCTATCTGCGGAGTTTCTAGTTGCGGAGTTTCTATTTGTGGAGTTGCTAGCTGCGGTGTTTCTAGTTGCAGAGTCTCTGGTTGTGGAGTTTCTAGTAGCGGAGTCTCTAGTTGTAAAGTTTCTAGTTGTGGAGTTTCTAGTTGTGGAGATTCCAGTTGTGGAGTTTTTAGTTGTGGACTTTCTAGACATGAAATTTCTTGTAGCCGAGTCTCTATTTGTGGAGTTTGTAGTTGTGGAGTTTGTAGTTGTGGAGTTTCTTGTTGTGGAGTTTCTAGTTGTGGAGTTTCTAGTTGTGGAGTTTCTGGTAGTGGAGTTTCTAGTTGTGGAGTTTCAAGTTGTTGAGTTTCTAGTTGTGGAGTCTCAAGTTGTGGAGTTTAAAGTTGTAGAGTTTCAAGTTGTGGAGTCTCTAGTTGTGGAGTTTCTAGTTGCGGAGTATCTAATTGTGGAGTTTCCAGTTGTGGAGTTTCTAGTTGCGGAGTATCTAGTTGTGGAGTTTCCAGTTGTGGAGTTTCTAGTTGTGGAGTTGCGGAGTCTCTGGTTGTGGAGTTTCTAGTTTTGGAGTTTCGAGTTGTGGAGTCTCTAGTTGTGGAGTTTCTAGTTTTGGAGTTTCAAGTTGTGGAGTATCTAGTTGTGGAGTTTCCAGTTGTGAAGTATCTAGTTGTGAAGTCTCTAGTTTTGCAGTTTCTAGTTGCGGAGTATCTATTCGTGGACTTTCTACTTGTGGAGTTTCTAGTTGTGGAGTCTCTAGTTGCGGAGTTTCTAGTTGTGGAGTTTCTGGTTGTGGAGTTTCTAGTTGTGGATTTTCAAGTTGTGGAGTTTCTAGTGGCAGAGTCTCAAGTTTTGGAGTTTCTAGTTGTGGAGTTTCAAGTTGTGGAGTTTTGAGTTGTGGAGTTTCAAGTTGTGGAGTTTCTAGTTGTGGAGTTTCGAGTTGTGGAGTTTCTAGTTGTGGAGTTTCTAGCTGCGGAGTTTCTAGGTGCAGAGTCTCTACTTTTGGAATTTCTAGTTGCGAATTCTCTAGTTGAGGAGTCTCTAGTTGTAGAGTTTTTAGTTGTGGAGTTTCTAGTTGTGGAGTTTCAAGTTGTGGAGTTTCTAGTGGCGGCGTCTCAAGTTGTGGAGTTTTTAAATGCGTAGTTTCTAGTTGCGGAGTTCTCTAGTTGCGCAGTCTCTAGTTGTGGAGTTTCTAGTTGTGTAGTGTCTAGTTGTGGAGTTTCAAGTTGTGGAGTTTCTAGTTGTAGAGTTTCGAATTGTGAAGTTTTTCGTTGTGGAGTTTCTAGTTGCGGAGTTTCTAGTTGTGGAGTTTCTAGTTGGGGAGTTTCTAGTTGTGGAGTTTCTAGTTGTGGAGTTTCTAGTTGTGGAGTCTCAAGTTGTGGAGTTTCCAGTTGTGGAGTTTTTAGTTGTGGACTTTCTAGACATGAAATTTCTTGTAGCCGAGTCTCTATTTGTGGAGTTTGTAGTTGTGTAGTTTCTAGTTGTGGAGTCTCTAGTTGAAGAGTTTCTAGTTGTGAAGTTTCTAGTTGTGGAGTTTATGGTTGTGGAGTTTCTGGTTGTGGAGTTTCTAGTTGTGGAGTTTCATGTTGTGGAGTTTCTAGTTGTTGAGTCTCAAGTTGTGGAGTTTAAAGTTGTGGAGTTTCAAGTTGTGGAGTCTCTAGTTGTGGAGTTTCTAGTACGGAGTGTCTAGTTGTGGAGTTTCCAGTTGTGGAGTTTCTAGTTGTGGAGTTTCTAGTTGTGAAGTCTCTAGTTTTGCAGTTTCTAGTTTTGGAGTTTCTAGATATGGAATTTCTAGTTGCCGAGTCTCTATTTGTGGAGTTTGTAGTTGTGGAGTTTCTAGTTGTGGAGTTTCTAGTTGTGGAGTCTCTAGTTGCGGAGTTTCTAGTTGTGGAGTTTCTAGTTGTGGAGTTTCTAGTTGTGAAGTTTCTGGTTGTGGAGTTTCTAGTTCTGGAGTTTCAAGTTGTGGAGTTTCTAGTTGTGGAGTCTCTGGTTGCGAGTTTCTAGTTGTGGAGTTTCTAGTTGCGGAGTCTCAAGTTGTTGAGTTTCTAGTTGTGGAGTTTCTAGTTGTGGAGTTTCGAGTTGTGGAGTTTCTAGCTGCGGAGTTTCTAGTTGCAGAGTCTCTAGTTTTGGGGTTGTTAGTTGCGAATTCTCTAGTTGTAGAGTTTCTAGTTACGGAGTGTCTAGTTGTGGTGTTTCTAGCCGTTGAATTTCTTGTTGCGGAGTTTTTAAACGCGGAGTTTCTAGTTAAGGAGTTCTATAGTTGCAGAGTCTCTAGTTGTGGAGTTTCTAGTTGTAGAGTCTCCTGTTGCGAAGTTTCCAGTTGTGGAGTTTCTGGTTGGGGAGTTTCTGGTTGGGGAGTTTCTGGTTGTGGAGTTTCTAGTTGTGGAGTTTCTAGTTGTCGAGTCTCAAGTTGTGGAGTTTCAAGTTGTGGAGTATCTAGTAGTGGAGTTTCCAGTTGTGGAGTTTATAGTTGTGGAGTCTCTAGTTGCGGAGTTCCTAGTTGTGGAGTTTCTAGTTGCGGAGTCTCAAGCTGTGGAGTTTCTAGTTGTTGAGTTTTTAGTTGTGGAGTTTCTAGTTGGTGAGTTTCTAGTTTGAAGTCTCTACTTGTAGATTCTGTAGTTGTGAAGTCTCTAGTTTAGGATTTTCTAGTTGAAGAGTTTTTAGTTGTGGAGTGTCTAGTTGTAGAGTTTCTAGTTGTGGAGTTTCTAGTTGTGGAGTCTCTAGTTGCAGAGTTTCTAGTTGTGGAGTTTCTATCTGCGGAGTTTCTAGTTGCGGAGTTTCTATTTGTGGAGTTGCTAGCTGCGGTGTTTCTAGTTGCAGAGTCTCTGGTTGTGGAGTTTCTAGTAGCGGAGTCTCTAGTTGTAAAGTTTCTAGTTGTGGAGTTTCTAGTTGTGGAGTTTCCAGTTGTGGAGTTTTTAGTTGTGGACTTTCTAGACATGAAATTTCTTGTAGCCGAGTCTCTATTTGTGGAGTTTGTAGTTGTGGAGTTTGTAGTTGTGGAGTTTCTTGTTGTGGAGTTTCTAGTTGTGGAGTTTCTAGTTGTGGAGTTTCTGGTAGTGGAGTTTCTAGTTGTGGAGTTTCAAGTTGTTGAGTTTCTAGTTGTGGAGTCTCAAGTTGTGGAGTTTAAAGTTGTAGAGTTTCAAGTTGTGGAGTCTCTAGTTGTGGAGTTTCTAGTTGCGGAGTATCTAATTGTGGAGTTTCCAGTTGTGGAGTTTCTAGTTGCGGAGTATCTAGTTGTGGAGTTTCCAGTTGTGGAGTTTCTAGTTGTGGAGTTGCGGAGTCTCTGGTTGTGGAGTTTCTAGTTTTGGAGTTTCGAGTTGTGGAGTCTCTAGTTGTGGAGTTTCTAGTTTTGGAGTTTCAAGTTGTGGAGTATCTAGTTGTGGAGTTTCCAGTTGTGAAGTATCTAGTTGTGAAGTCTCTAGTTTTGCAGTTTCTAGTTGCGGAGTATCTATTCGTGGACTTTCTACTTGTGGAGTTTCTAGTTGTGGAGTCTCTAGTTGCGGAGTTTCTAGTTGTGGAGTTTCTGGTTGTGGAGTTTCTAGTTGTGGATTTTCAAGTTGTGGAGTTTCTAGTGGCAGAGTCTCAAGTTTTGGAGTTTCTAGTTGTGGAGTTTCAAGTTGTGGAGTTTTGAGTTGTGGAGTTTCAAGTTGTGGAGTTTCTAGTTGTGGAGTTTCGAGTTGTGGAGTTTCTAGTTGTGGAGTTTCTAGCTGCGGAGTTTCTAGGTGCAGAGTCTCTACTTTTGGAATTTCTAGTTGCGAATTCTCTAGTTGAGGAGTCTCTAGTTGTAGAGTTTTTAGTTGTGGAGTTTCTAGTTGTGGAGTTTCAAGTTGTGGAGCTTCTAGTGGCGGCGTCTCAAGTTGTGGAGTTTTTAAATGCGTAGTTTCTAGTTGCGGAGTTCTCTAGTTGCGCAGTCTCTAGTTGTGGAGTTTCTAGTTGTGTAGTGTCTAGTTGTGGAGTTTCAAGTTGTGGAGTTTCTAGTTGTAGAGTTTCGAATTGTGAAGTTTTTCGTTGTGGAGTTTCTAGTTGCGGAGTTTCTAGTTGTGGAGTTTCTAGTTGGGGAGTTTCTAGTTGTGGAGTTTCTAGTTGTGGAGTTTCTAGTTGTGGAGTCTCAAGTTGTGGAGTTTCCAGTTGTGGAGTTTTTAGTTGTGGACTTTCTAGACATGAAATTTCTTGTAGCCGAGTCTCTATTTGTGGAGTTTGTAGTTGTGTAGTTTCTAGTTGTGGAGTCTCTAGTTGAAGAGTTTCTAGTTGTGAAGTTTCTAGTTGTGGAGTTTATGGTTGTGGAGTTTCTGGTTGTGGAGTTTCTAGTTGTGGAGTTTCATGTTGTGGAGTTTCTAGTTGTTGAGTCTCAAGTTGTGGAGTTTAAAGTTGTGGAGTTTCAAGTTGTGGAGTCTCTAGTTGTGGAGTTTCTAGTACGGAGTGTCTAGTTGTGGAGTTTCCAGTTGTGGAGTTTCTAGTTGTGGAGTTTCTAGTTGTGAAGTCTCTAGTTTTGCAGTTTCTAGTTTTGGAGTTTCTAGATATGGAATTTCTAGTTGCCGAGTCTCTATTTGTGGAGTTTGTAGTTGTGGAGTTTCTAGTTGTGGAGTTTCTAGTTGTGGAGTCTCTAGTTGCGGAGTTTCTAGTTGTGGAGTTTCTAGTTGTGGAGTTTCTAGTTGTGAAGTTTCTGGTTGTGGAGTTTCTAGTTCTGGAGTTTCAAGTTGTGGAGTTTCTAGTTGTGGAGTCTCTGGTTGCGAGTTTCTAGTTGTGGAGTTTCTAGTTGCGGAGTCTCAAGTTGTTGAGTTTCTAGTTGTGGAGTTTCGAGTTGTGGAGTTTCGAGTTGTGGAGTTTCTAGCTGCGGAGTTTCTAGTTGCAGAGTCTCTAGTTTTGGGGTTGCTAGTTGCGAATTCTCTAGTTGTAGAGTTTCTAGTTACGGAGTGTCTAGTTGTGGTGTTTCTAGCCGTTGAATTTCTTGTTGCGGAGTTTTTAAACGCGGAGTTTCTAGTTAAGGAGTTCTATAGTTGCAGAGTCTCTAGTTGTGGAGTTTCTAGTTGTAGAGTCTCCTGTTGCGAAGTTTCCAGTTGTGGAGTTTCTGGTTGGGGAGTTTCTGGTTGTGGAGTTTCTAGTTGTGGAGTTTCTAGTTGTCGAGTCTCAAGTTGTGGAGTTTCAAGTTGTGGAGTATCTAGTAGTGGAGTTTCCAGTTGTGGAGTTTATAGTTGTGGAGTCTCTAGTTGCGGAGTTCCTAGTTGTGGAGTTTCTAGTTGCGGAGTCTCAAGCTGTGGAGTTTCTAGTTGTTGAGTTTTTAGTTGTGGAGTTTCTAGTTGGTGAGTTTCTAGTTTGAAGTCTCTACTTGTAGATTCTGTAGTTGTGAAGTCTCTAGTTTAGGATTTTCTAGTTGAAGAGTTTGTAGCTTTGGAGTTTCTAGTTGTGGAGTTTTGAGTTGTGGAGTTTCTAGCTGCAGAGTTTCTAGTTGCAGAGTCTCTGGTTGTGGAGTTTCTAGTTGCGGAGTATCTAGTAGTGGAGTTTCCAGTTGTGGAGTTTCTAGTTGTGGAGTTTCTGGTTGTGGAGTGTCTAGTTGTGGAGTTTCAAGTTGTGGAGTTTCTAGTTGTGGAGTCTCAAGCTGTGGAGTTTCAAGTTTTGCAGTTTCTAATTGTGGAGTTTCTAGATATGGAATTTCTAGTTGCCGAGTCTCTATTTGTGGAATTTCTAGTTGCCGAGTCTCTATTTGTGGAGTTTGTAGTTGTGGAGTTTCTAGTTGTGGAGTTTCTAGTTGTGGAGTTTCTAGTTGCAGAGTCTCTGGTTGTGGAGTTTAAACTTGTGGAGTCTCTAGATGTGGAGTTTCTAGTTGTCGAGTTTCCAGATGTGGAGTATCTAGTAGTGGAGTTTCCAGTTGTGGAGTTTCTAGTGTTGGAGTTTCTAGTTGCGGAGTCCCTAGTTGTGGAGTTTCTAGTTGTGGAGTTTCTAGTTGTGGAGTTTCAAGTTGCGGAGTCTCATGCTGTGCACTTTCTAGTTGTTGAGTTTTTAGGTGTGGAGTTTCTAGTTGTGAGTTTCTAGTTGTGGAGTCTCTAGTTGCGAAGTTTCTAGTTGTGGAGTTTCAAGTTGTGGAGTTTCTAGTTATGGAGTTTCTAGTTGCGGAATCTCTAGCTGTGGATTTTCTAGTTGCGTAACTTAAGGTTGTGAGGTTTCAAGTTGTGGAGTTTCTAGTTGTGGAGTTTCTAGTTGCAGAGTCTCTGGTTGTGGAGTTTCTAGTTGCGGAGTCTCTAGTTGTGGAGTTTTTACTTAAGGAGTTTCTAGATATGGAATTTCTAGTTGCCGAGTCTCTATTTGTGGAGTTTGTAGTTGTGGAGTTTCTAGTTGTGGAGTTTCAAGTTGTGGAGTTTCTAGTTGTTGAGTCTCTAGTTGCGGAGTTTCTAGTTGTTGAGTTTGTAGTTGTTGAGTTTCTAGTTGCGGAATCTCTAGCTGCGGATTTTCTAGTTGCGTAACCTAAGGTTGTGAGGTTTCAAGATGTGGAGTTTCTAGTTGTGGAGTTTCTAGTTGTGGAGTCTCTAGTTGTGTAGTTTTTAGCTGCGGAGTTTCTAGTTGCGGAGTTTCTATTTGTGGAGTTTCTAGCTGCGGACTCTCTAGTTGCAGAGTCTCTGGATGTGGAGTTTCTAGTTGCGGAGTCTCTAGTTGTGGTATTTCTAGTTGTGGAGTTTCTAGTTGTGGAGTTCCCAGTTGTTGAGTTTTTAGTTGTGGACTTTCTAGACATGAAATTTCTTGTAGCCGAGTCTCTATTTGTGGAGTTTGTAGTTGTGGAGTTTCTTGTTGTGGAGTTTCTATTTGTGGAGTCTCTAGTTGCAGAGTATCTAGTTGTGGAGTTTCTAGTTGTGGAGTTTCTAGTTGTGGAGTCTCAAGTTGTGGAGTTTCAAGTTGTGGAGTTTCAAGTTGTGGAGTCTCTAGTTGTGGAGTTTCTAGTTGCGCAATATCTAGTTGTGGAGTTTCCAGTTGTGGAGTTTCTAGTTGTGGAGTTGCGGAGTCTCTGGTTGTGGAGTTTCTAGTTGTTGAGTTTCGAGTTGCGGAGTCTTTAGTTGTAGTTGTGGAGTTTCTAGTTGTGGAGTTTCCAGTTGTGGAGTATCTAGTTGTGGAGTTTCTAGTTGTGTAGTTTCTAGCTGCGGAGTTTCTAATTGCGGAGTTTCTATTTGTGGAGTTTCCAGCTGCGGAGTTTCTAGTTGCAGAGTCTCTGGTTGTGGAGTTTCTAGTTGCGGAGTCTCTAGTTGTGGTATTTCTAGTGGTGGAGTTTCTAGTTGTGGAGTTTCCAGTTGTGGAGTTTTTAGTTGTGGACTTTCTAGACATGAAATTTCTTGTAGCCGAGTCTCTATTTGTGGAGTTTGTAGTTGTGGAGTTTCGAGTTGTGGAGTTTCTAGTTGTGGAGTTCTAGCTGCAGAGTTTCTAGTTCAGAGTCTCTAGTTTTGGAGTTTCTAGTTGCGAATTCTCTAGTTGAAGAGTCTCTAGTTGTAGAGTTTCTAGTTGTGGAGTTTCTAGTTGTGGAGTTTCTAGTTGTTGAGTTTCTAGTTTGAAATCTCTAGTTGTAGTCTCTAGTTGTGGAGTCTCTAGTTTAGGAGTTTCTGGTTGTAGAGTTTTTAGTTGTGGAGTGTCTAGTTGTGGAGTTTCCAGTTGTGGAGTTTCCATTTGAGGAGTTTCGAGTTGTGGAGTTTTGAGTTCTGGAGTTTCTAGTTGTGGAGTTTCTAGTTGTGGAATCTCTAGCTGTGGATTTTCTAGTTGCGGAACTTAAGGTGGTGAGGTTTCAAGTTGGGGAGTTTCTAGTTGTGGAGTTTCTAGTTGTGGAGTCTCTAGTTGTGGAGTGTCTAGCTGCGGAGTTTCTAATTGTGGAGTTTCTGTTTGTGGAGTTTCTAGCTGCAGAGTTTCTAGTTGCAGAGTCTCTGGCTGGGGAGTTTCTAGTTGCGGAGTCTCTAGTTGTAGAGTTTCTAGTTGTGGAGTTTCTAGTTGTGGAGTTTCTAGTTATGGAGTTTCTAGTTGCGGAATCTCTAGCTGTGGATTTTCTAGTTGCGTAACTTAAGGTTGTGAGGTTTCAAGTTGTGGAGTTTCTAGTTGGGGAGTTTCTAGTTGGGGAGTCTCTAGTTGTGTAGTTTCTAGCTGCGGAGTTTCTAGTTGCGGAGTTTCTATTTGTGGAGTTTCTAGGTGCGGAGTTTCTAGTTGCAGAGTCTCTGGTTGTGGAGTTTCTAGTTGCGGAGTCTCTAGTTGTGGAGTTTTTACTTAAGGAGTTTCTAGATACGGAATTTCTAGTTGCCGAGTCTCTATTTGTGGAGTTTGTAGTTCTGGAGTTTCTAGTTGTGGAGTTTCAAGTTGTGGAGTTTCTAGTTGTTGAGTCTCTAGTTGCGGAGTTTCTAGTTGTTGAGTTTCTAGTTGTGGAGTTTCTAGTTGTTGAGTTTCTAGTTGCGGAATCTCTAGCTGTGGATTTTCTAGTTGCGTAACTTAAGGTTGTGAGGTTTCAAGTTGTGGAGTTTCTAGTTGTGGAGTTTCTAGTTGTGGAGTCTCTAGTTGTGTAGTTTCTAGCTGCGGAGTTTCTAGTTGCGGAGTTTCTATTTGTGGAGTTTCTAGCTGCGGAGTTTCTAGTTGCAGAGTCTCTGGTTGTGGAGTTTCTAGTTGCGGAGTCTCTAGTTGTGGTATTTCTAGTTGTGGAGTTTCTAGTTGATGAGTTCCCAGTTGTTGAGTTTTTAGTTGTGGACTTTCTAGACATGAAATTTCTTGTAGCCGAGTCTCTATTTGTGGAGTTTCTATTTGTGGAGTCTCTAGTTGTGGAGTTTCTATTTGTGGAGTCTCTAGTTGCAGAGTATCTAGTTGTGGAGTTTCTAGTTGTGGAGTTTCTAGTTGTGGAGTCTCAAGTTGTGGAGTTTCAAGTTGTGGAGTTTCCGGTTGTGGAGTTTCGAGTTGTGGAGTTTTGAGTTCTGAAGTTTCTAGTTGTGGAGTTTCTAGTTGCGGAATCTCTAGCTGTGGATTTTCTAGTTGCGGAACTTAAGGTTGTGAGGTTTCAAGTTGTGGAGTTTCTAGTTGTGGAGTTTCTAGTTGTGGAGTCTCTAGTTGTGGAGTTTCTAGCTGCGGAGTTTCTAATTGTGGAGTTTCTGTTTGTGGAGTTTCTAGCTGCAGAGTTTCTAGTTGCAGAGTCTCTGGCTTCGGAGTTTCTAGTTGTGGAGTCTCTAGTTGTAGAGTTTCTAGTTGTGGAGTTTCTAGTTGTGGAGTTTTTAGTTGTGGGGTTTTAGTGTGGAGTTTCTCGATAGAGAATTTCTAGTTGCCAAGTCTCTATTTGTGGAGTTTGTTGTTGTGGAGCTTCTGGTTGTGGAGTTTTTAGTTGTGGAGTCTCTAGTTGCGGAGTTTCTAGTTGTGGAGTTTCTAGTTGTAGAGTTTCTGGTTGTGGAGTTTCTAGTTGTGGAGTTTCAAGTTGTGCAGTTTCTAGTTGTGGATTCTCAAGTGGTGGAGTTTAAAGTTGTGGAGTTTCAAGTTAGGGAGTCTCTAGTTGTGGAGTTTCTAGTTCTGGAGTATCTAGTTGTGGAGTTGCGGAGTCTCTAGTGGTGGAGTTTCTAGTTGTGGAGTTTCTAGTTGTGGAGTTTCGAGTTGTGGAGTTTCTAGTTGTAGAGTCTCTGGTTGTGGAGTTTCTAGTTGCGGAGTTTCTAGTTGTAGATTTTCTGGTTGTGGAGTTTCTAGTTGTGGAGTTTAAAGTTGAGGAGTTTCTAGTTGTGGAGTATCAAGTTGTGGAGTTCAAAGTTGTGGAGTTTCAAGTTGGGGAGTCTCTAGTTGTGGAGTTTCTAGTTGTGGAGTATCTAGTTGTGGAGTTTCCAGTTGTGGAGTTTCTAGTTGTGGAAATGCGGAGTCTCTAGTTCTGGAGTTTCTAGTTGTGGAGTTTCGAGTTGCAGAGTTTCTAGTTGCAGAGTCTCTGGCTGTGGAGTTTCCAGTTGTGGAGTATCTAGTTGTGGAGTTTCCGGTTGTGAAGTTTCTAGTTGTGGAGTTTCCAGTTGGAGTATCTAGTTGTGCAGTCTCTAGTTGCGGAGTTTTTAATAGCGGATTTTCTAGTTGTGGAGTTTCAAGTTGCGGAGTTTCAAGTTGTGGAGTTTCCAGTTGTGGAGTTTTTAGTTGTGGAGTTTCTAGTTGTTGAGTTTCTAGTTGTGGAGTTTCAAGTTGTGGAGTTTCTAGTAGAGTTTCGAATTGTGATGTTTTAGTTGTGGAGTTTCTAGTTGTGGAGTTTCTAGTTTTGGAGTTTCTAGTTGTAGAGTCTCCTGTTGCGGAGTTTTTAGTTGCGGAGTTTCAAGTTGGGGAGTTTCTAGTTGTGGAGTTTCTAGTTGTGGAGTTTCCAGTTGTGGAGTTTCTAGTTGTGGAGTTGCGGAGTCTCTAGTTGTGAAGTTTCTAGTTGCAGAGTCTCTAGTTGTGGAATTTCTATTTGCCGAGTCTCTATTCGTGGAATTTCTAGTTGCCGAGTCTCTATTTGTGGAGTTTGTAGTTGTGGAGTTTCTAGTTGTGGAGTTTAAAGTTGTGGAGTTTCTAGTTGTGGAGTTCCCAGTTGTTGAGTTTTTAGTTGTGGACTTTCTAGACATGAAATTTCTTGTAGCCGAGTCTCTATTTGTGGAGTTTGTAGTTGTGGAGTTTCTAGTTGTGGAGTTTCTATTTGTGGAGTCTCTAGTTGCAGAGTATCTAGTTGTGGAGTTTCTAGTTGTGGAGTTTCTAGTTGTGGAGTCTCAAGTTGTGGAGTTTCAAGTTGTGAAGTTTCAAGTTGTGGAGTCTCTAGTTGTGGAGTTTCTAGTTGCGCAGTATCTAGTTGTGGAGTTTCCAGTTGTGGAGTTTCTAGTTGTGGAGTTGCGGAGTCTCTGGTTGTGGAGTTTCTAGTTGTTGAGTTTCGAGTTGTGGAGTCTTTAGTTGTAGTTGTGGAGTTTCTAGTTGTGCAGTTTCCAGTTGTGGAGTATCTAGTTGTGGTGTTTCCAGTTGTGTAGTTTCTAGCTGCGGAGTTTCTAATTGCGGAGTTTCTATTTGTGGAGTTTCTAGCTGCGGAGTTTCTAGTTGCAGAGTCTCTGGTTGTGGAGTTTCTAGTTGCGGAGTCTCTAGTTGTGGTATTTCTAGTGGTGGAGTTTCTAGTTGTGGAGTTTCCAGTTGTGGAGTTTTAGTTGTGGACTTTCTAGACATGAAATTTCTTGTAGCCGAGTCTCTATTTGTGGAGTTTGTAGTTGTGGAGTTTCGAGTTGTGGAGTTTCTAGTGGTGGAGTTTCTAGCTGCGGAGTTTCTAGTTCAGAGTCTCTAGTTTTGGAGTTTCTAGTTGCGAATTCTCTAGTTGAAGAGTCTCTAGTTGTAGAGTTTCTAGTTGTGGAGTTTCTAGTTGTGGAGTTTCTGGTTGTAGAGTTTTTAGTTGTGGAGTGTCTAGTTGTGGAGTTTGCAGTTGTGGAGTTTCCAGTTGTGGAGTTTCGAGTTGTGGAGTTTTGAGTTCTGAAGTTTCTAGTTGTGGAGTTTCTAGTTGCGGAATCTCTAGCTGTGGATTTTCTAGTTGCGGAACTTAAGGTTGTGAGGTTTCAAGTTGTGGAGTTTCTAGTTGTGGAGTTTCTAGTTGTGGAGTCTCTAGTTGTGGAGTTTCTAGCTGCGGAGTTTCTAATTGTGGAGTTTCTGTTTGTGGAGTTTCTAGCTGCAGAGTTTCTAGTTGCAGAGTCTCTGGCTGCGGAGTTTCTAGTTGTGGAGTCTCTAGTTGTAGAGTTTCTAGTTGTGGAGTTTCTAGTTGTGGAGTTTTTAGTTGTGGGGTTTTTAGTTGTGGAGTTTCTCGATAGAGAATTTCTAGTTGCCAAGTCTCTATTTGTGGAGTTTGTTGTTGTGGAGCTTCTAGTTGTGGAGTTTTTAGTTGTGGAGTCTCTAGTTGCGGAGTTTCTAGTTGTGGAGTTTCTAGTTGTAGAGTTTCTGGTTGTGGAGTTTCTAGTTGTGGAGTTTCAAGTTGTGGAGTTTCTAGTTGTGGATTCTCAAGTTGTGGAGTTTAAAGTTGTGGAGTTTCAAGTTAGGAAGTCTCTAGTTGTGGAGTTTCTAGTTCTGGAGTATCTAGTTGTGGAGTTGCGGAGTCTCTAGTGGTGGAGTTTCTAGTTGTGGAGTTTCTAGTTGTGGAGTTTCGAGTTGTGGAGTTTCTAGTTGTAGAGTCTCTGGTTGTGGAGTTTCTAGTTGCGGAGTTTCTAGTTGTGGAGTTTAAAGTTGAGGAGTTTCTAGTTGTGGAGTATCAAGTTGTGGAGTTCAAAGTTGTGGAGTTTCAAGTTGGGGAGTCTCTAGTTGTGGAGTTTCTAGTTGTGGAGTATCTAGTTGTGGAGTTTTCAGTTGTGGAGTTTCTAGTTGTGGAAATGCGGAGTCTCTAGTTCTGGAGTTTCTAGTTGTGGAGTTTCGAGTTACAGAGTTTCTAGTTGCAGAGTCTCTGGCTGTGGAGTTTCCAGTTGTGGAGTATCTAGTTGTGGAGTTTCCGGTTGTGAAGTTTCTAGTTGTGGAGTTTCCAGTTGGAGTATCTAGTTGTGCAGTTTCTAGTTGCGGAGTTTTTAATAGCGGATTTTCTAGTTGTGGAGTTTCAAGTTGCGGAGTTTCAAGTTGTGGAGTTTCCAGTTGTGGAGTTTTTAGTTGTGGAGTTTCTAGTTGTGGAGTTTCTAGTAGAGTTTCGAATTGTGATGTTTTAGTTGTGGAGTTTCTAGTTGTGGAGTTTCTAGTTTTGGAGTTTCTAGTTTTGGAGTTTCTAGTTGTAGAGTCTCCTGTTGCGGAGTTTTTAGTTGCGGAGTTTCAAGTTGGGGAGTTTCTAGTTGTGGAGTTTCTAGTTGTGGAGTTTCTAGTTGTGGAGTCTCAAGTTGTGGAGTTTAAACTTGTGGACTTTTAAGTTGTGGACTCTATAGTTGTGGAGTTTCTAGTTGTGGAGTTTCTAGTTGTGGATTTTCTTGTTGTGGAGTATCTAGTTGTAGATTTTCCAGTTGTGGAGTTTCTAGTTGTGGAGTTGCGGAGTCTCTAGTTGTGAAGTTTCTAGTTGCAGAGTCTCTAGTTGTGGAATTTCTATTTGCCGAGTTTCTATTCGTGGAATTTCTAGTTGCCGAGTCTCTATTTGTGGAGTTTGTAGTTGTGGAGTTTCTAGTTGTGGAGTTTAAAGTTGTGGAGTTTCTAGTTGTGGAGTATCAAGTTGTGGAGTTCAAAGTTGTGGAGTTTCAAGTTGGGGAGTCTCTAGTTGTGGAGTTTCTAGTTGTGGAGTATCTAGTTGTGGAGTTTCCGGTTGTGAAGTTTCTAGTTGTGGAGTTTCCAGTTGGAGTATCTAGTTGTGGAGTTTCTAGTTGCGGAGTTTTTAATAGCGGATTTTCTAGTTGTGGAGTTTCAAGTTGCGGAGTTTCAAGTTGTGGAGTTTCCAGTTGTGGAGTTTTTAGTTGTGGAGTTTCTAGTTGTTGAGTTTCTAGTTGTGGAGTTTCAAGTTGTGGAGTTTCTAGTAGAGTTTCGAATTGTGAAGTTTTAGTTGTGGAGTTTCTAGTTGTGGAGTTTCTAGTTTTGGAGTTTCTAGTTGTAGAGTCTCCTGTTGCGGAGTTTTTAGTTGCGGAGTTTCAAGTTGGGGAGTTTCTAGTTGTGGAGTTTCTAGTTGTGGAGTTTCTAGTTTTGGAGTCTCAAGTTGTGGAGTTTAAACTTGTGGAGTTTCAAGTTGTGGACTCTATAGTTGTGGAGTTTCTAGTTGTGGAGTTTCTAGTTGTGGATTTTCTAGTTGTGGAGTATCTAGTTGTAGATTTTCCAGTTGTGGAGTTTCTAGTTGTGGAGTTGCGGAGTCTCTAGTTGTGAAGTTTTTAGTTGCAGAGTCTCTAGTCGTGGAATTTCTCTTTGCCGAGTCTCCATTCGTGGAATTTCTAGTTGCCGAGTCTCTATTTGTGGAGTTTGTAGTTGTGGAGTTTCTAGTTGTGGAGTTTCTAGTTGCAGAGTCTCTAGTTGTGGAGTTTCAAGTTGTGGAGTCTCTAGAAGTTGAGTTTCCAGTTGTCGAGTTTCCAGTTGTGGAGTATCTAGTAGTGGAGTTTCCAGTTGTGGAGTTTCTAGTTGTGGAGTTTCTAGTTGTGGAGTTTCAAGTTGTGGAGTTTCAAGTTGCGGAGTCTCAAGCTGTGCAGTTTCTAGTTGTTGAGTTTTTAGTTGTGGAGTTTCTAGTTGTTGAGTTTCTAGTTTGAAGTCTCTACTTGTAGATTCTCTAGTTGTGGAGTCTCAAGTTTAGGAGTTTCTAGTTGAAGAGTTTTTAGTTGTGGAGTGTCTAGTTGTGGAGTTTCCAGTTGTGGAGTTTCGAATTTTGGAGTTTCTAGTTGTGGAGTCTCTAGTTGTGTAGTTTCTAGCTGCGGAGTTTCTAGTTGCGGAGTTTCCATTTGTGGAGTTTCTAGTTGTGGAGTCTCAAGTTGTGGAGTTTAAAGTTGTGGAGTTTCAAGTTGTGGAGTCTCTAGTTGTAGAGTTACCAGTTGCGGAGTATCTAGCTGTGGAGTTTCCAGTTGTGGAGTTTCTAGTTGTGGAGTTGCGGAGTCTCTGGTTGTGGAGTTTCTATTTGTGGAGTTTCGAGTTGTGGAGTCTCTAGCAGTGGAGTTTCTAGTTGTGGAGTTTCCAGTTGTGGAATATCTAGTTGTGGAGTTTCCAGTTGTGAAGTATCTAGTTGTGGAGTTTCCAGTTGTGGAGTATCTAGTTGTGGAGTTTAAAGTTGTGAAGTTTCAAGTTGTGGAGTCTCAAGTTTAGGAGTTTCTAGTTGAAGAGTTTTTAGTTGTGGAGTGTCTAGTTGTGGAGTTTCCAGTTGTGGAGTTTCGAGATTTGGAGTTTCTAGTTGTGGAGTCTCTAGATGTGTAGTTTCTAGCTGCGGAGTTTCTAGTTGCGGAGTTTTCATTTGTGGAGTTTCTAGTTGTGGAGTCTCAAGTTGTGGAGTTTAAAGCTGTGGAGTTTCAAGTTGTGGAGTATCTAGTTGTGGAGTTTCCAGTTGTGGAGTTTCTAGTTGTGGAGTTGCGGAGTCTCTGGTTGTGGAGTTTCTAGTTGTGGAGTTCCGAGTTGTGGAGTCTCTAGTTGTGGAGTTTCTAGTTGTGAAGTTTCCAGTTGTGAAGTATCTAGTTGTGGAGTTTCCAGTTGAGGAGTATCTAGTTGTGGAGTTTTAAGTTGTGGAGTTTCTAGTTGCGGAGTTTATAGTTGTGGAGTTTTTAATAGCGGAGTTTGTACTTGTGAAGTTTCAAGTTGCGGAGTCTCAAGTTGTGGAGTTTCCAGCTGTGGAGTTTTTAGTTGTGGAGTTTCTAGTTGTTGAGTTTCTAGTTGTGAAGTCTCTAGTTTTGCAGTTTCTAGTTGCAAAGTTTTTAGTTGTGGAGTTTCTAGATATGGAATTTCTAGTTGCCGAGTCTCTATTTGTGGAGTTTGTAGTTGTGGAGTTTCTAGTTGTGGAGTTTCTAGTTGCAGAGTCTATAGTTGTGGAGTTTCCAGTTGTGGAGTATCTAGTTGTGGAGTTTCCAGTCGTGAAGTATCTAGTTGTGGAGTTTCCAGTTGTGGAGTATCTAGTTGTGGAGTTTAAAGTTGTGAAGTTTCAAGTTGTGGAGTCTCTAGTTGTAGAGTTACTAGTTGCGGAGTTTCTACTTGTGAAGATTCAAGTTGCGGAGTCTGAAGTTGTGGAGTTTCCAGCTGTGGAGTTTCCAGTTGTGTAGTTTCTAGTTGTGGAGTTTCTAGTTGTGAAGTCTCTAGTTTTGCAGTTTCTAGTTGTAAAGTTTTTAGTTGTGGAGTTTCTAGATATAGAATTTCTAGTTGCCGAGTCTCTATTTGAGGAGTTTGTAGTTGTGGAGTTTCTAGTTGTGGAGTTTCTAGTTGTGGAGTCTCTAGTTGCGGAGTTTCTAGTTGTGGAGTTTCTAGTTGTGGAGTTCTAGTTGTGAAGTTTCTGGTTGTGGAGTTTCTAGTTGTGGTGTTTCTAGTTGTGGAGTGTCTAGTTGTGGAGTTTCAAGTTGTGGAGTTTCTAGTAGAGTTTCGGATTGTGAAGTTTTAGTTGTGGAGTTTCTAGTTTTGGAGTTTCTAGTTTTGAAGTTTCTAGTTGTAGAGTCTCCTGTTGCGGAGTTTCTAGTTGTGGAGTTTCTAGTTGTGGAGTTTCTAGTTGTTGAGTCTCAAGTTGTGGAGTTTAAACTTGTGGAGTTTCAAGTTGTGGACTCTATAGTTGTGGAGTTTCTAGTTGTGGAGTTTCTAGTTGTGGATTTTCTAGTTGTGGAGTATCTAGTTGTAGATTTTCCAGTTGTGGAGTCTCTAGTTGTGGAGTTGCGGAGTCTCTAGTTGTGGAGTTTCTAGTTGCAGAGTCTCTAGTTGTGGAATTTCTAGTTGCCGAGTCTCTATTCGTGGAATTTCTAGTTGCCGAGTCTCTATTTGTGGAGTTTCAAGTTGTGGAGTTTCTAGTTGTGGAGATTCTAGTTGCGGAGTTTCTAGTTGTGGAGTTTTTAATAGCGGAGATTCTACTTGTGAAGTTTGAAGTTGCGGAGTCTCAAGTTGTGGAGTTTCCAGCTGTGGAGTTTTTAGTTGTGGAGTTTCTAGTTGTTGAGTTTCTAGTTGTGAAGTCTCTAGTTTTGCAGTTTCTAGTTGTAAAGTTTTTAGTTGTGGAGTTTCTAGATATGGAATTTCTAGTTGCCGAGTCTCTATTTGTGGAGTTTGTAGTTGTGGAGTTTGTAGTTGTGGAGTTTCAAGTTGTGGAGTTTCTAGTTTTGGAGTCTAGTTGCGGAGTTTCTAGTTGTTGAGTTTCTAGTTGTGGAGTTTCTAGTTGTGGAGTTTCTAGTTGCGGAATCTCTAGCTGTGGATTCTCTAGTTGCGTAACTTAAGGTTGTGAGGTTTCAAGTTGTGGAGTTTCTAGTTGTGGAGTCTCTAGTTGTGTAGTTTCTAGCTGCGGAGATTCTAGTTGTGGAGTTTCTATTTGTGGAGTTTCTAGCTGCGGAGTTTCTAGTTGCAGAGTCAATGGTTGTGGAGTTTCTAGTTGCGGAGTCTCTAGTTGTGGTATTTCTAGTTGTGGAGTTTCTAGCTGTGGTGTTTCCAGTTGTGGAGTTTTTAGTTGTGGAGTTTCTAGATTTGGAATTTCTAGTTGCCGAGTCTCTATTTGTGGAATTTCTAGTTGCCGAGTCTCTATTTGTGGAGTTTGTAGTTGTGGAGTTTCTAGTTGTGGAGTTTCTAGTTGTGGAGTTTCTAGTTGCAGAGTCTCTGGTTGTGGAGTTTAAAGTTGTGGAGTCTCTAGATGTGGAGTTTCTAGTTGTCGAGTTTCCAGTTGTGGAGTTTCTAGTGTTGTAGTTTCTAGTTGCGGAGTCCCTAGTTGTGGAGTTTCTAGTTGTGGAGTTTCTAGTTGTGGAGTTTCAAGTTGCGGAGTCTCATGCTGTGCAGTTTCTAGTTGTTGAGTTTTTAGTTGTGGAGTTTCTAGTTGTTGAGTTTCTAGTTTGAAGTCTCTAGTTGTAGATTCTCTAGTTGTGGAGTCTCTAGTTTAGGAGTTTCTAGTTGAAGAGTTTTAGTTGTGGAGTGTCTAGTTGTGGAGTTTCGAGTTGTGGAGTTTCGAGTTGTGGAGTTTCGAGTTTTGGAGTTTCTAGTTGTGGAGTTTTGAGTTGTGGAGTTTCTAGTTGTGGAGTTTCTAGTTGCGGAATCTCTAGCTGTGGATTTTGTAGTTTCGGAACTTAAGGTTGTGAGGTTTCAAGTTGTGGAGTTTCTAGTTGTGGAGTTTCTAGTTGTGGAGTCGCTAGTTGTGGAGTTTCTAGCTGCGGAGTTTCTAATTGCGGAGTTTCTATTTGTGGAGTATCTAGTTGCAGAGTTTCTAGTTACAGAGTCTCTGGCTGTGGAGTTTCTAGTTGCGGAGTCTCTAGTTGTAGAGTTTCTAGTTGTGGAGTTTCTAGTTGTGGAGTTTTTAGTTGTGGGGTATTTAGCTGTGGAGTTTCTAGATATGAAATTTTTAGTTGCCGAGTCTCTATTTGTGGAGTTTTTAGTTGTGGAGTGTATAGTTGTGGAGTTTTAGTTGTGGAGTCTCCAGTTGCGGAGTTTCTAGTTGTGGAGTTTCTAGTTGTGGAGTTTCTGGTTGTATGGTTTCTGGTTGTGGAGTTTCTAGTTTCGGAGTTTCAAGTTGTGGAGTTTCTAGCTGTGGAGGCTCAAGTTGTGGAGTTTAAAGTTGTGGAGTTTAGAGTTGGGGAGTCTCTAGTTGTGGAGTTTCTAGTTGTGGAGTATCTAGTTGTGGAGTTTCCAGTTGTGGACTTTCTAGTTGTGGAGTTGCGGAGTCTCTAGTTGTGGAGTTTCTAGTTGTGGAGTTTCTAGTTGTGGAGTTTCGAGTTGTGGAGTCTCTAGTTGTGGAGTTTCTAGTTGTGGAGTTTCCATTTGTGGAGTATCTAGTGTTGGAGTTTCCGGTTGTGAAGTTTCTTGTTGTGGAGTTTCTAGTTGTGGAGTAACTAGTTGTGGAGTTTCTAGTTGCGGAGTTTTTAATAGCGGAGTTTCTGGTTGTGGAGTTTCAAGTTGCGAAGTCTCAAGTTGTGGTGTTTCCAGTTGTGAAGTTTTTAGTTGTGGAGTTTCTAGTTGTTGAGTTTCTAGTTGTAGAGTTTCTGGTTGTGGAGTTCCTAGTTGTGGAGTTTCTAGTTGTGGAGTTTCGAGTTGCGGAGTTTCTAGTTGCAGATTCTCTGGTTGTGGAGTTTCCAGTTGTGGAGTATCTAGTTGTGGAGTTTCCGGTTGTGAAGTTTCTAGTTGTGGAGTTTCCAGTTGGAGTATCTAGTTGTGGAGTTTCTAGTTGCGGAGTTTTTAATAGCGGAGTCTCTGGATGTGGAGTTTCTAGTTGCGGAGTCTCTAGTTGTGGTATTTCTAGTTGTGGAGTTTCTAGTTGTGGAGTTCCCAGTTGTTGAGTTTTTAGTTGTGGACTTTCTAGACATGAAATTTCTTGTAGCCGAGTCTCTATTTGTGGAGTTTGTAGTTGTGGAGTTTCTAGTTGTGGAGTTTCTATTTGTGGAGTCTCTAGTTGCAGAGTATCTAGTTGTGGAGTTTCTAGTTGTGGAGTTTCTAGTTGTGGAGTCTGAAGTTGTGGAGTTTCAAGTTGTGGAGTTTCAAGTTGTGGAGTCTCTAGTTGTGGAGTTTCTAGTTGCGCAGTATCTAGTTGTGGAGTTTCCAGTTGTGGAGTTTCAGGTTGTGGAGTTGCGGAGTCTCTGGTTGTGGAGTTTCTAGTTGTTGAGTTTCGAGTTGTGGAGTCTTTAGTTGTAGTTGTGGAGTTTATAGTTGTGCAGTTTCCAGTTGTGGAGTATCTAGTTGTGGTGTTTCCAGTTGTGTAGTTTCTAGCTGCGGAGTTTCTAATTGCGGAGTTTCTATTTGTGGAGTTTCTAGCTGCGGAGTTTCTAGTTGCAGAGTCTCTGGTTGTGGAGTTTCTAGTTGCGGAGTCTCTAGTTGTGGTATTTCTAGTGGTGGAGTTTCTCGATAGAGAATTTCTAGTTGCCAACTCTCTATTTGTGGAGTTTGTTGTTGTGGAGCTTCTAGTTGTGGAGTTTTTAGTTGTGGAGTCTCTAGTTGCGGAGTTTCTAGTTGTGGAGTTTCTAGTTGTAGAGTTTCTGGTTGTGGAGTTTCTAGTTGTGGAGTTTCAAGTTGTGGAGTTTCTAGTTGTGGAGTCTCAAGTTGTGGAGTTTAAAGTTGTGGAGTTTCAAACTAGGGAGTCTCTAGTTGTGGAGTTTCTAGTTCTGGAGTATCTAGTTGTGGAGTTGCGGAGTCTCTAGTGGTGGAGTTTCTAGTTGTGGAGTTTCTAGTTGTGGAGTTTCGAGTTGTGGAGTTTCTAGTTGTAGAGTCTCTGGTTGTGGAGTTTCTGGTTGCGGAGTTTCTAGTTGTAGATTTTCTGGTTGTGGAGTTTCTAGTTGTGGAGTTTAAAGTTGTGGAGTTTCTAGTTGTGGAGTATCAAGTTGTGGAGTTCAAAGTTGTGGAGTTTCAAGTTGGGGAGTCTCTAGTTGTGGAGTTTCTAGTTGTGGAGTATCTAGTTGTGGAGTTTCCAGTTGTGGAGTTTCTAGTTGTGGAAATGCGGAGTCTCTAGTTCTGGAGTTCCTAGTTGTGGAGTTTCGAGTTGCACAGTTTCTAGTTGCAGAGTCTGGCTGTGGAGTTTCCAGTTGTGGAGTATCTAGTTGTGAAGTTTCAAGTTGCGGAGTTTCTAGTTGTGGAGTTTCCAGTTGTGGAGTTTTTAGTTGTGGAGTTTCTAGTTGTTGAGTTTCTAGTTGTGGAGTTTCAAGTTGTGGAGTTTCTAGTAGAGTTTCGAATTGTGAAGTTTTAGTTGTGGAGTTTCTAGTTGTGGAGTTTCTAGTTTTGGAGTTTCTAGTTGTAGAGTCTCCTGTTGCAGAGTTTTTAGTTGCGGAGATTCAAGTTGGGGAGTTTCTAGTTGTGGAGTTTCTAGTTGTGGAGTCTAAAGTTGTGGAGTTTAAACTTGTGGAGTTTCAAGTTGTGGACTCTATAGTTGTGAAGTTTCTAGTTGTGGAGTTTCTAGTTGTGGATTTTCTAGTTGTGGAGTATCTAGTTGTAGATTTTCCAGTTGTGGAGTTTCTAGTTGTCGAGTTGCGGAGTCTCTAGTTGTGGAGTTTCTAGTTTCAGAGTCTCTAGTTGTGGAATTTCTATTTGCCGAGTCTCTATTCGTGGAATTTCTAGTTGCCGAGTCTCTATTTGTGGAGTTTGTAGTTGTGGAGTTTCTAGTTGAGGAGTTTCTAGTTGCAGAGTCTCTAGTTGTGGAGTTTCAAGTTGTGGAGTCTCTAGAAGTGGAGTTTCCAGTTGTCGAGTTTCCAGTTGTGGAGTATCTAGTAGTGGAGTTTCCAGTTGTGGAGTTTCTAGTTGTGGAGTTTCTAGTTCCGGAGTCCCTAGTTTTGGAGTTTCTAGTTGTGGAGTCTCTAGTTGTGTAGTTTCTAGCTGCGGAGTTTCTAGTTGCGGAGTTTCCATTTGTGGAGTTTCTAGTTGTGGAGTCTCAAGTTGTGGAGTTTAAAGTTGTGGAGTTTCAAGTTGTGGAGTCTCTAGTTGTAGAGTTACTAGTTGCGGAGTATCTAGCTGTGGAGATTCCAGTTGTGCAGTTTCTAGTTGTGGAGTTGCGGAGTCTCTGGTTGTGGAGTTTCTAGTTGCGGAATTTCTAGTTGTGGAGTTTTTAATAGCGGAGTTTCTACTTGTGAAGTTTCAAGTTGCGGAGTCTCAAGTTGTGGAGTTTCCAGTTGTGGAGTTTTAGTTGTGGAGTTTCCAGTTGTGGAGTATCTAGTTGTGGAGTTTTAAGTTGTGGAGTTTCTAGTTGCGGAATTTCTAGTTGTGGAGTTTTTAATAGCGGAGTTTCTACTTGTGAAGTTTCAAGTTGCGGAGTCTCAAGTTGTGGAGTTTCCAGTTGTGGAGTTTTAGTTGTGGACTTTCTAGACATGAAATTTCTTGTTGCCGAGTCTCTATTTGTGGAGTTTGTAGTTGCGGAGTTTCGAGTTGTGGAGTTTCTAGTTGTGGAGTTTCTAGCTGCGGAGTTTCTAGTTCAGAGTCTCTAGTTTTGGAGTTTCTAGTTGCGAATTCTCTAGTTGAAGAGTCTCTAGTTGTAGAGTTTCTAGTTGTGGAGTTTCTAGTTGTGGAGTTTCTAGTTGTTGAGTTTCTAGTTTGAAGTCTCTAGTTGTAGTCTCTAGTTGTGGAGTCTCTAGTTTAGGAGTTTCTGGTTGTAGAGTTTTTAGTTGTGGAGTGTCTAGTTGTGGAGTTTGCAGTTGTGGAGTTTCCAGTTGTGGAGTTTCTAGTTGTGGAGTTTTGAGTTCTGAAGTTTCTAGTTGTGGAGTTTCTAGTTGCGGAATCTCTAGCTGTGGATTTTCTAGTTGCGGAACTTAAGGTTGTGAGGTTTCAAGTTGTGGAGTTTCTAGTTGTGGAGTTTCTAGTTGTGGAGTTTCTAGTTGTGGAGTCTCTAGTTGTGAAGTTTCTAGCTGCGGAGTTTCTAATTGTGGAGTTTCTGTTTGTGGAGTTTCTAGCTGCAGAGTTTCTAGTTGCAGAGTCTCTGGCTGTGGAGTTTCTAGTTGTGGAGTTTTTAGTTGTGGGGTTTTTTGTTGTGGAGTTTCTCGATAGAGAATTTCTAGTTGCCAAGTCTCTATTTGTGGAGTTTGTTGTTGTGGAGCTTCTAGTTGTGGAGTTTTTAGTTGTGGAGTCTCTAGTTGCGGAGTTTCTAGTTGTGGAGTTTCTAGTTGTAGAGTTTCTGGTTGTGGAGTTTCTAGTTGTGGAGTTTCAAGTTGTGGAGTTTCTAGTTGGGGAGTCTCAAGTTGTGGAGTTTAAAGTTGTGGAGTTTCAAACTAGGGAGTCTCTAGTTGTGGAGTTTCTAGTTCTGGAGTATCTAGTTGTGGAGTTGCGGAGTCTCTAGTGGTGGAGTTTCTAGCTGCGGAGTTTCTAGTTGCAGAGTCTCTGGTTGTGGAGTTTCTAGTTGCGGAGTCTCTAGTTGTGGTATTTCTAGTTGTGGAGTTTCCAGCTGTGGTGTTTCCAGTTGTGGAGTTTTCAGTTGTGGACTTTCTAGACATGAAATTTCTTGTAGCCGAGTCTCTATTTGTGGAGTTTGCAGTCGTGGAGTTTCTATTTGTGGAGTTTCTATTTGTGGAGTCTCTAGTTGCAGAGTTTCTAGTTGTGGAGTTTCTAGTTGTGCAGTTTCTAGTTGTGGAGTTTCTGGTTGTGGAGTGTCTAGTTGTGGAGTTTCAAGTTGTGGAGTTTCTAGTTGTGGAGTCTCAAGCTGTGGAGTTTCAAGTTTTGCAGTTTCTAATCGTGGAGTTTCTAGATATGGAATTTCTAGTTGCCGAGTCTCTATTTGTGGAATTTCTAGTTGCCGAGTCTCTATTTGTGGAGTTTGTAGTTGTGGAGTTTCTAGTTGTGGAGTTTCTAGTTGTGGAGTTTCTAGTTGCAGAGTCTCTGGTTGTGGAGTTTAAAGTTGTGGAGTCTCTAGATGTGGAGTTTCTAGTTGTCGAGTTTCCAGATGTGGAGTATCTAGTAGTGGAGTTTCCAGTTGTGGAGTTTCTAGTGTTGGAGTTTCTAGTTGCGGAGTCCCTAGTTGTGGAGTTTCTAGTTGTGGAGTTTCTAGTTGTGGAGTTTCAAGTTGCGGAGTCTCATGCTGTGCACTTTCTAGTTGTTGAGTTTTTAGGTGTGGAGTTTCTAGTTGTTGAGTTTCTAGTTGTGGAGTCTCTAGTTGCGGAGTTTCTAGTTGTGGACTTTCTAGTTGTGGAGTTTCTAGTTATGGAGTTTCTAGTTGCGGAATCTCTAGCTGTGGATTTTCTAGTTGCGTAACTTAAGGTTGTGAGGTTTCAAGTTGTGGGGTTTCTAGTTGTGGAGTTTCTAGTTGCAGAGTCTCTGGTTTTGGAGTTTCTAGTTGCGGAGTCTCTAGTTGTGGAGTTTTTACTTAAGGAGTTTCTAGATATGGAATTTCTAGTTGCCGAGTCTCTATTTGTGGAGTTTGTAGTTCTGGAGTTTCTAGTTGTGGAGTTTCAAGTTGTGTTGTTTCTAGTTGTTGAGTCTCTAGTTGCGGAGTTTCTAGTTGTTGAGTTTCTAGTTGTGGAGTTTCTAGTTGTTGAGTTTCTAGTTGCGGAATCTCTAGCTGCGGATTTTCTAGTTGCGTAACCTAAGGTTGTGAGGTTTCAAGATGTGGAGTTTCTAGTTGTGGAGTTTCTAGTTGTGGAGTCTCTAGTTGTGTAGTTTCTAGCTGCGGAGTTTCTAGTTGCGGAGTTTCTATTTGTGGAGTTTCTAGCTGCGGACTCTCTAGTTGCAGAGTCTCTGGATGTGGAGTTTCTAGTTGCGGAGTCTCTAGTTGTGGTATTTCTAGTTGTGGAGTTTCTAGTTGTGGAGTTCCCAGTTGTTGAGTTTTTAGTTGTGGACTTTCTAGACATGAAATTTCTTGTAGCCGAGTCTCTATTTGTGGAGTTTGTAGTTGTGGAGTTTCTTGTTGTGGAGTTTCTATTTGTGGAGTCTCTAGTTGCAGAGTATCTAGTTGTGGAGTTTCTAGTGCTGGAGTTTCTAGTTGTGGAGTCTCAAGTTGTGGAGTTTCAAGTTGTGGAGTTTCAAGTTGTGGAGTCTCTAGTTGTGGAGTTTCTAGTTGCGCAGTATCGAGTTGTGGAGTTTCCAGTTGTGGAGTTTCTAGTTGTGGAGTTGCGGAGTCTCTGGTTGTGGAGTTTCTAGTTGTTGAGTTTCGAGTTGTGGAGTCTTTAGTTGTAGTTGTGGAGTTTCTAGTTGTGGAGTTTTCAGTTGTGGAGTATCTAGTTGTGGAGTTTCTAGTTGTGTAGTTTCTAGCTGCGGAGTTTCTAATTGCGGAGTTTCTATTTGTGGAGTTTCCAGCTGCGGAGTTTCTAGTTGCAGAGTCTCTGGCTGTGGAGTTTCTAGTTGCGGAGTCTCTAGTTGTAGAGTTTCTAGTTGTGGAGTTTCTAGTTGTGGAGTTTCTAGTTATGGAGTTTCTAGTTGCGGAATCTCTAGCTGTGGATTTTCTAGTTGCGTAACTTAAGGTTGTGAGGTTTCAAGTTGTGGAGTTTCTAGTTGGGGAGTTTCTAGTTGGGGAGTCTCTAGTTGTGTAGTTTCTAGCTGCGGAGTTTCTAGTTGCGGAGTTTCTATTTGTGGAGTTTCTAGCTGCGGAGTTTCTAGTTGCAGAGTCTCTGGTTGTGGAGTTTCTAGTTGCGGAGTCTCTAGTTGTGGAGTTTTTACTTAAGGAGTTTCTAGATATGGAATTTCTAGTTGCCGAGTCTCTATTTGTGGAGTTTGTAGTTCTGGAGTTTCTAGTTGTGGAGTTTCAAGTTGTGGAGTTTCTAGTTGTTGAGTCTCTAGTTGCGGAGTTTCTAGTTGTTGAGTTTCTAGTTGTGGAGTTTCTAGTTGTTGAGTTTCTAGTTGCGGAATCTCTAGCTGTGGATTTTCTAGTTGCGTACTTAAGGTTGTGAGGTTTCAAGTTGTGGAGTTTCTAGTTGTGGAGTTTCTAGTTGTGGAGTCTCTAGTTGTGTAGTTTCTAGCTGCGGAGTTTCTAGTTGCGGAGTTTCTATTTGTGGAGTTTCTAGCTGCGGAGTTTCTAGTTGCAGAGTCTCTGGTTGTGGAGTTTCTAGTTGCGGAGTCTCTAGTTGTGGTATTTCTAGTTGTGGAGTTTCTAGTTGTGGAGTTCCCAGTTGTTGAGTTTTTAGTTGTGGACTTTCTAGACATGAAATTTCTTGTAGCCGAGTCACTATTTGTGGAGTTTGTAGTTGTGGAGTTTCTAGTTGTGGAGTTTCTATTTGTGGAGTCTCTAGTTGCAGAGTATCTAGTTGTGGAGTTTCTAGTTGTGGAGTCTCAAGTTGTGGAGTTTCAAGTTGTGGAGTTTCAAGTTGTGGAGTCACTAGTTGTGGAGTTTCTAGTTGCGCAGTATCTAGTTGTGGAGTTTCCAGTTGTGGAGTTTGTAGCTGTGGAGTTGCGGAGTCTCTGGTTGTGGAGTTTCTAGTTGTTGAGTTTCAAGTTCTGGAGTCTTTTGTTGTAGTTGTGGAGTTTCTAGTTGTGCAGTTTCCAGTTGTGGAGTATCTAGTTGTGGAGTTTCCAGTTGTGTAGTTCCTAGCTGCGGAGTTTCTAATTGCGGAGTTTCTATTTGTGGAGTTTCTAGCTGCGGAGTTTCTAGTTGCAGAGTCTCTGGTTGTGGAGTTTCTAGTTGCGGAGTCTCTAGTTGTGGTATTTCTAGTTGTGGAGTTTCTAGTTGTGGAGTTTCCAGTTGTGGAGTTTTAGTTGTGGACTTTCTAGACATGAAATTTCTTGTAGCCGAGTCTCTATTTGTGGAGTTTGTAGTTGTGGAGTTTCGAGTTGTGGAGTTTCTAGTTGTGGAGTTTCTAGCTGCGGAGTTTCTAGTTCAGAGTCTCTAGTTTTGGAGTTTCTAGTTGCGAATTCTCTAGTTGAAGAGTCTCTAGTTGTAGAGTTTCTAGTTGTGGAGTTTCTAGTTGTGGAGTTTCTAGTTGTTGAGTTTCTAGTTTGAAGTCTCTAGTTGTAGTCTCTAGTTGTGGAGTCTCTAGTTTAGGAGTTTCTGGTTGTAGAGTTTTTAGTTGTGGAGTGTCTAGTTGTGGAGTTTGCAGTTGTGGAGTTTCCAGTTGTGGAGTTTCGAGTTGTGGAGTTTTGAGTTCTGAAGTTTCTAGTTGTGGAGTTTCTAGTTGCGGAATCTCTAGCTGTGGATTTTCTAGTTGCGGAACTTAAGGTTGTGAGGTTTCAAGTTGTGGAGTTTCTAGTTGTGGAGTTTCTAGTTGTGGAGTCTCTAGTTGTGGAGTTTCTAGCTGCGGAGTTTCTAATTGTGGAGTTTCTGTTTGTGGAGTTTCTAGCTGCAGAGTTTCTAGTTGCAGAGTCTCTGGCTGCGGAGTTTCTAGTTGTGGAGTCTCTAGTTGTAGAGTTTCTAGTTGTGGAGTTTCTAGTTGTGGAGTTTTTAGTTGTGGGGTTTTTAGTTGTGGAGTTTCTCGATAGAGAATTTCTAGTTGCCAAGTCTCTATGGTTGGAGTTTGTTGTTGTGGATCTTCTAGTTGTGGCGTTTTTAGTTGTGGAGTCTCTAGTTGCGGAGTTTCTGGTTGTGGAGTTTCTAGTTGTGGAGTTTCAAGTTGTGGAGTTTCTAGTTGTGGAGTTTCAAGTTGTGGAGTTTCTAGTTGTGGATTCTCAAGTTGTGGAGTTTAAAGTTGTGGAGTTTCAAGTTAGGAAGTCTCTAGTTGTGGAGTTTCTAGTTCTGGAGTATCTAGTTGTGGAGTTGCGGAGTCTCTAGTGGTGGAGTTTCTAGTTGTGGAGTTTCTAGTTGTGGAGTTTCGAGTTGTGGAGTTTCTAGTTGTAGAGTCTCTGGTTGTGGAGTTTCTAGTTGCGGAGTTTCTAGTTGTGGAGTTTAAAGTTGAGGAGTTTCTAGTTGTGGAGTATCAAGTTGTGGAGTCTCAAGTTGTGGAGTTTAAACTTGTGGACTTTTAAGTTGTGGACTCTATAGTTGTGGAGTTTCTAGTTGTGGAGTTTCTAGTTGTGGATTTTCTTGTTGTGGAGTATCTAGTTGTAGATTTTCCAGTTGTGGAGTTTCTAGTTGTGGAGTTGCGGAGTCTCTAGTTGTGAAGTTTCTAGTTGCAGAGTCTCTAGTTGTGGAATTTCTATTTGCCGAGTTTCTATTCGTGGAATTTCTAGTTGCCGAGTCTCTATTTGTGGAGTTTGTAGTTGTGGAGTTTCTAGTTGTGGAGTTTAAAGTTGTGGAGTTTCTAGTTGTGGAGTATCAAGTTGTGGAGTTCAAAGTTGTGGAGTTTCAAGTTGGGGAGTCTCTAGTTGTGGAGTTTCTAGTTGTGGAGTATCTAGTTGTGGAGTTTCCGGTTGTGAAGTTTCTAGTTGTGGAGTTTCAAGTTGCGGAGTTTCAAGTTGTGGAGTTTCCAGTTGTGGAGTTTTTAGTTGTGGAGTTTCTAGTTGTTGAGTTTCTAGTTGTGGAGTTTCAAGTTGTGGAGTTTCTAGTGGAGTTTCGAATTGTGAAGTTTTAGTTGTGGAGTTTCTAGTTGTGGAGTTTCTAGTTTTGGAGTTTCTAGTTGTAGAGTCTCCTGTTGCGGAGTTTTTAGTTGCGGAGTTTCAAGTTGGGGAGTTTCTAGTTGTGGAGTTTCTAGTTGTGGAGTTTCTAGTTTTGGAGTCTCAAGTTGTGGAGTTTAAACTTGTGGAGTTTCAAGTTGTGGACTCTATAGTTGTGGAGTTTCTAGTTGTGGAGTTTCTAGTTGTGGATTTTCTAGTTGTGGAGTATCTAGTTGTAGATTTTCCAGTTGTGGAGTTTCTAGTTGTGGAGTTGCGGAGTCTCTAGTTGTGAAGTTTCTAGTTGCAGAGTCTCTAGTCGTGGAATTTCTCTTTGCCGAGTCTCCATTCGTGGAATTTCTAGTTGCCGAGTCTCTATTTGTGGAGTTTGTAGTTGTGGAGTTTCTAGTTGTGGAGTTTCTAGTTGCAGAGTCTCTAGTTGTGGAGTTTCAAGTTGTGGAGTCTCTAGAAGTTGAGTTTCCAGTTGTCGAGTTTCCAGTTGTGGAGTATCTAGTAGTGGAGTTTCCAGTTGTGGAGTTTCTAGTTGTGGAGTTTCTAGTTGTGGAGTTTCAAGTTGTGGAGTTTCAAGTTGCGGAGTCTCAAGCTGTGCAGTTTCTAGTTGTTGAGTTTTTAGTTGTGGAGTTTCTAGTTGTTGAGTTTCTAGTTTGAAGTCTCTACTTGTAGATTCTCTAGTTGTGGAGTCTCAAGTTTAGGAGTTTCTAGTTGAAGAGTTTTTAGTTGTGGAGTGTCTAGTTGTGGAGTTTCCAGTTGTGGAGTTTCGAATTTTGGAGTTTCTAGTTGTGGAGTCTCTAGTTGTGTAGTTTCTAGCTGCGGAGTTTCTAGTTGCGGAGTTTCCATTTGTGGAGTTTCTAGTTGTGGAGTCTCAAGTTGTGGAGTTTAAAGTTGTGGAGTTTCAAGTTGTGGAGTCTCTAGTTGTAGAGTTACCAGTTGCGGAGTATCTAGCTGTGGAGTTTCCAGTTGTGGAGTTTCTAGTTGTGGAGTTGCGGAGTCTCTGGTTGTGGAGTTTCTAGTTGTGGAGTTTCGAGTTGTGGAGTCTCTAGCAGTGGAGTTTCTAGTTGTGGAGTTTCCAGTTGTGGAATATCTAGTTGTGGAGTTTCCAGTTGTGAAGTATCTAGTTGTGGAGTTTCCAGTTGTGGAGTATCTAGTTGTGGAGTTTAAAGTTGTGAAGTTTCAAGTTGTGGAGTCTCAAGTTTAGGAGTTTCTAGTTGAAGAGTTTTTAGTTGTGGAGTGTCTAGTTGTGGAGTTTCCAGTTGTGGAGTTTCGAGATTTGGAGTTTCTAGTTGTGGAGTCTCTAGATGTGTAGTTTCTAGCTGCGGAGTTTCTAGTTGCGGAGTTTTCATTTGTGGAGTTTCTAGTTGTGGAGTCTCAAGTTGTGGAGTTTAAAGCTGTGGAGTTTCAAGTTGTGGAGTCTCTAGTTGTAGAGTTACTAGTTGCGGAGTATCTAGTTGTGGAGTTTCCAGTTGTGGAGTTTCTAGTTGTGGAGTTGCGGAGTCTCTGGTTGTGGAGTTTCTAGTTGTGGAGTTCCGAGTTGTGGAGTCTCTAGTTGTGGAGTTTCTAGTTGTGAAGTTTCCAGTTGTGAAGTATCTAGTTGTGGAGTTTCCAGTTGAGGAGTATCTAGTTGTGGAGTTTTAAGTTGTGGAGTTTCTAGTTGCGGAGTTTATAGTTGTGGAGTTTTTAATAGCGGAGTTTGTACTTGTGAAGTTTCAAGTTGCGGAGTCTCAAGTTGTGGAGTTTCCAGCTGTGGAGTTTTTAGTTGTGGAGTTTCTAGTTGTTGAGTTTCTAGTTGTGAAGTCTCTAGTTTTGCAGTTTCTAGTTGCAAAGTTTTTAGTTGTGGAGTTTCTAGATATGGAATTTCTAGTTGCCGAGTCTCTATTTGTGGAGTTTGTAGTTGTGGAGTTTCTAGTTGTGGAGTTTCTAGTTGCAGAGTCTATAGTTGTGGAGTTTCCAGTTGTGGAGTATCTAGTTGTGGAGTTTCCAGTCGTGAAGTATCTAGTTGTGGAGTTTCCAGTTGTGGAGTATCTAGTTGTGGAGTTTAAAGTTGTGAAGTTTCAAGTTGTGGAGTCTCTAGTTGTAGAGTTACTAGTTGTGGAGTTTCTACTTGTGAAGATTCAAGTTGCGGAGTCTGAAGTTGTGGAGTTTCCAGCTGTGGAGTTTCCAGTTGTGTAGTTTCTAGTTGTGGAGTTTCTAGTTGTGAAGTCTCTAGTTTTGCAGTTTCTAGTTGTAAAGTTTTTAGTTGTGGAGTTTCTAGATATAGAATTTCTAGTTGCCGAGTCTCTATTTGAGGAGTTTGTAGTTGTGGAGTTTCTAGTTGTGGAGTTTCTAGTTGTGGAGTCTCTAGTTGCGGAGTTTCTAGTTGTGGAGTTTCTAGTTGTGGAGTTCTAGTTGTGAAGTTTCTGGTTGTGGAGTTTCTAGTTGTGGTGTTTCTAGTTGTGGAGTGTCTAGTTGTGGAGTTTCAAGTTGTGGAGTTTCTAGTAGAGTTTCGGATTGTGAAGTTTTAGTTGTGGAGTTTCTAGTTTTGGAGTTTCTAGTTTTGAAGTTTCTAGTTGTAGAGTCTCCTGTTGCGGAGTTTCTAGTTGTGGAGTTTCTAGTTGTGGAGTTTCTAGTTGTGGAGTCTCAAGTTGTGGAGTTTAAACTTGTGGAGTTTCAAGTTGTGGACTCTATAGTTGTGGAGTTTCTAGTTGTGGAGTTTCTAGTTGTGGATTTTCTAGTTGTGGAGTATCTAGTTGTAGATTTTCCAGTTGTGGAGTCTCTAGTTGTGGAGTTGCGGAGTCTCTAGTTGTGGAGTTTCTAGTTGCAGAGTCTCTAGTTGTGGAATTTCTAGTTGCCGAGTCTCTATTCGTGGAATTTCTAGTTGCCGAGTCTCTATTTGTGGAGTTTCAAGTTGTGGAGTTTCTAGTTGTGGAGATTCTAGTTGCGGAGTTTCTAGTTGTGGAGTTTTTAATAGCGGAGATTCTACTTGTGAAGTTTGAAGTTGCGGAGTCTCAAGTTGTGGAGTTTCCAGCTGTGGAGTTTTTAGTTGTGGAGTTTCTAGTTGTTGAGTTTCTAGTTGTGAAGTCTCTAGTTTTGCAGTTTCTAGTTGTAAAGTTTTTAGTTGTGGAGTTTCTAGATATGGAATTTCTAGTTGCCGAGTCTCTATTTGTGGAGTTTGTAGTTGTGGAGTTTGTAGTTGTGGAGTTTCAAGTTGTGGAGTTTCTAGTTTTGGAGTCTAGTTGCGGAGTTTCTAGTTGTTGAGTTTCTAGTTGTGGAGTTTCTAGTTGTGGAGTTTCTAGTTGCGGAATCTCTAGCTGTGGATTCTCTAGTTGCGTAACTTAAGGTTGTGAGGTTTCAAGTTGTGGAGTTTCTAGTTGTGGAGTCTCTAGTTGTGTAGTTTCTAGCTGCGGAGATTCTAGTTGTGGAGTTTCTATTTGTGGAGTTTCTAGCTGCGGAGTTTCTAGTTGCAGAGTCAATGGTTGTGGAGTTTCTAGTTGCGGAGTCTCTAGTTGTGGTATTTCTAGTTGTGGAGTTTCTAGCTGTGGTGTTTCCAGTTGTGGAGTTTTTAGTTGTGGAGTTTCTAGATTTGGAATTTCTAGTTGCCGAGTCTCTATTTGTGGAATTTCTAGTTGCCGAGTCTCTATTTGTGGAGTTTGTAGTTGTGGAGTTTCTAGTTGTGGAGTTTCTAGTTGTGGAGTTTCTAGTTGCAGAGTCTCTGGTTGTGGAGTTTAAAGTTGTGGAGTCTCTAGATGTGGAGTTTCTAGTTGTCGAGTTTCCAGTTGTGGAGTTTCTAGTGTTGTAGTTTCTAGTTGCGGAGTCCCTAGTTGTGGAGTTTCTAGTTGTGGAGTTTCTAGTTGTGGAGTTTCAAGTTGCGGAGTCTCATGCTGTGCAGTTTCTAGTTGTTGAGTTTTTAGTTGTGGAGTTTCTAGTTGTTGAGTTTCTAGTTTGAAGTCTCTAGTTGTAGATTCTCTAGTTGTGGAGTCTCTAGTTTAGGAGTTTCTAGTTGAAGAGTTTTTAGTTGTGGAGTGTCTAGTTGTGGAGTTTCGAGTTGTGGAGTTTCGAGTTGTGGAGTTTCGAGTTTTGGAGTTTCTAGTTGTGGAGTTTTGAGTTGTGGAGTTTCTAGTTGTGGAGTTTCTAGTTGCGGAATCTCTAGCTGTGGATTTTGTAGTTTCGGAACTTAAGGTTGTGAGGTTTCAAGTTGTGGAGTTTCTAGTTGTGGAGTTTCTAGTTGTGGAGTCGCTAGTTGTGGAGTTTCTAGCTGCGGAGTTTCTAATTGCGGAGTTTCTATTTGTGGAGTATCTAGTTGCAGAGTTTCTAGTTACAGAGTCTCTGGCTGTGGAGTTTCTAGTTGCGGAGTCTCTAGTTGTAGAGTTTCTAGTTGTGGAGTTTCTAGTTGTGGAGTTTTTAGTTGTGGGGTATTTAGCTGTGGAGTTTCTAGATATGAAATTTTTAGTTGCCGAGTCTCTATTTGTGGAGTTTTTAGTTGTGGAGTGTATAGTTGTGGAGTTTTAGTTGTGGAGTCTCCAGTTGCGGAGTTTCTAGTTGTGGAGTTTCTAGTTGTGGAGTTTCTGGTTGTATGGTTTCTGGTTGTGGAGTTTCTAGTTTCGGAGTTTCAAGTTGTGGAGTTTCTAGCTGTGGAGGCTCAAGTTGTGGAGTTTAAAGTTGTGGAGTTTAGAGTTGGGGAGTCTCTAGTTGTGGAGTTTCTAGTTGTGGAGTATCTAGTTGTGGAGTTTCCAGTTGTGGACTTTCTAGTTGTGGAGTTGCGGAGTCTCTAGTTGTGGAGTTTCTAGTTGTGGAGTTTCTAGTTGTGGAGTTTCGAGTTGTGGAGTCTCTAGTTGTGGAGTTTCTAGTTGTGGAGTTTCCATTTGTGGAGTATCTAGTGTTGGAGTTTCCGGTTGTGAAGTTTCTTGTTGTGGAGTTTCTAGTTGTGGAGTAACTAGTTGTGGAGTTTCTAGTTGCGGAGTTTTTAATAGCGGAGTTTCTGGTTGTGGAGTTTCAAGTTGCGAAGTCTCAAGTTGTGGTGTTTCCAGTTGTGAAGTTTTTAGTTGTGGAGTTTCTAGTTGTTGAGTTTCTAGTTGTAGAGTTTCTGGTTGTGGAGTTCCTAGTTGTGGAGTTTCTAGTTGTGGAGTTTCGAGTTGCGGAGTTTCTAGTTGCAGATTCTCTGGTTGTGGAGTTTCCAGTTGTGGAGTATCTAGTTGTGGAGTTTCCGGTTGTGAAGTTTCTAGTTGTGGAGTTTCCAGTTGGAGTATCTAGTTGTGGAGTTTCTAGTTGCGGAGTTTTTAATAGCGGAGTCTCTGGATGTGGAGTTTCTAGTTGCGGAGTCTCTAGTTGTGGTATTTCTAGTTGTGGAGTTTCTAGTTGTGGAGTTCCCAGTTGTTGAGTTTTTAGTTGTGGACTTTCTAGACATGAAATTTCTTGTAGCCGAGTCTCTATTTGTGGAGTTTGTAGTTGTGGAGTTTCTAGTTGTGGAGTTTCTATTTGTGGAGTCTCTAGTTGCAGAGTATCTAGTTGTGGAGTTTCTAGTTGTGGAGTTTCTAGTTGTGGAGTCTGAAGTTGTGGAGTTTCAAGTTGTGGAGTTTCAAGTTGTGGAGTCTCTAGTTGTGGAGTTTCTAGTTGCGCAGTATCTAGTTGTGGAGTTTCCAGTTGTGGAGTTTCAGGTTGTGGAGTTGCGGAGTCTCTGGTTGTGGAGTTTCTAGTTGTTGAGTTTCGAGTTGTGGAGTCTTTAGTTGTAGTTGTGGAGTTTATAGTTGTGCAGTTTCCAGTTGTGGAGTATCTAGTTGTGGTGTTTCCAGTTGTGTAGTTTCTAGCTGCGGAGTTTCTAATTGCGGAGTTTCTATTTGTGGAGTTTCTAGCTGCGGAGTTTCTAGTTGCAGAGTCTCTGGTTGTGGAGTTTCTAGTTGCGGAGTCTCTAGTTGTGGTATTTCTAGTGGTGGAGTTTCTCGATAGAGAATTTCTAGTTGCCAACTCTCTATTTGTGGAGTTTGTTGTTGTGGAGCTTCTAGTTGTGGAGTTTTTAGTTGTGGAGTCTCTAGTTGCGGAGTTTCTAGTTGTGGAGTTTCTAGTTGTAGAGTTTCTGGTTGTGGAGTTTCTAGTTGTGGAGTTTCAAGTTGTGGAGTTTCTAGTTGTGGAGTCTCAAGTTGTGGAGTTTAAAGTTGTGGAGTTTCAAACTAGGGAGTCTCTAGTTGTGGAGTTTCTAGTTCTGGAGTATCTAGTTGTGGAGTTGCGGAGTCTCTAGTGGTGGAGTTTCTAGTTGTGGAGTTTCTAGTTGTGGAGTTTCGAGTTGTGGAGTTTCTAGTTGTAGAGTCTCTGGTTGTGGAGTTTCTGGTTGCGGAGTTTCTAGTTGTAGATTTTCTGGTTGTGGAGTTTCTAGTTGTGGAGTTTAAAGTTGTGGAGTTTCTAGTTGTGGAGTATCAAGTTGTGGAGTTCAAAGTTGTGGAGTTTCAAGTTGGGGAGTCTCTAGTTGTGGAGTTTCTAGTTGTGGAGTATCTAGTTGTGGAGTTTCCAGTTGTGGAGTTTCTAGTTGTGGAAATGCGGAGTCTCTAGTTCTGGAGTTCCTAGTTGTGGAGTTTCGAGTTGCACAGTTTCTAGTTGCAGAGTCTGGCTGTGGAGTTTCCAGTTGTGGAGTATCTAGTTGTGAAGTTTCAAGTTGCGGAGTTTCTAGTTGTGGAGTTTCCAGTTGTGGAGTTTTTAGTTGTGGAGTTTCTAGTTGTTGAGTTTCTAGTTGTGGAGTTTCAAGTTGTGGAGTTTCTAGTAGAGTTTCGAATTGTGAAGTTTTAGTTGTGGAGTTTCTAGTTGTGGAGTTTCTAGTTTTGGAGTTTCTAGTTGTAGAGTCTCCTGTTGCGGAGTTTTTAGTTGCGGAGATTCAAGTTGGGGAGTTTCTAGTTGTGGAGTTTCTAGTTGTGGAGTCTAAAGTTGTGGAGTTTAAACTTGTGGAGTTTCAAGTTGTGGACTCTATAGTTGTGAAGTTTCTAGTTGTGGAGTTTCTAGTTGTGGATTTTCTAGTTGTGGAGTATCTAGTTGTAGATTTTCCAGTTGTGGAGTTTCTAGTTGTCGAGTTGCGGAGTCTCTAGTTGTGGAGTTTCTAGTTTCAGAGTCTCTAGTTGTGGAATTTCTATTTGCCGAGTCTCTATTCGTGGAATTTCTAGTTGCCGAGTCTCTATTTGTGGAGTTTGTAGTTGTGGAGTTTCTAGTTGAGGAGTTTCTAGTTGCAGAGTCTCTAGTTGTGGAGTTTCAAGTTGTGGAGTCTCTAGAAGTGGAGTTTCCAGTTGTCGAGTTTCCAGTTGTGGAGTATCTAGTAGTGGAGTTTCCAGTTGTGGAGTTTCTAGTTGTGGAGTTTCTAGTTCCGGAGTCCCTAGTTTTGGAGTTTCTAGTTGTGGAGTCTCTAGTTGTGTAGTTTCTAGCTGCGGAGTTTCTAGTTGCGGAGTTTCCATTTGTGGAGTTTCTAGTTGTGGAGTCTCAAGTTGTGGAGTTTAGAGTTGTGGAGTTTCAAGTTGTGGAGTCTCTAGTTGTAGAGTTACTAGTTGCGGAGTATCTAGCTGTGGAGATTCCAGTTGTGGAGTTTCTAGTTGTGGAGTTGCGGAGTCTCTGGTTGTGGAGTTTCTAGTTGCGGAATTTCTAGTTGTGGAGTTTTTAATAGCGGAGTTTCTACTTGTGAAGTTTCAAGTTGCGGAGTCTCAAGTTGTGGAGTTTCCAGTTGTGGAGTTTTAGTTGTGGAGTTTCCAGTTGTGGAGTATCTAGTTGTGGAGTTTTAAGTTGTGGAGTTTCTAGTTGCGGAATTTCTAGTTGTGGAGTTTTTAATAGCGGAGTTTCTACTTGTGAAGTTTCAAGTTGCGGAGTCTCAAGTTGTGGAGTTTCCAGTTGTGGAGTTTTAGTTGTGGACTTTCTAGACATGAAATTTCTTGTTGCCGAGTCTCTATTTGTGGAGTTTGTAGTTGCGGAGTTTCGAGTTGTGGAGTTTCTAGTTGTGGAGTTTCTAGCTGCGGAGTTTCTAGTTCAGAGTCTCTAGTTTTGGAGTTTCTAGTTGCGAATTCTCTAGTTGAAGAGTCTCTAGTTGTAGAGTTTCTAGTTGTGGAGTTTCTAGTTGTGGAGTTTCTAGTTGTTGAGTTTCTAGTTTGAAGTCTCTAGTTGTAGTCTCTAGTTGTGGAGTCTCTAGTTTAGGAGTTTCTGGTTGTAGAGTTTTTAGTTGTGGAGTGTCTAGTTGTGGAGTTTGCAGTTGTGGAGTTTCCAGTTGTGGAGTTTCTAGTTGTGGAGTTTTGAGTTCTGAAGTTTCTAGTTGTGGAGTTTCTAGTTGCGGAATCTCTAGCTGTGGATTTTCTAGTTGCGGAACTTAAGGTTGTGAGGTTTCAAGTTGTGGAGTTTCTAGCTGCGGAGTTTCTAATTGTGGAGTTTCTGTTTGTGGAGTTTCTAGCTGCAGAGTTTCTAGTTGCAGAGTCTCTGGCTGTGGAGTTTCTAGTTGTGGAGTTTTTAGTTGTGGGGTTTTTTGTTGTGGAGTTTCTCGATAGAGAATTTCTAGTTGCCAAGTCTCTATTTGTGGAGTTTGTTGTTGTGGAGCTTCTAGTTGTGGAGTTTTTAGTTGTGGAGTCTCTAGTTGCGGAGTTTCTAGTTGTGGAGTTTCTAGTTGTAGAGTTTCTGGTTGTGGAGTTTCTAGTTGTGGAGTTTCAAGTTGTGGAGTTTCTAGTTGGGGAGTCTCAAGTTGTGGAGTTTAAAGTTGTGGAGTTTCAAACTAGGGAGTCTCTAGTTGTGGAGTTTCTAGTTCTGGAGTATCTAGTTGTGGAGTTGCGGAGTCTCTAGTGGTGGAGTTTCTAGCTGCGGAGTTTCTAGTTGCAGAGTCTCTGGTTGTGGAGTTTCTAGTTGCGGAGTCTCTAGTTGTGGTATTTCTAGTTGTGGAGTTTCCAGCTGTGGTGTTTCCAGTTGTGGAGTTTTCAGTTGTGGACTTTCTAGACATGAAATTTCTTGTAGCCGAGTCTCTATTTGTGGAGTTTGCAGTCGTGGAGTTTCTATTTGTGGAGTTTCTATTTGTGGAGTCTCTAGTTGCAGAGTTTCTAGTTGTGGAGTTTCTAGTTGTGCAGTTTCTAGTTGTGGAGTTTCTGGTTGTGGAGTGTCTAGTTGTGGAGTTTCAAGTTGTGGAGTTTCTAGTTGTGGAGTCTCAAGCTGTGGAGTTTCAAGTTTTGCAGTTTCTAATTGTGGAGTTTCTAGATATGGAATTTCTAGTTGCCGAGTCTCTATTTGTGGAATTTCTAGTTGCCGAGTCTCTATTTGTGGAGTTTGTAGTTGTGGAGTTTCTAGTTGTGGAGTTTCTAGTTGTGGAGTTTCTAGTTGCAGAGTCTCTGGTTGTGGAGTTTAAAGTTGTGGAGTCTCTAGATGTGGAGTTTCTAGTTGTCGAGTTTCCAGATGTGGAGTATCTAGTAGTGGAGTTTCCAGTTGTGGAGTTTCTAGTGTTGGAGTTTCTAGTTGCGGAGTCCCTAGTTGTGGAGTTTCTAGTTGTGGAGTTTCTAGTTGTGGAGTTTCAAGTTGCGGAGTCTCATGCTGTGCACTTTCTAGTTGTTGAGTTTTTAGGTGTGGA
Organism: Rhipicephalus microplus; assembly: GCF_043290135.1. NCBI lineage: Eukaryota > Metazoa > Arthropoda > Arachnida > Ixodida > Ixodidae > Rhipicephalus > Rhipicephalus microplus. Next base: position 48,513 of record NW_027464617.1, read on the forward strand.
GTTTCTAGTTGTTGAGTTTCTAGTTGTGGAGTCTCTAGTTGCGGAGTTTCTAGTTGTGGACTTTCTAGTTGTGGAGTTTCTAGTTATGGAGTTTCTAGTTGCGGAATCTCTAGCTGTGGATTTTCTAGTTGCGTAACTTAAGGTTGTGAGGTTTCAAGTTGTGGGGTTTCTAGTTGTGGAGTTTCTAGTTGCAGAGTCTCTGGTTTTGGAGTTTCTAGTTGCGGAGTCTCTAGTTGTGGAGTTTTTACTTAAGGAGTTTCTAGATATGGAATTTCTAGTTGCCGAGTCTCTATTTGTGGAGTTTGTAGTTCTGGAGTTTCTAGTTGTGGAGTTTCAAGTTGTGTTGTTTCTAGTTGTTGAGTCTCTAGTTGCGGAGTTTCTAGTTGTTGAGTTTCTAGTTGTGGAGTTTCTAGTTGTTGAGTTTCTAGTTGCGGAATCTCTAGCTGCGGATTTTCTAGTTGCGTAACCTAAGGTTGTGAGGTTTCAAGATGTGGAGTTTCTAGTTGTGGAGTTTCTAGTTGTGGAGTCTCTAGTTGTGTAGTTTCTAGCTGCGGAGTTTCTAGTTGCGGAGTTTCTGTTTGTGGAGTTTCTAGCTGCGGACTCTCTAGTTGCAGAGTCTCTGGATGTGGAGTTTCTAGTTGCGGAGTCTCTAGTTGTGGTATTTCTAGTTGTGGAGTTTCTAGTAGTGGAGTTCCCAGTTGTTGAGTTTTTAGTTGTGGACTTTCTAGACATGAAATTTCTTGTAGCCGAGTCTCTATTTGTGGAGTTTGTAGTTGTGGAGTTTCTTGTTGTGGAGTTTCTATTTGTGGAGTCTCTAGTTGCAGAGTATCTAGTTGTGGAGTTTCTAGTGCTGGAGTTTCTAGTTGTGGAGTCTCAAGTTGTGGAGTTTCAAGTTGTGGAGTTTCAAGTTGTGGAGTCTCTAGTTGTGGAGTTTCTAGTTGCGCAGTATCGAGTTGTGGAGTTTCCAGTTGTGGAGTTTCTAGTTGTGGAGTTGCGGAGTCTCTGGTTGTGGAGTTTCTAGTTGTTGAGTTTCGAGTTGTGGAGTCTTTAGTTGTAGTTGTGGAGTTTCTAGTTGTGGAGTTTTCAGTTGTGGAGTATCTAGTTGTGGAGTTTCTAGTTGTGTAGTTTCTAGCTGCGGAGTTTCTAATTGCGGAGTTTCTATTTGTGGAGTTTCCAGCTGCGGAGTTTCTAGTTGCAGAGTCTCTGGCTGTGGAGTTTCTAGTTGCGGAGTCTCTAGTTGTAGAGTTTCTAGTTGTGGAGTTTCTAGTTGTGGAGTTTCTAGTTATGGAGTTTCTAGTTGCGGAATCTCTAGCTGTGGATTTTCTAGTTGCGTAACTTAAGGTTGTGAGGTTTCAAGTTGTGGAGTTTCTAGTTGGGGAGTTTCTAGTTGGGGAGTCTCTAGTTGTGTAGTTTCTAGCTGCGGAGTTTCTAGTTGCGGAGTTTCTATTTGTGGAGTTTCTAGCTGCGGAGTTTCTAGTTGCAGAGTCTCTGGTTGTGGAGTTTCTAGTTGCGGAGTCTCTAGTTGTGGAGTTTTTACTTAAGGAGTTTCTAGATATGGAATTTCTAGTTGCCGAGTCTCTATTTGTGGAGTTTGTAGTTCTGGAGTTTCTAGTTGTGGAGTTTCAAGTTGTGGAGTTTCTAGTTGTTGAGTCTCTAGTTGCGGAGTTTCTAGTTGTTGAGTTTCTAGTTGTGGAGTTTCTAGTTGTTGAGTTTCTAGTTGCGGAATCTCTAGCTGTGGATTTTCTAGTTGCGTACTTAAGGTTGTGAGGTTTCAAGTTGTGGAGTTTCTAGTTGTGGAGTTTCTAGTTGTGGAGTCTCTAGTTGTGTAGTTTCTAGCTGCGGAGTTTCTAGTTGCGGAGTTTCTATTTGTGGAGTTTCTAGCTGCGGAGTTTCTAGTTGCAGAGTCTCTGGTTGTGGAGTTTCTAGTTGCGGAGTCTCTAGTTGTGGTATTTCTAGTTGTGGAGTTTCTAGTTGTGGAGTTCCCAGTTGTTGAGTTTTTAGTTGTGGACTTTCTAGACATGAAATTTCTTGTAGCCGAGTCACTATTTGTGGAGTTTGTAGTTGTGGAGTTTCTAGTTGTGGAGTTTCTATTTGTGGAGTCTCTAGTTGCAGAGTATCTAGTTGTGGAGTTTCTAGTTGTGGAGTCTCAAGTTGTGGAGTTTCAAGTTGTGGAGTTTCAAGTTGTGGAGTCACTAGTTGTGGAGTTTCTAGTTGCGCAGTATCTAGTTGTGGAGTTTCCAGTTGTGGAGTTTGTAGCTGTGGAGTTGCGGAGTCTCTGGTTGTGGAGTTTCTAGTTGTTGAGTTTCAAGTTGTGGAGTCTTTTGTTGTAGTTGTGGAGTTTCTAGTTGTGCAGTTTCCAGTTGTGGAGTATCTAGTTGTGGAGTTTCCAGTTGTGTAGTTCCTAGCTGCGGAGTTTCTAATTGCGGAGTTTCTATTTGTGGAGTTTCTAGCTGCGGAGTTTCTAGTTGCAGAGTCTCTGGTTGTGGAGTTTCTAGTTGCGGAGTCTCTAGTTGTGGTATTTCTAGTTGTGGAGTTTCTAGTTGTGGAGTTTCCAGTTGTGGAGTTTTAGTTGTGGACTTTCTAGACATGAAATTTCTTGTAGCCGAGTCTCTATTTGTGGAGTTTGTAGTTGTGGAGTTTCGAGTTGTGGAGTTTCTAGTTGTGGAGTTTCTAGCTGCGGAGTTTCTAGTTCAGAGTCTCTAGTTTTGGAGTTTCTAGTTGCGAATTCTCTAGTTGAAGAGTCTCTAGTTGTAGAGTTTCTAGTTGTGGAGTTTCTAGTTGTGGAGTTTCTAGTTGTTGAGTTTCTAGTTTGAAGTCTCTAGTTGTAGTCTCTAGTTGTGGAGTCTCTAGTTTAGGAGTTTCTGGTTGTAGAGTTTTTAGTTGTGGAGTGTCTAGTTGTGGAGTTTGCAGTTGTGGAGTTTCCAGTTGTGGAGTTTCGAGTTGTGGAGTTTTGAGTTCTGAAGTTTCTAGTTGTGGAGTTTCTAGTTGCGGAATCTCTAGCTGTGGATTTTCTAGTTGCGGAACTTAAGGTTGTGAGGTTTCAAGTTGTGGAGTTTCTAGTTGTGGAGTCTCTAGTTGTGGAGTTTCTAGCTGCGGAGTTTCTAATTGTGGAGTTTCTGTTTGTGGAGTTTCTAGCTGCAGAGTTTCTAGTTGCAGAGTCTCTGGCTGCGGAGTTTCTAGTTGTGGAGTCTCTAGTTGTAGAGTTTCTAGTTGTGGAGTTTCTAGTTGTGGAGTTTTTAGTTGTGGGGTTTTTAGTTGTGGAGTTTCTCGATAGAGAATTTCTAGTTGCCAAGTCTCTATGGTTGGAGTTTGTTGTTGTGGATCTTCTAGTTGTGGCGTTTTTAGTTGTGGAGTCTCTAGTTGCGGAGTTTCTGGTTGTGGAGTTTCTAGTTGTGGAGTTTCAAGTTGTGGAGTTTCTAGTTGTGGATTCTCAAGTTGTGGAGTTTAAAGTTGTGGAGTTTCAAGTTAGGGAGTCTCTAGTTGTGGAGTTTCTAGTACTGGAGTATCTAGTTGTGGAGTTGCGGAGTCTCTAGTGGTGGAGTTTCTAGTTGTGGAGTTTCTAGTTGTTGAGTTTCGAGTTGTGGAGTTTCTAGTTGTAGAGTCTCTGGTTGTGGAGTTTCTAGTTGCGGAGTTTCTAGTTGTAGATTTTCTGGTTGTGGAGTTTCTAGTTGTGGAGTTTAAAGTTGAGGAGTTTCTAGTTGTGGAGTATCAAGTTGTGGAGTTCAAAGTTGTGGAGTTTCAAGTTGGGGAGTCTCTAGTTGTGGAGTTTCTAGTTGTGGAGTATCTAGTTGTGGAGTTTCCAGTTGTGGAGTTTCTAGTTGTGGAAATGCGAAGTCTCTAGTTCTGGAGTTTCTTGTTGTGGAGTTTCGAGTTGCAGAGTTTCTAGTTGCAGAGTCTCTGGCTGTGGAGTTTCCAGTTGTGGAGTATCTAGTTGTGGAGTTTCCGGTTGTGAAGTTTCTAGTTGTGGAGTTTCCAGTTGGAGTATCTAGTTGTGCAGTTTCTAGTTGCGGAGTTTTTAATAGCGGATTTTCTAGTTGTGGAGTTTCAAGTTGCGGAGTTTCAAGTTGTTGAGTTTCTAGTTGTGGAGTTTCAAGTTGTGGAGTTTCTAGTAGAGTTTCGAATTGTGATGTTTTAGTTGTGGAGTTTCTAGTTGTGGAGTTTCTAGTTTTGGAGTTTCTAGTTGTAGAGTCTCCTGTTGCGGAGTTTTTAGTTGCGGAGTTTCAAGTTGGGGAGTTTCTAGTTGTGGAGTTTCTAGTTGTGGAGTTTCTAGTTGTGGAGTCTCAAGTTGTGGAGTTTAAACTTGTGGACTTTTTAGTTGTGGACTCTATAGTTGTGGAGTTTCTAGTTGTGGAGTTTCTAGTTGTGGATTTTCTAGTTGTGAAGTATCTAGTTGTAGATTTTCCAGTTGTGGAGTTTCTAGTTGTGGAGTTGCAGAGTCTCTAGTTGTGAAGTTTCTAGTTGCAGAGTCTCTAGTTGTGGAATTTCTATTTGCCGAGTCTCTATTCGTGGAATTTCTAGTTGCCGAGTCTCTATTTGTGGAGTTTGTAGTTGTGGAGTTTCTAGTTGTGGAGTTTAAAGTTGTGGAGTTTCTAGTTGTGGAGTATCAAGTTGTGGAGTTCAAAGTTGTGGAGTTTCAAGTTGGGGAGTCTCTAGTTGTGGAGTTTCTAGTTGTGGAGTATCTAGTTGTGGAGTTTCCAGTTGTGGAGTTTCTAGTTGTGGAAATGCGGAGTCTCTAGTTCTGGAGTTTCTAGTTGTGGAGTTTCGAGTTGCAGAGTTTCTAGTTGCAGAGTCTCTGGCTGTGGAGTTTCCAGTTGTGGAGTATCTAGTTGTGGAGTTTGCGGTTGTGAAGTTTCTAGTTGTGGAGTTTCCAGTTGGAGTATCTAGTTGTGCAGTTTCTAGTTGCGGAGTTTTTATTAGCGGATTTTCTAGTTGTGGAGTTTCAAGTTGCGGAGTTTCAAGTTGTGGAGTTTCCAGTTGTGGAGTTTTTAGTTGTGGAGTTTCTAGTTGTTGAGTTTCTAGTTGTGGAGTTTCAAGTTGTGGAGTTTCTAGTAGAGTTTCGAATTGTGAAGTTTTAGTTGTGGAGTTTCTAGTTGTGAAGTTTCTAGTTTTGGAGTTTCTAGTTTTGGAGTTTCTAGTTGTAGAGTCTCCTGTTGCGGAGTTTTTAGTTGCGGAGTTTCAAGTTGGGGAGTTTCTAGTTGTGGAGTTTCTAGTTGTGGAGTTTCTAGTTGTGGAGTCTCAAGTTGTGGAGTTTAAACTTGTGGAGTTTCAAGTTGTGGACTCTATAGTTGTGGAGTTTCTAGTTGTGGAGTTTCTAGTTGTGGATTTTCTAGTTGTGGAGTATCTAGTTGTAGATTTTCCAGTTGTGGAGTTTCTAGTTGTGGAGTTGCGGAGTCTCTAGTTGTGAAGTTTCTAGTTGCAGAGTCTCTAGTCGTGGAATTTCTCTTTGCCGAGTCTCCATTCGTGGAATTTCTAGTTGCCGAGTCTCTATTTGTGGAGTTTGTAGTTGTGGAGTTTCTAGTTGTGGAGTTTCTAGTTGCGGAGTCCCTAGTTGTGGAGTTTCTAGTTGCGGAGTTTCTAGTTGTGGAGTTTCAAGTTGTGGAGTTTCAAGTTGCGGAGTCTCAAGCTGTGCAGTTTCTAGTTGTTGAGTTTTTAGTTGTGGAGTTTCTAGTTGTTGAGTTTCTAGTTTGAAGTCTCTACTTGTAGATTCTCTAGTTGTGGAGTCTCAAGTTTAGGAGTTTCTAGTTGAAGAGTTTTTAGTTGTGGAGTGTCTAGTTGTGGAGTTTCCAGTTGTGGAGTTTCGAATTTTGGAGTTTCTAGTTGTGGAGTCTCTAGTTGTGTAGTTTCTAGCTGCGGAGTTTCTAGTTGTGGAGTTTCCATTTGTGGAGTTTCTAGTTGTGGAGTCTCAAGTTGTGGAGTTTAAAGTTGTGGAGTTTCAAGTTGTGGAGTCTCTAGTTGTAGAGTTACTAGTTGCGGAGTATCTAGCTGTGGAGTTTCCAGTTGTGGAGTTTCTAGTTGTGGAGTTGCGGAGTCTCTGGTTGTGGAGTTTCTAGTTGTGGAGTTTCGAGTTGTGGAGTCTCTAGCAGTGGAGTTTCTAGTTGTGGAGTTTCCAGTTGTGGAATATCTAGTTGTGGAGTTTCCAGTTGTGAAGTATCTAGTTGTGGAGTTTCCAGTTGTGGAGTATCTAGTTGTGGAGTTTTAAGTTGGGGAGTTTCTAGTTGCGGAATTTCTAGTTGTGGAGTTTTTAATAGCGGAGTTTCTACTTGTGAAGTTTCAAGTTGCGGAGTCTCAAGTTGTGGAGTTTCCAGCTGTGGAGTTTTTAGTTGTGGAGTTTCTAGTTTTTGAGTTTCTAGTTGTGAAGTCTCTAGTTTTGCAGTTTCTAGTTGTAAAGTTTTTAGTTGTGGAGTTTCTAGATATGGAATTTCTAGTTGCCGAGTCTCTATTTGTGGAGTTTGTAGTTGTGGAGTTTCTAGTTGTGGAGTTTCAAGTTGTGGAGTTTCTAGTTTTGGAGTCTCTAGTTGCGGAGTTTCAAGTTGTTGAGTTTCTAGTTGTGGAGTTTCTAGTTGCGGAATCTCTAGCTGTGGATTTTCTAGTTGCGTAACTTAAGGTTGTGAGGTTTCAAGTTGTGAAGTTTCTAGTTGTGGAGTTTCTAGTTGTGGAGTCTCTAGTTGTGTAGTTTCTAGCTGCGGAGATTCTAGTTGCGGAGTTTCAAGTTTGGGAGTTTCTAGTTGTGGAGTTTCTAGTTGTGGAGTTTCAAGTTGTGGACTCTATAGTTGTGGAGTTTCTAGTTGTGGAGTTTCTAGTTGTGGATTTTCTAGTTGTGGAGTATCTAGTTGTAGATTTTCCAGTTGTGGAGTTCCTAGTTGTGGAGTTGTGAATTTTCCAGTTGTGGAGTTTCGAGTTGCAGAGTCTCTAGTTGTGGAATTTCTAGTTGCCGAGTCTCTATTCGTGGAATTTCTAGTTGCCGAGTCTCTATTTGTGGAGTTTGCAGTTGTGGAGTTTGTAGTTGTGGAGTATCTAGTAGTGGAGTTTCCAGTTGCGGAGTTTCTAGTTGTTGAGTTTCTAGTGATGGAGTTTCTAGTTGTGGAGTTTCTAGTTGCGGAATTTCTAGCTGTGGATTTTCTAGTTGCGTAACTTAAGGTTGTGAGGTTTCAAGTTGTGGAGTTTCTAGTTGTGGAGTTTCTAGTGGTGGAGTCTCTAGTTGTGTAGTTTCTAGCTGCGGAGATTCTAGTGGCGGAGTTTCAAGTTGTGGAGTCTCAAGTCGTGGAGTTTAAACTTGTGGTGTTTCAAGTTGTGGACTCTATAGTTGTGGAGTTCTAGTTGTGGAGTTTCTAGTTGTGGATTTTCTAGTTGTGGAGTATCTAGTTGTAGATTTTCCAGTTGTGGAGTTTCTAGTTGTGGAGTTGCGGAGTCTCTAGTTGTGGAGTTTCTAGTTGCAGAGTCTCTAGTTGTGGAATTTCTAGTTGCCGAGTCTCTATTCGTGGAATTTCTAGTTGCCGAGTCTCTATTTGTGGAGTTTGTAGTTGTGGAGTTTCTAGTGTTGGAGTTTCTAGTTGCAGAGTCTCTAGTTGTGGAGTTTCAAGTTGTGGAGTCTCTAGATGTGGAGTTTCCAGTTGTCGAGTTTCCAGTTGTGGAGTATCTAGTAGTGGAGTTTCCAGTTGTGGAGTTTCTAGTTGTGGAGTTTCTAGTTGCAGTGTTTCTAGTTGTGGAGTTTCAAGTTGTGGAGTTTCAAGTTGCGGAGTCTCAAGCTGTGCAGTTTCTAGTTGTTGAGTTTTTAGTTGTGGAGTTTCTAGTTGCTGAGTTTCTAGTTTGAAGTCTCTACTTGTAGATTCTCTAGTTGTGGAGTCTCAATTTTAGGAGTTTCTAGTTGAAGAGTTTTTAGTTGTGGAGTGTCTAGTTGTGGAGTTTCCAGTTGTGGAGTTTCGAGTTTTGGAGTTTCTAGTTGTGGAGTCTCTAGTTGTGTAGTTTCTAGCTGCGGAGTTTCTAGTTGCGGAGCTTCCAATTGTGGAGTTTCTAGCTGTGGAGTTTCTAGTTGCGGAGTTTCCATTTGTGGAGTTTCTAGTTGTGGAGTCTCTAGTTGTAGAGTTACTAGTTGCGGAGTATCTAGTTGTGGAGTCTCTAGTTGTAGAGTTACTAGTTGTGGAGTTGCGGAGTCTCTGGTTGTGAAGTTTCTAGTTGTGGAGTTTCGAGTTGTGGAGTCTCTAGTTGTGGAGTTTCTAGTTGTGGAGTTTCTAGTTGTGGAGTTTCAAGTTGCGGAGTCTCATGCTGTGCAGTTTCTAGTTGAGTTTTTAGTTGTGGAGTTTCTAGTTGTTGAGTTTCTAGTTTGAAGTCTCTAGTTGTAGATTCTCTAGTTGTGGAGTCTCTAGTTTAGGAGTTTCTAGTTGAAGAGTTTTTAGTTGTGGAGTGTCTAGTTGTGGAGTTTCCAGTTGTGGAGTTTCGAGTTGTGGAGTTTCGAGTTTTGGAGTTTCTAGTTGTGGAGTTTCTAGTTGTGGAGTTTCTGGTTGTGGAGTTTCTAGTTGTGGAGTTTCAAGTTGTGGAGTTTCTAGTTGTGGAGTCTCAAGCTGTGGAGTTTCAAGTTTTGCAGTTTCTAATTGTGGAGTTTCTAGATATGGAATTTCTAGTTGCCGAGTCTCTATTTGTGGAGTTTCTAGTTGCCGAGTCTCTATTTGTGGAGTTTGTAGTTGTGGAGTTTGTAGTTGTGGAGTCTCTAGTTGCGGAGTTTCTAGTTGTGGAGTTTCTAGTTGTGGAGTTTCTAGTTGTGAAGTTTCTGGTTGTGGAGTTTCTAGTTGTGGAGTTTCTAGTTGTGGAGTGTCAAGTTGTGGAGTTTCAAGTTGTGGAGTTTGTAGTAGAGTTTCGAATTGTGAAGTTTTAGTTGTGGAGTTTCTAGTTGTGGAGTTTCTAGTTTTGGAGTTTCTAGTTGTGGAGTTTCTAGTTGTAGAGTCTCCTGTTGCGGAGTTTCTAGTTGCGGAGTTTCTAGTTGTGGAGTTTCTAGTTGTGGAGTTTCTAGTTGTGGAGTTTCTAGTTGTGGAGTCTCAAGTTGTGGAGTTTAAACTTGTGGAGTTTCAAGTTGTGGACTCTATAGTTGTGGAGTTTCTCGTTGTGGAGTTTCTAGTTGTGGATTTTCTAGTTGTGGAGTATCTAGTTGTAGATTTTCCAGTTGTGGAGTTTCTAGTTGTGGAGTTTCTAGTTGCAGAGTCTCTAGTTGTGGAGTTTCAAGTTGTGGAGTCTCTAGATGTGAAGTTTCTAGTTGTCGAGTTTCCAGTTGTGGAGTATCTAGTAGTGGAGTTTCCAGTTGTGGTGTTTCTAGTTGTGGTCTTTCTAGTTGCGGAGTCCCTAGTTGTGGAGTTTCTAGTTGCGGAGTTTCTAGTTGTGGAGTTTCAAGTTGTGGAGTTTCAAGTTGCGGAGTCTCAAGCTGTGCAGTTTCTAGTTGTTGAGTTTTTAGTTGTGGAGTTTCTAGTTGTTGAGTTTCTAGTTTGAAGTCTCTACTTGTAGATTCTCTAGTTGTGGAGTCTCAAGTTTAGGAGTTTAAAGTTGTGGAGTTTCAAGTTGTGGAGTCTCTAGTTGTAGAGTTACTAGTTGCAGAGTATGTAGTTGTGGAGTTTCCATTTGTGGAGTTTCTAGTTGTGGAGTTGCGGAGTCTCTGGTTGTGGAGTTTCGAGTTGTGGAGTTTAAAGTTGTGGAGTCTCTAGATGTGGAGTTTCTAGTTGTCGAGTTTCCAGTTGTGGAGTATCTAGTAGTGGAGTTTCCAGAGTTGGAGTTTCTAGTGTTGGAGTTTCTAGTTGCGGAGTCGCTAGTTGTGGAGTTTCTAGTTGTAGAGTTTCTAGTTGTGGAGTTTCAAGTTGCGGAGTCTCAAGCTGTGCAGTTTCTAGTTGTTGAGTTTTTAGTTGTGGAGTTTCCAGTTGTTAAGTTTCTAGTTTGAAGTCTCTAGTTGTAGATTCTCTAGTTGTGGAGTCTCTAGTTTAGGAGTTTCTAGTTGCAGAGTTTTTAGTTCTGGAGTGTCTAGTTGTGGAGTTTCCAGTTGTGGAGTTTCTAGATATGGAATTTCTATTTGCCGAGTCTCTATTTGTGGAGTTTGTAGTTGTGGAGTTTCTAGTTGTGGAGTTTCAAGTTGTAGAGTTTCTAGTTGTGGAGTCTCTAGTTGCGGAGTTTCTAGTTGTGGAGTTTCTAGTTGTGGAGTTTCTAGTTATGGAGTTTCTAGTTGCGGAATCTCTCGCTGTGGATTTTCTAGTTGCGTAACTTAAGGTTGTGAGGTTTCAAGTTGTGGAGTTTCTAGTTGTGGAGTTTCTAGTTGTGGAGTTTCTAGTTGTGGAGTCTCTAGTTGTGTAGTTTCTAGCTGCGGAGTTTCTAGTTTCGGAGTTTCTATTTGTGGAGTTTCTAGCTGCGGAGTTTCTAGTTGCAGAGTCTCTGGTTGTGGAGTTTCTAGTTGCGGAGTCTCTAGTTGTGGAGTTTTTAGTTGTGGAGTTTCTAGATATGGAATTTCTAGTTGCCGAGTCTCTATTTGTGGAGTTTGTAGTTGTGGAGTTTCTAGTTGTGGAGTTTCAAGTTGTGGAGTTTCTAGTTGTGGAGTCTCTAGTTGCGGAGTTTCTATTTGTTGAGTTTCTAGTTGTGGAGTTTCTCGTTGTGGAGTTTCTAGTTGCGGAATCTCTAGCTGTGGATTTTCTAGTTGCGTAACTTAAGGTTGTGAGGTTTCATGTTGTGGAGTTTCTAGTTGTGGAGTTTCTAGCTGTGGAGTTTCTAGTTGTGGAGTCTCTAGTTGTGTAGTTTCTAGCTGCGAAGTTTCTAGTTGCGGAGTTTCTATTTGTGGAGTTTCTAGCTGCAGAGTTTCTAGTTGCAGAGTCTCTGGTTGTGGAGTTTCTAGTTGCGGAGTCTCTAGTTGTGGTATTTCTAGTTGTGGAGTTTCTAGTTGTGGAGTTTCCAGTTGTGGAGTTTTTAGTTGTGGACTTTCTAGATATGGAATTTCTAGTTGCCGAGTCTCTATTTGTGGAGTTTGTTGTTGTGGGGTTTCTAGTTGTGGAGTTTTTAGTTGTAGAGTCTCTAGTTGCGGAGTTTCTAGTTGTGGAGTTTCTAGTTGTGAAGTTTCTAGTTGTAGAGTTTCTGGTTGTGGAGTTTCTAGTTGTGGAGTATCATGTTGTAGAGTTTCTAGTTGTGGAGTTTAAAGTTGTGGAGTTTCAAGTAGGGGAGTCTCTAGTTGTGGAGTTTCTTTTTGTGGAGTATCTAGTTGTGGAGTTTCTAATTGTGGAGTTTCGAGTTGTGGAGTTTCTAGTTGCAGAGTCTCTGGTTGTGGAGTTTCTAGTTGCGGAGTTTCTAGTTGTAGATTTTCTGGTTGTGGAGTTTCTAGTTGTGGAGTTTCTAGTTGGAGTATCTAGTTGTGCAGTTTCTAGTTGCGGAGTTTTTAATAGCGGATTTTCTAGTTGTGGAGTTTCAAGTTGCGGAGTTTCAAGTTGTGGAGTTTCCAGTTGTGGAGTTTTTAGTTGTGGAGTTTCTAGTTGTTGAGTTTCTAGTTGTGGAGTTTCAAGTTGTGGAGTTTCTAGTAGAGTTTCGAATTGTGATGTTTTAGTTGTGGAGTTTCTAGTTGTGGAGTTTCTAGTTTTGGAGTTTCTAGTTGTAGAGTCTCCTGTTGCGGAGTTTTTAGTTGCGGAGTTTCAAGTTGGGGAGTTTCTAGTTGTGGAGTTTCTAGTTGTGGAGTTTCTAGTTGTGGAGTCTCAAGTTGTGGAGTTTAAACTTGTGGACTTTTAAGTTGTGGACTCTATAGTTGTGGAGTTTCTAGTTGTGGAGTATCTAGTTGTGGAGTTTCCAGTTGTGGAGTTTCTAGTTGTGGAAATGCGAAGTCTCTAGTTCTGGAGTTTCTTGTTGTGGAGTTTCGAGTTGCAGAGTTTCTAGTTGCAGAGTCTCTGGCTGTGGAGTTTCCAGTTGTGGAGTATCTAGTTGTGGAGTTTCCGGTTGTGAAGTTTCTAGTTGTGGAGTTTCCAGTTGGAGTATCTAGTTGTGCAGTTTCTAGTTGCGGAGTTTTTAATAGCGGATTTTCTAGTTGTGGAGTTTCAAGTTGCGGAGTTTCAAGTTGTGGAGTTTCCAGTTGTGGAGTTTTTAGTTGTGGAGTTTCTAGTTGTTGAGTTTCTAGTTGTGGAGTTTCAAGTTGTGGAGTTTCTAGTAGAGTTTAGAATTGTGATGTTTTAGTTGTGGAGTTTCTAGTTGTGGAGTTTCTAGTTTTGGAGTTTCTAGTTGTAGAGTCTCCTGTTGCGGAGTTTTTAGTTGCGGAGTTTCAAGTTTGGGAGTTTCTAGTTGTGGAGTTTCTAGTTGTAGAGTTTCTAGTTGTGGAGTCTCAAGTTGTGGAGTTTAAACTTGTGGACTTTTAAGTTGTGGACTCTATAGTTGTGGAGTTTCTAGTTGTGGAGTTTCTAGTTGTGGATTTTCTAGTTGTGGAGTATCTAGTTGTAGATTTTACAGTTGTGGAGTTTCTAGTTGTGGAGTTGCAGAGTCTCTAGTTGTGAAGTTTCTAGTTGCAGAGTCTCTAGTTGTGGAATTTCTATTTGCCGAGTCTCTATTCGTGGAATTTCTAGTTGCCGAGTCTCTTTTTGTGGAGTTTGTAGTTGTGGAGTTTCTAGTTGTGGAGTTTAAAGTTGTGGAGTTTCTAGTTGTGGAGTATCAAGTTGTGGAGTTCAAAGTTGTGGAGTTTCAAGTTGGGGAGTCTCTAGTTGTGGAGTTTCTAGTTGTGGAGTATCTAGTTGTGGAGTTTCCAGTTGTGGAGTTTCTAGTTGTGGAAATGCGGAGTCTCTAGTTCTGGAGTTTCTAGTTGTGGAGTTTCGAGTTGCAGAGTTTCTAGTTGCAGAGTCTCTGGCTGTGGAGTTTCCAGTTGTGGAGTATCTAGTTGTGGAGTTTGCGGTTGTGAAGTTTCTAGTTGTGGAGTTTCCAGTTGGAGTATCTAGTTGTGCAGTTTCTAGTTGCGGAGTTTTTATTAGTGGATTTTCTAGTTGTGGAGTTTCAAGTTGCGGAGTTTCAAGTTGTGGAGTTTCCAGTTGTGGAGTTTTTAGTTGTGGAGTTTCTAGTTGTTGAGTTTCTAGTTGTGGAGTTTCAAGTTGTGGAGTTTCTAGTAGAGTTTCGAATTGTGAAGTTTTAGTTGTGGAGTTTCTAGTTGTGGAGTTTCTAGTTTTGGAGTTTCTAGTTTTGGAGTTTCTAGTTGTAGAGTCTCCTGTTGCGGAGTTTTTAGTTGCGGAGTTTCAAGTTGGGGAGTTTCTAGTTGTGGAGTTTCTAGTTGTGGAGTTTCTAGTTGTGGAGTCTGAAGTTGTGGAGTTTAAACTTGTGGAGTTTCAAGTTGTGGACTCTATAGTTGTGGAGTTTCTAGTTGTGGAGTTTCTAGTCGTGGATTTTCTAGTTGTGGAGTATCTAGTTGTAGATTTTCCAGTTGTGGAGTTTCTAGTTGTGGAGTTGCGGAGTCTCTAGTTGTGAAGTTTCTAGTTGCAGAGTCTCTAGTCGTGGAATTTCTCTTTGCCGAGTCTCCATTCGTGGAATTTCTAGTTGCCGAGTCTCTATTTGTGGAGTTTGTAGTTGTGGAGTTTCTAGTTGTGGAGTTTCTAGTTGCGGAGTCCCTAGTTGTGGAGTTTCTAGTTGCGGAGTTTCTAGTTGTGGAGTTTCAAGTTGTGGAGTTTCAAGTTGCGGAGTCTCAAGCTGTGCAGTTTCTAGTTGTTGAGTTTTTAGTTGTGGAGTTTCTAGTTGTTGAGTTTCTAGTTTGAAGTCTCTACTTGTAGATTCTCTAGTTGTGGAGTCTCAAGTTTAGGAGTTTCTAGTTGAAGAGTTTTTAGTTGTGGAGTGTCTAGTTGTGGAGTTTCCAGTTGTGGAGTTTCGAATTTTGGAGTTTCTAGTTGTGGAGTCTCTAGTTGTGTAGTTTCTAGCTGCGGAGTTTCTAGTTGTGGAGTTTCCATTTGTGGAGTTTCTAGTTGTGGAGTCTCAAGTTGTGGAGTTTAAAGTTGTGGAGTTTCAAGTTGTGGAGTCTCTAGTTGTAGAGTTACTAGTTGCGGAGTATCTAGCTGTGGAGTTTCCAGTTGTGGAGTTTCTAGTTGTGGAGTTGCGGAGTCTCTGGTTGTGGAGTTTCTAGTTGTGGAGTTTCGAGTTGTGGAGTCTCTAGCAGTGGAGTTTCTAGTTGTGGAGTTTCCAGTTGTGGAATATCTAGTTGTGGAGTTTCCAGTTGTGAAGTATCTAGTTGTGGAGTTTCCAGTTGTGGAGTATCTAGTTGTGGAGTTTTAAGTTGGGGAGTTTCTAGTTGCGGAATTTCTAGTTGTGGAGTTTTTAATAGCGGAGTTTCTACTTGTGAAGTTTCAAGTTGCGGAGTCTCAAGTTGTGGAGTTTCCAGCTGTGGAGTTTTTAGTTGTGGAGTTTCTAGTTTTTGAGTTTCTAGTTGTGAAGTCTCTAGTTTTGCAGTTTCTAGTTGTAAAGTTTTTAGTTGTGGAGTTTCTAGATATGGAATTTCTAGTTGCCGAGTCTCTATTTGTGGAGTTTGTAGTTGTGGAGTTTCTAGTTGTGGAGTTTCAAGTTGTGGAGTTTCTAGTTTTGGAGTCTCTAGTTGCGGAGTTTCAAGTTGTTGAGTTTCTAGTTGTGGAGTTTCTAGTTGTGGAGTTTCTAGTTGCGGAATCTGTAGGTGTGGATTTTCTAGTTGCGTAACTTAAGGTTGTGAGGTTTCAAGTTGTGAAGTTTCTAGTTGTGGAGTTTCTAGTTGTGGAGTCTCTAGTTGTGTAGTTTCTAGCTGCGGAGATTCTAGTTGCGGAGTTTCAAGTTTGGGAGTTTCTAGTTGTGGAGTTTCTAGTTGTGGAGTTTCAAGTTGTGGACTCTATAGTTGTGGAGTTTCTAGTTGTGGAGTTTCTAGTTGTGGATTTTCTAGTTGTGGAGTATCTAGTTGTAGATTTTCCAGTTGTGGAGTTTCTAGTTGTGGAGTTGTGAATTTTCCAGTTGTGGAGTTTCGAGTTGCAGAGTCTCTAGTTGTGGAATTTCTAGTTGCCGAGTCTCTATTCGTGGAATTTCTAGTTGCCGAGTCTCTATTTGTGGAGTTTGCAGTTGTGGAGTTTGTAGTTGTGGAGTATCTAGTAGTGGAGTTTCCAGTTGCGGAGTTTCTAGTTGTTGAGTTTCTAGTGATGGAGTTTCTAGTTGTGGAGTTTGTAGTTGCGGAATTTCTAGCTGTGGATTTTCTAGTTGCGTAACTTAAGGTTGTGAGGTTTCAAGTTGTGGAGTTTCTAGTTGTGGAGTTTCTAGTGGTGGAGTCTCTAGTTGTGTAGTTTCTAGCTGCGGAGATTCTAGTTGCGGAGTTTCAAGTTGTGGAGTCTCAAGTCGTGGAGTTTAAACTTGTGGAGTTTCAAGTTGTGGACTCTATAGTTGTGGAGTTCTAGTTGTGGAGTTTCTAGTTGTGGATTTTCTAGTTGTGGAGTATCTAGTTGTAGATTTTCCAGTTGTGGAGTTTCTAGTTGTGGAGTTGCGGAGTCTCTAGTTGTGGAGTTTCTAGTTGCAGAGTCTCTAGTTGTGGAATTTCTAGTTGCCGAGTCTCTATTCGTGGAATTTCTAGTTGCCGAGTCTCTATTTGTGGAGTTTGTAGTTGTGGAGTTTCTAGTGTTGGAGTTTCTAGTTGCAGAGTCTCTAGTTGTGGAGTTTCAAGTTGTGGAGTCTCTAGATGTGGAGTTTCCAGTTGTCGAGTTTCCAGTTGTGGAGTATCTAGTAGTGGAGTTTCCAGTTGTGGAGTTTCTAGTTGTGGAGTTTCTAGTTGCAGTGTTTCTAGTTGTGGAGTTTCTAGTTTGAAGTCTCTACTTGTAGATTCTCTAGTTGTGGAGTCTCAATTTTAGGAGTTTCTAGTTGAAGAGTTTTTAGTTGTGGAGTTTCTAGTTGTGGAGTTTCCAGTTGTGGAGTTTCGAGTTTTGGAGTTTCTAGTTGTGGAGTCTCTAGTTGTGTAGTTTCTAGCTGCGGAGTTTCTAGTTGCGGAGCTTCCAATTGTGGAGTTTCTAGCTGTGGAGTTTCTAGTTGCGGAGTTTCCATTTGTGGAGTTTCTAGTTGTGGAGTCTCTAGTTGTAGAGTTACTAGTTGCGGAGTATCTTGTTGTGGAGTCTCTAGTTGTAGAGTTACTAGTTGTGGAGTTGCGGAGTCTCTGGTTGTGAAGTTTCTAGTTGTGGAGTTTCGAGTTGTGGAGTCTCTAGTTGTGGAGTTTCTAGTTGTGGAGTTTCTAGTTGTGGAGTTTCAAGTTGCGGAGTCTCATGCTGTGCAGTTTCTAGTTGAGTTTTTAGTTGTGGAGTTTCTAGTTGTTGAGTTTCTAGTTTGAAGTCCTTAGTTGTAGATTCTCTAGTTGTGGAGTCTCTAGTTTAGGAGTTTCTAGTTGAAGAGTTTTTAGTTGTGGAGTGTCTAGTTGTGGAGTTTCCAGTTGTGGAGTTTCGAGTTGTGGAGTTTCGAGTTTTGGAGTTTCTAGTTGTGGAGTTTCTAGTTGTGGAGTTTCTGGTTGTGGAGTTTCTAGTTGTGGAGTTTCAAGTTGTGGAGTTTCTAGTTGTGGAGTCTCAAGCTGTGGAGTTTCAAGTTTTGCAGTTTCTAATTGTGGAGTTTCTAGATATGGAATTTCTAGTTGCCGAGTCTCTATTTGTGGAGTTTCTAGTTGCCGAGTCTCTATTTGTGGAGTTTGTAGTTGTGGAGTTTGTAGTTGTGGAGTCTCTAGTTGCGGAGTTTCTAGTTGTGGAGTTTCTAGTTGTGGAGTTTCTAGTTGTGAAGTTTCTGGTTGTGGAGTTTCTAGTTGTGGAGTTTCTAGTTGTGGAGTGTCAAGTTGTGGAGTTTCAAGTTGTGGAGTTTCTAGTAGAGTTTCGAATTGTGAAGTTTTAGTTGTGGAGTTTCTAGTTGTGGAGTTTCTAGTTTTGGAGTTTCTAGTTGTGGAGTTTCTAGTTGTAGAGTCTCCTGTTGCGGAGTTTCTAGTTGCGGAGTTTCTAGTTGGGGAGTTTCTAGTTGTGGAGTTTCTAGTTGTGGAGTCTCAAGTTGTGGAGTTTAAACTTGTGGAGTTTCAAGTTGTGGACTCTATAGTTGTGGAGTTTCTAGTTGTGGAGTTTCTAGTTGTGGATTTTCTAGTTGTGGAGTATCTACTTGTAGATTTTCCAGTTGTGGAGTTTCTAGTTGTGGAGTTTCTAGTTGCAGAGTCTCTAGTTGTGGAGTTTCAAGTTGTGGAGTCTCTAGATGTGAAGTTTCTAGTTGTCGAGTTTCCAGTTGTGGAGTATCTAGTAGTGGAGTTTCCAGTTGTGGAGTTTCTAGTTGTGGTGTTTCTAGTTGCGGAGTCCCTAGTTGTGGAGTTTCTAGTTGCGGAGTTTCTAGTTGTGGAGTTTCAAGTTGTGGAGTTTCAAGTTGCGGAGTCTCAAGCTGTGCAGTTTCTAGTTGTTGAGTTTTTAGTTGTGGAGTTTCTAGTTGTTGAGTTTCTAGTTTGAAGTCTCTACTTGTAGATTCTCTAGTTGTGGAGTCTCAAGTTTAGGAGTTTAAAGTTGTGGAGTTTCAAGTTGTGGAGTCTCTAGTTGTAGAGTTACTAGTTGCAGAGTATGTAGTTGTGGAGTTTCCATTTGTGGAGTTTCTAGTTGTGGAGTTGCGGAGTCTCTGGTTGTGGAGTTTCGAGTTGTGGAGTTTAAAGTTGTGGAGTCTCTAGATGTGGAGTTTCTAGTTGTCGAGTTTCCAGTTGTGGAGTATCTAGTAGTGGAGTTTCCAGTTGTGGAGTTTCTAGTGTTGGAGTTTCTAGTTGCGGAGTCCCTAGTTGTGGAGTTTCTAGTTGTAGAGTTTCTAGTTGTGGAGTTTCAAGTTGCGGAGTCTCAAGCTGTGCAGTTTCTAGTTGTTGAGTTTTTAGTTGTGGAGTTTCCAGTTGTTAAGTTTCTAGTTTGAAGTCTCTAGTTGTAGATTCTCTAGTTGTGGAGTCTCTAGTTTAGGAGTTTCTAGTTGCAGAGTTTTTAGTTCTGGAGTGTCTAGTTGTGGAGTTTCCAGTTGTGGAGTTTCTAGATATGGAATTTCTATTTGCCGAGTCTCTATTTGTGGAGTTTGTAGTTGTGGAGTTTCTAGTTGTGGAGTTTCAAGTTGTAGAGTTTCTAGTTGTGGAGTCTCTAGTTGCGGAGTTTCTAGTTGTGGAGTTTCTAGTTGTGGAGTTTCTAGTTATGGAGTTTTTAGTTGCGGAATCTCTCGCTGTGGATTTTCTAGTTGCGTAACTTAAGGTTGTGAGGTTTCAAGTTGTGGAGTTTCTAGTTGTGGAGTTTCTAGTTGTGGAGTTTCTAGTTGTGGAGTCTCTAGTTGTGTAGTTTCTAGCTGCGGAGTTTCTAGTTGCGGAGTTTCTATTTGTGGAGTTTCTAGCTGCGGAGTTTCTAGTTGCAGAGTCTCTGGTTGTGGAGTTTCTAGTTGCGGAGTCTCTAGTTGTGGAGTTTTTAGTTGTGGAGTTTCTAGATATGGAATTTCTAGTTGCCGAGTCTCTATTTGTGGAGTTTGTAGTTGTGGAGTTTCTAGTTGTGGAGTTTCAAGTTGTGGAGTTTCAAGTTGTGGAGTCTCTAGTTGCGGAGTTTCTATTTGTTGAGTTTCTAGTTGTGGAGTTTCTCGTTGTGGAGTTTCTAGTTGCGGAATCTCTAGCTGTGGATTTTCTAGTTGCGTAACTTAAGGTTGTGAGGTTTCATGTTGTGGAGTTTCTAGTTGTGGAGTTTCTAGCTGTGGAGTTTCTAGTTGTGGAGTCTCTAGTTGTGTAGTTTCTAGCTGCGAAGTTTCTAGTTGCGGAGTTTCTATTTGTGGAGTTTCTAGCTGCAGAGTTTCTAGTTGCAGAGTCTCTGGTTGTGGAGTTTCTAGTTGCGGAGTCTCTAGTTGTGGTATTTCTAGTTGTGGAGTTTCTAGTTGTGGAGTTTCCAGTTGTGGAGTTTTTAGTTGTGGACTTTCTAGATATGGAATTTCTAGTTGCCGAGTCTCTATTTGTGGAGTTTGTTGTTGTGGGGTTTCTAGTTGTGGAGTTTTTAGTTGTAGAGTCTCTAGTTGCGGAGTTTCTAGTTGTGGAGTTTCTAGTTGTGGAGTTTCTAGTTGTAGAGTTTCTGGTTGTGGAGTTTCTAGTTGTGGAGTTTTATGTTGTAGAGTTTCTAGTTGTGGAGTTTAAAGTTGTGGAGTTTCAAGTAGGGGAGTCTCTAGTTGTGGAGTTTCTTTTTGTGGAGTATCTAGTTGTGGAGTTTCTAGTTGTGGAGTTTCGAGTTGTGGAGTTTCTAGTTGCAGAGTCTCTGGTTGTGGAGTTTCTAGTTGCGGAGTTTCTAGTTGTAGATTTTCTGGTTGTGGAGTTTCTAGTTGTGGAGTTTAAAGTTGTGGAGTTTCTAGTTGTGGAGCATCAATTTGTGGAGTTCAAAGTTGAGGAGTTTCAAGTTGGGGAGTCTCTAGTTGTGGAGTTTCTAGTTGTGGAGTATCTAGTTGTGGAGTTTCCAGTTGTGGAGTTTCTGGTTGTGGAGTTTCTAGTTGTGGAGTTTCATGTTGTAGAGTTTCTAGTTGTGGAGTTTAAAGTTGTGGAGTTTCAAGTTGTGGACTCTATAGTTGTGGAGTTCTAGTTGTGGAGTTTCTAGTTGTGGATTTTCTAGTTGTGGAGTATCTAGTTGTAGATTTTCCAGTTGTGGAGTTTCTAGTTGTGGAGTTGCGGAGTCTCTAGTTGTGGAGTTTCTAGTTGCAGAGTCTCTAGTTGTGGAATTTCTAGTTGCCGAGTCTCTATTCGTGAAATTTCTAGTTGCCGAGTCTCTATTTGTGGAGTTTGTAGTTGTGGAGTTTCTAGTGTTGGAGTTTCTAGTTGCAGAGTCTCTAGTTGTGGAGTTTCAAGTTGTGGAGTCTCTAGATGTGGAGTTTCCAGTTGTCGAGTTTCCAGTTGTGGAGTATCTAGTAGTGTAGTTTCCAGTTATGTAGTTTCTAGTTGTGGAGTTTCTAGTTGCGGAGTCCCTAGTTGTGGAGTTTCTAGTTGCAGTGTTTCTAGTTGTGGAATTTCAAGTTGTGGAGTTTCAAGCTGCGGAGTCTCAAGCTGTGCAGTTTCTAGTTGTTGAGTTTTTAGTTGTGGAGTTTCTAGTTGCTGAGTTTCTAGTTTGAAGTCTCTACTTGTAGATTCTCTAGTTGTGGAGTCTCAATTTTAGGAGTTTCTAGTTGAAGAGTTTTTAGTTGTGGAGTGTCTAGTTGTGGAGTTTCCAGTTGTGGAGTTTCGAGTTTTGGAGTTTCTAGTTGTGGAGTCTCTAGTTGTGTAGTTTCTAGCTGCGGAGTTTCTAGTTGCGGAGTTTCCAATTGTGGAGTTTCTAGCTGTGGAGTTTCTAGTTGCGGAGTTTCCATTTGTGGAGTTTCTAGTTGTGGAGTCTCTAGTTGTAGAGTTACTAGTTGCGGAGTATCTAGTTGTGGAGTCTCTAGTTGTAGAGTTACTAGTTGTGGAGTTGCGGAGTCTCTGGTTGTGGAGTTTCTAGTTGTGGAGTTTCGAGTTGTGGAGTCTCTAGTTGTGGAGTTTCTAGTTGTGGAGTTTCTAGTTGTGGAGTTTCAAGTTGCGGAGTCTCATGCTGTGCAGTTTCTAGTTGTTGAGTTTTTAGTTGTGGAGTTTCTAGTTGTTGAGTTTCTAGTTTGAAGTCTCTAGTTGTAGATTCTCTAGTTGTGGAGTCTCTAGTTTAGGAGTTTCTAGTTGAAGAGTTTTTAGTTGTGGAGTGTCTAGTTGTGGAGTTTCCAGTTGTGGAGTTTCGAGTTGTGGAGTTTCGAGTTTTGGAGTTTCTAGTTGTGGAGTTTCTAGTTGTGGAGTTTCTGGTTGTGGAGTTTCTAGTTGTGGAGTTTCAAGTTGTGGAGTTTCTAGTTGTGGAGTCTCAAGCTGTGGAGTTTCAAGTTTTGCAGTTTCTAATTGTGGAGTTTCTAGATATGGAATTTCTAGTTGCCGAGTCTCTATTTGTGGAGTTTCTAGTTGCCGAGTCTCTATTTGTGGAGTTTGTAGTTGTGGAGTTTCTAGTTGTGGAGTCTCTAGTTGCGGAGTTTCTAGTTGTGGAGTTTCTAGTTGTGGAGTTTCTAGTTGTGAAGTTTCTGGTTGTGGAGTTTCTAGTTGTGGAGTTTCTAGTTGTGGAGTGTCAAGTTGTGGAGTTTCAAGTTGTGGAGTTTCTAGTAGAGTTTCGTATTGTGAAGTTTTAGTTGTGGAGTTTCTAGTTGTGGAGTTTCTAGTTTTGGAGTTTGTAGTTGTGGAGTTCCTTGTTGTAGAGTCTCCTGTTGCGGAGTTTCTAGTTGCGGAGTTTCTAGTTGTGGAGTTTCTAGTTGTGGAGTTTCTAGTTGTGGAGTTTCTAGTTGTGGAGTCTCAAGTTGTGGAGTTTAAACTTGTGGAAATTCAAGTTGTGGATTCTATAGTTGTGGAGTTTCTAGTTGTGGAGTTTCTAGTTGTGGATTTTCTAGTTGTGGAGTATCTAGTTGTAGATTTTCCAGTTGTGGAGCTTCTAGTTGTGGAGTTTCTAGTTGCAGAGTCTCTAGTTGTGGAGTTTCAAGTTGTGGAGTCTCTAGATGTGAAGTTTCTAGTTGTCGAGTTTCCAGTTGTGGAGTATCTAGTTGTGGAGATTCTAGTTGTGGTGTTTCTAGTTGCGGAGTCCCTAGTTGTGGAGTTTCTAGTTGCGGAGTTTCTAGTTGTGGAGTTTCAAGTTGTGGAGTTTCAAGTTGCGGAGTCTCAAGCTGTGCAGTTTCTAGTTGTTGAGTTTTTAGTTGTGGAGTTTCTAGTTGTTGAGTTTCTAGTTTGAAGTCTCTACTTGTAGATTCTCTAGTTGTGGAGTCTCAAGTTTAGGAGTTTAAAGTTGTGGAGTTTCAAGTTGTGGAGTCTCTAGTTGTAGAGTTACTAGTTGCGGAGTATGTAGTTGTGGAGTTTCCATTTGTGGAGTTTCTAGTTGTGGAGTTGCGGAGTCTCTGGTTGTGGAGTTTCGAGTTGTGGAGTTTAAAGTTGTGGAGTCTCTAGATGTGGAGTTTCTAGTTGTCGAGTTTCCAGTTGTGGAGTATCTAGTAGTGGAGTTTCCAGTTGTGGAGTTTCTAGTGTTGGAGTTTCTAGTTGCGGAGTCCCTAGTTGTGGAGTTTCTAGTTGTAGAGTTTCTAGTTGTGGAGTTTCAAGTTGCGGAGTCTCAAGCTGTGCAGTTTCTAGTTGTTGAGTTTTTAGTTGTGGAGTTTCCAGTTGTTGAGTTTCTAGTTTGAAGTCTGTAGTTGTAGATTCTCTAGTTGTGGAGTCTCTAGTTTAGGAGTTTCTAGTTGCAGAGTTTTTAGTTCTGGAGTGTCTAGTTGTGGAGTTTCCAGTTGTGGAGTTTCTAGGTAAGAATTTCTATTTGCCGAGTCTCTATTTGTGGAGTTTGTAGTTGTGGAGTTTCTAGTTGTGGAGTTTCAAGTTGTAGAGTTTCTAGTTGTGGAGTCTCTAGTTGCGGAGTTTCTAGTTGTGGAGTTTCTAGTTGTGGAGTTTCTAGGTATGGAGTTTCTAGTTGCGGAATCTCTCGCTGTGGATTCTCTAGTTGCGTAACTTAAGGTTGTGAGGTTTCAAGTTGTGGAGTTTCTAGTTGTGGAGTTTCTAGTTGTGGAGTTTCTAGTTGTGGAGTCTCTAGTTGTGTAGTTTCAAGCTGCGGAGTTTCTAGTTGCGGAGTTTCTATTTGTGGAGTTTCTAGCTGCAGAGTTTCTAGTTGCAGAGTCTCTGGTTGTGGAGTTTCTAGTTGCGGAGTCTCTAGTTGTGGTATTTCTAGTTGTGGAGTTTCTAGTTGTGGAGTTTCCAGTTGTGGAGTTTTTAGTTGTGGACTTTCTAGATATTGAATTTCTAGTTGCCGAGTCTCTATTTGTGGAGTTTGTTGTTGTGGGGTTTCTAGTTGTGGAGTTTTTATATGTGGAGTCTCTAGTTGTGGAGTTTCCAGTTGTGGAGTTTCGAATTTTGGAGTTTCTAGTTGTGGAGTCTCCAGTTGTGTAGTTTCTAGCTGCGGAGTTTCTAGTTGCGGAGTTTCCATTTGTGGAGTTTCTAGTTGTGGAGTCTCAAGTTGTGGAGTTTAAAGTTGTGGAGTTTCAAGTTGTGGAGTCTCTAGTTGTGGAGTTTCCAGTTGTGGAGTTTCGAATTTTGGAGTTTCTAGTTGTGGAGTCTCCAGTTGTGTAGTTTCTAGCTGCGGAGTTTCTAGTTGCGGAGTTTCCATTTGTGGAGTTTCTAGTTGTGGAGTTTCTAGTTGTGGAGTTTCAAGTTGTGGAGTTTCTAGTTGTGGAGTCTCTAGTTGCGGAGTTTCTATTTGTTGAGTTTCTAGTTGTGGAGTTTCTCGTTGTGGAGTTTCTGGTTGCGGAATCTCTAGCTGTGGATTTTCTAGTTGCGTAACTTAAGGTTGTGAGGTTTCATGTTGTGGAGTTTCTAGTTGTGGAGTTTCTAGCTGTGGAGTTTCTAGTTGTGGAGTCTCTAGTTGTGTAGTTTCTAGCTGCGAAGTTTCTAGTTGCGGAGTTTCTATTTGTGGAGTTTCTAGCTGCAGAGTTTCTAGTTGCAGAGTCTCTGGTTGTGGAGTTTCTAGTTGCGGAGTCTCTAGTTGTGGTATTTCTAGTTGTGGAGTTTCTAGTTGTGGAGTTTCCAGTTGTGGAGTTTTTAGTTGTGGACTTTCTAGATATGGAATTTCTAGTTGCCGAGTCTCTATTTGTGGAGTTTGTTGTTGTGGGGTTTCTAGTTGTGGAGTTTTTAGTTGTAGAGTCTCTAGTTGCGGAGTTTCTAGTTGTGGAGTTTTATGTTGTAGAGTTTCTAGTTGTGGAGTTTAAAGTTGTGGAGTTTCAAGTAGGGGAGTCTCTAGTTGTGGAGTTTCTTTTTGTGGAGTATCTAGTTGTGGAGTTTCTAGTTGTGGAGTTTCGAGTTGTGGAGTTTCTAGTTGCAGAGTCTCTGGTTGTGGAGTTTCTAGTTGCGGAGTTTCTAGTTGTAGATTTTCTGGTTGTGGAGTTTCTAGTTGTGGAGTTTAAAGTTGTGGAGTTTCTAGTTGTGGAGCATCAATTTGTGGAGTTCAAAGTTGAGGAGTTTCAAGTTGGGGAGTCTCTAGTTGTGGAGTTTCTAGTTGTGGAGTATCTAGTTGTGGAGTTTCCAGTTGTGGAGTTTCTGGTTGTGGAGTTTCTAGTTGTGGAGTTTCATGTTGTAGAGTTTCTAGTTGTGGAGTTTAAAGTTGTGGAGTTTCAAGTTGTGGACTCTATAGTTGTGGAGTTCTAGTTGTGGAGTTTCTAGTTGTGGAGTTTCGAGTTGTGGAGTCTCTAGTTGTGGAGTTTCTAGTTGTGGAGTTTCTAGTTGTGGAGTTTTAAGTTGCGGAGTCTCATGCTGTGCAGTTTCTAGTTGAGTTTTTAGTTGTGGAGTTTCTAGTTGTTGAGTTTCTAGTTTGAAGTCCTTAGTTGTAGATTCTCTAGTTGTGGAGTCTCTAGTTTAGGAGTTTCTAGTTGAAGAGTTTTTAGTTGTGGAGTGTCTAGTTGTGGAGTTTCCAGTTGTGGAGTTTCGAGTTGTGGAGTTTCGAGTTTTGGAGTTTCTAGTTGTGGAGTTTCTAGTTGTGGAGTTTCTAGTTGCTGAGTTTCTAGTTTGAAGTCTCTACTTGTAGATTCTCTAGTTGTGGAGTCTCAATTTTAGGAGTTTCTAGTTGAAGAGTTTTTAGTTGTGGAGTGTCTAGTTGTGGAGTTTCCAGTTGTGGAGTTTCGAGTTTTGGAGTTTCTAGTTGTGGAGTCTCTAGTTGTGTAGTTTCTAGCTGCGGAGTTTCTAGTTGCGGAGCTTCCAATTGTGGAGTTTCTAGCTGTGGAGTTTCTAGTTGCGGAGTTTCCATTTGTGGAGTTTCTAGTTGTGGAGTCTCTAGTTGTAGAGTTACTAGTTGCGGAGTATCTAGTTGTGGAGTCTCTAGTTGTAGAGTTACTAGTTGTGGAGTTGCGGAGTCTCTGGTTGTGAAGTTTCTAGTTGTGGAGTTTCGAGTTGTGGAGTCTCTAGTTGTGGAGTTTCTAGTTGTGGAGTTTCTAGTTGTGGAGTTTTAAGTTGCGGAGTCTCATGCTGTGCAGTTTCTAGTTGAGTTTTTAGTTGTGGAGTTTCTAGTTGTTGAGTTTCTAGTTTGAAGTCCTTAGTTGTAGATTCTCTAGTTGTGGAGTCTCTAGTTTAGGAGTTTCTAGTTGAAGAGTTTTTAGTTGTGGAGTGTCTAGTTGTGGAGTTTCCAGTTGTGGAGTTTCGAGTTGTGGAGTTTCGAGTTTTGGAGTTTCTAGTTGTGGAGTTTCTAGTTGTGGAGTTTCTGGTTGTGGAGTTTCTAGTTGTGGAGTTTCAAGTTGTGGAGTTTCTAGTTGTGGAGTCTCAAGCTGTGGAGTTTCAAGTTTTGCAGTTTCTAATTGTGGAGTTTCTAGATATGGAATTTCTAGTTGCCGAGTCTCTATTTGTGGAGTTTCTAGTTGCCGAGTCTCTATTTGTGGAGTTTGTAGTTGTGGAGTTTGTAGTTGTGGAGTCTCTAGTTGCGGAGTTTCTAGTTGTGGAGTTTCTAGTTGTGGAGTTTCTAGTTGTGAAGTTTCTGGTTGTGGAGTTTCTAGTTGTGGAGTTTCTAGTTGTGGAGTGTCAAGTTGTGGAGTTTCAAGTTGTGGAGTTTCTAGTAGAGTTTCGAATTGTGAAGTTTTAGTTGTGGAGTTTCTAGTTGTGGAGTTTCTAGTTTTGGAGTTTCTAGTTGTGGAGTTTCTAGTTGTAGAGTCTCCTGTTGCGGAGTTTCTAGTTGCGGAGTTTCTAGTTGGGGAGTTTCTAGTTGTGGAGTTTCTAGTTGTGGAGTTTCTAGTTGTGGAGTCTCAAGTTGTGGAGTTTAAACTTGTGGAGTTTCAAGTTGTGGACTCTATAGTTGTGGAGTTTCTAGTTGTGGAGTTTCTAGTTGTGGATTTTCTAGTTGTGGAGTATCTAGTTGTAGATTTTCCAGTTGTGGAGTTTCTAGTTGTGGAGTTTCTAGTTGCAGAGTCTCTAGTTGTGGAGTTTCAAGTTGTGGAGTCTCTAGATGTGAAGTTTCTAGTTGTCGAGTTTCCAGTTGTGGAGTATCTAGTAGTGGAGTTTCCAGTTGTGGAGTTTCTAGTTGTGGTGTTTCTAGTTGCGGAGTCCCTAGTTGTGGAGTTTCTAGTTGCGGAGTTTCTAGTTGTGGAGTTTCAAGTTGTGGAGTTTCAAGTTGCGGAGTCTCAAGCTGTGCAGTTTCTAGTTGTTGAGTTTTTAGTTGTGGAGTTTCTAGTTGTTGAGTTTCTAGTTTGAAGTCTCTACTTGTAGATTCTCTAGTTGTGGAGTCTCAAGTTTAGGAGTTTAAAGTTGTGGAGTTTCAAGTTGTGGAGTCTCTAGTTGTAGAGTTACTAGTTGCAGAGTATGTAGTTGTGGAGTTTCCATTTGTGGAGTTTCTAGTTGTGGAGTTGCGGAGTCTCTGGTTGTGGAGTTTCGAGTTGTGGAGTTTAAAGTTGTGGAGTCTCTAGATGTGGAGTTTCTAGTTGTCGAGTTTCCAGTTGTGGAGTATCTAGTAGTGGAGATTCCAGTTGTGGAGTTTCTAGTGTTGGAGTTTCTAGTTGCGGAGTCCCTAGTTGTGGAGTTTCTAGTTGTAGAGTTTCTAGTTGTGGAGTTTCAAGTTGCGGAGTCTCAAGCTGTGCAGTTTCTAGTTGTTGAGTTTTTAGTTGTGGAGTTTCCAGTTGTTAAGTTTCTAGTTTGAAGTCTCTAGTTGTAGATTCTCTAGTTGTGGAGTCTCTAGTTTAGGAGTTTCTAGTTGCAGAGTTTTTAGTTCTGGAGTGTCTAGTTGTGGAGTTTCCAGTTGTGGAGTTTCTAGATATGGAATTTCTATTTGCCGAGTCTCTATTTGTGGAGTTTGTAGTTGTGGAGTTTCTAGTTGTGGAGTTTCAAGTTGTAGAGTTTCTAGTTGTGGAGTCTCTAGTTGCGGAGTTTCTAGTTGTGGAGTTTCTAGTTGTGGAGTTTCTAGTTATGGAGTTTTTAGTTGCGGAATCTCTCGCTGTGGATTTTCTAGTTGCGTAACTTAAGGTTGTGAGGTTTCAAGTTGTGGAGTTTCTAGTTGTGGAGTTTCTAGTTGTGGAGTTTCTAGTTGTGGAGTCTCTAGTTGTGTAGTTTCTAGCTGCGGAGTTTCTAGTTGCGGAGTTTCTATTTGTGGAGTTTCTAGCTGCGGAGTTTCTAGTTGCAGAGTCTCTGGTTGTGGAGTTTCTAGTTGCGGAGTCTCTAGTTGTGGAGTTTTTAGTTGTGGAGTTTCTAGATATGAAATTTCTAGTTGCCGAGTCTCTATTTGTGGAGTTTGTAGTTGTGGAGTTTCTAGTTGTGGAGTTTCAAGTTGTGGAGTTTCTAGTTGTGGAGTATCTAGTTGTAGATTTTCCAGTTGTGGAGTTTCTAGTTGTGGAGTTGCGGAGTCTCTAGTTGTGGAGTTTCTAGTTGCAGAGTCTCTAGTTGTGGAATTTCTAGTTGCCGAGTCTCTATTCGAGGAATTTCTAGTTGCCGAGTCTCTATTTGTGGAGTTTGTAGTTGTGGAGTTTCTAGTGTTGGAGTTTCTAGTTGCAGAGTCTCTAGTTGTGGAGTTTCAAGTTGTGGAGTCTCTAGATGTGGAGTTTCCAGTTGTCGAGTGTTCAGTTGTGGAGTATCTAGTAGTGGAGTTTCCAGTTGTGGAGTTTCTAGTTGTGGAGTTTTTAGTTGCGGAGTCCCTAGTTGTGGAGTTTCTAGTTGCAGTGTTTCTAGTTGTGGAATTTCAAGTTGTGGAGTTTCAAGTTGCGGAGTCTCAAGCTGTGCAGTTTCTAGTTGTTGAGTTTTTAGTTGTGGAGTTTCTAGTTGCTGAGTTTCTAGTTTGAAGTCTCTACTTGTAGATTCTCTAGTTGTGAAGTCTCAATTTTAGGAGTTTCTAGTTGAAGAGTTTTTAGTTGTGGAGTGTCTAGTTGTGTAGTTTCCAGTTGTGGAGTTTCGAGTTTTGGAGTTTCTAGTTGTGGAGTCTCTAGTTATGTAGTTTCTAGCTGCGGAGTTTCTAGTTGCGGAGTTTCCAATTGTGGAGTTTCTAGCTGTGGAGTTTCTAGTTGCGGAGTTTCCATTTGTGGAGTTTCTAGTTGTGGAGTCTCTAGTTGTAGAGTTACTAGTTGCGGAGTATCTAGTTGTGGAGTCTCTAGTTGTAGAGTTACTAGTTGTGGAGTTGCGGAGTCTCTGGTTGTGGAGTTTCTAGTTGTGGAGTTTCGAGTTGTGGAGTCTCTAGTTGTGGAGTTTCTAGTTGTGGAGTTTCTAGTTGTGGAGTTTCAAGTTGCGGAGTCTCATGCTGTGCAGTTTCTAGTTGTTGAGTTTTTAGTTGTGGAGTTTCTAGTTGTTGAGTTTCTAGTTTGAAGTCTCTAGTTGTAGATTCTCTAGTTGTGGAGTCTCTAGTTTAGGAGTTTCTAGTTGAAGAGTTTTTAGTTGTGGAGTGTCTAGTTGTGGAGTTTCCAGTTGTGGAGTTTCTAGTTGTAGAGTCTCCTGTTGCGAAGTTTCTAGTTGCGGAGTTTCTAGTTGGGGAGTTTCTAGTTGTGGAGTTTCTAGTTGTGGAGTTTCTAGTTGTGGAGTCTCAAGTTGTGGAGTTTCAAGTTGTGGAGTTTCTAGTAGAGTTTCGAATTGTGAAGTTTTAGTTGTGGAGTTTCTAGTTGTGGAGTTTCTAGTTTTGGAGTTTCTAGTTGTGGAGTTTCTAGTTGTAGAGTCTCCTGTTGCGGAGTTTCTAGTTGCGGAGTTTCTAGTTGGGGAGTTTCTAGTTGTGGAGTTTCTAGTTGTGGAGTTTCTAGTTGTGGAGTCTCAAGTTGTGGAGTTTAAACTTGTGGAGTTTCAAGTTGTGGACTCTATAGTTGTGGAGTTTCTAGTTGTGGAGTTTCTAGTTGTGGATTTTCTAGTTGTGGAGTATCTAGTTGTAGATTTTCCAGTTGTGGAGTTTCTAGTTGTGGAGTTTCTAGTTGCAGAGTCTCTGGTTGTGGAGTTTCGAGTTGTGGAGTTTAAAGTTGTGGAGTCTCTAGATGTGGAGTTTCTAGTTGTCGAGTTTCCAGTTTTGGAGTATCTAGTAGTGTAGTTTCCAGTTGTGGAGTTTCTAGTGTTGGAGTTTCTAGTTGCGGAGTCCCTAGTTGTGGAGTTTCTAGTTGTAGAGTTTCTAGTTGTGGAGTTTCAAGTTGCGGAGTCTCAAGCTGTGCAGTTTCTAGTTGTTGAGTTTTTAGTTGTGGAGTTTCCAGTTGTTAAGTTTCTAGTTTGAAGTCTCTAGTTGTAGATTCTCTAGTTGTGGAGTCTCTAGTTTAGGAGTTTCTAGTTGTGGAGTTTTTAGTTCTGGAGTGTCTAGTTGTGGAGTTTCCAGTTGTGGAGTTTCTAGATATGGAATTTCTATTTGCCGAGTCTCTATTTGCGGAGTTTGTAGTTGTGGAGTTTCTAGTTGTGGAGTTTCAAGTTGTAGAGTTTCTAGTTGTGGAGTTTCTAGTTGCGGAATCTCTTGCTGTGGATTTTCTAGTTGCGTAACTTAAGGTTGTGAGGTTTCAAGTTGTGGAGTTTCTAGTTGTGGAGTTTCTAGTTGTGGAGTTTCTAGTTGTGGAGTCTCTAGTTGTGTAGTTTCTAGCTGCGGAGTTTCTAGTTGCGGAGTTTCTATTTGTGGAGTTTCTAGCTGCGGAGTTTCTAGTTGCAGAGTCTCTGGTTGTGGAGTTTCTAGTTGCGGAGTCTCTAGTTGTGGAGTTTTTAGTTGTGGAGTTTCTAGATATGAAATTTCTAGTTGCCGAGTCTCTATTTGTGGAGTTTGTAGTTGTGGAGTTTCTAGTTGTGGAGTTTCAAGTTGTGGAGTTTCTAGTTGTGGAGTCTCTAGTTGCGGAGTTTCTATTTGTTGAGTTTCTAGTTGTGGAGTTTCTCGTTGTGGAGTTTCTAGTTGCAGAATCTCTAGCTGTGGATTTTCTAGTTGCGTAACTTAAGGTTGTGAGGTTTCATGTTGTGGAGTTTCTAGTTGTGGAGTTTCTAGCTGTGGAGTTTCTAGTTGTGGAGTCTCTAGTTGTGGAGTTTCTAGTTGTGGAGTTTCTAGTTGTGGAGTTTCAAGTTGCGGAGTCTCATGCTGTGCAGTTTCTAGTTGTTGAGTTTTTAGTTGTGGAGTTTCTAGTTGTTGAGTTTCTAGTTTGAAGTCTCTAGTTGTAGATTCTCTAGTTGTGGAGTCTCTAGTTTAGGAGTTTCTAGTTGAAGAGTTTTTAGTTGTGGAGTGTCTAGTTGTGGAGTTTCCAGTTGTGGAGTTTCTAGTTGTAGAGTCTCCTGTTGCGAAGTTTCTAGTTGCGGAGTTTCTAGTTGGGGAGTTTCTAGTTGTGGAGTTTCTAGTTGTGGAGTTTCTAGTTGTGGAGTCTCAGGTTGTGGAGTTTCAAGTTGTGGAGTTTCTAGTAGAGTTTCGAATTGTGAAGTTTTAGTTGTGGAGTTTCTAGTTGTGGAGTTTCTAGTTTTGGAGTTTCTAGTTGTGGAGTTTCTAGTTGTAGAGTCTCCTGTTGCGGAGTTTCTAGTTGCGGAGTTTCTAGTTGGGGAGTTTCTAGTTGCGGAGTATCTAGTTGTGGAGTCTCTAGTTGTAGAGTTACTAGTTGTGGAGTTGCGGAGTCTCTGGTTGTGGAGTTTCTAGTTGTGGAGTTTCGAGTTGTGGAGTCTCTAGTTGTGGAGTTTCTAGTTGTGGAGTTTCTAGTTGTGGAGTTTCAAGTTGCGGAGTCTCATGCTGTGCAGTTTCTAGTTGTTGAGTTTTTAGTTGTGGAGTTTCTAGTTGTTGAGTTTCTAGTTTGAAGTCTCTAGTTGTAGATTCTCTAGTTGTGGAGTCTCTAGTTTAGGAGTTTCTAGTTGAAGAGTTTTTAGTTGTGGAGTGTCTAGTTGTGGAGTTTCCAGTTGTGGAGTTTCTAGTTGTAGAGTCTCCTGTTGCGAAGTTTCTAGTTGCGGAGTTTCTAGTTGGGGAGTTTCTAGTTGTGGAGTTTCTAGTTGTGGAGTTTCTAGTTGTGGAGTCTCAAGTTGTGGAGTTTCAAGTTGTGGAGTTTCTAGTAGAGTTTCGAATTGTGAAGTTTTAGTTGTGGA
Organism: Rhipicephalus microplus; assembly: GCF_043290135.1. Lineage (NCBI taxonomy): Eukaryota > Metazoa > Arthropoda > Arachnida > Ixodida > Ixodidae > Rhipicephalus > Rhipicephalus microplus. The sequence goes on from NW_027464617.1 coordinate 79,477, forward strand.
GTTTCTAGTTGTGGAGTTTCTAGTTTTGGAGTTTCTAGTTGTGGAGTTTCTAGTTGTAGAGTCTCCTGTTGCGGAGTTTCTAGTTGCGGAGTTTCTAGTTGGGGAGTTTCTAGTTGTGGAGTTTCTAGTTGTGGAGTTTCTAGTTGTGGAGTCTCAAGTTGTGGAGTTTAAACTTGTGGAGTTTCAAGTTGTGGACTCTATAGTTGTGGAGTTTCTAGTTGTGGAGTTTCTAGTTGTGGATTTTCTAGTTGTGGAGTATCTAGTTGTAGATTTTCCAGTAGTGGAGTTTCTAGTTGTGGAGTTTCTAGTTGCAGAGTCTCTAGTTGTGGAGTTTCAAGTTGTGGAGTCTCTAGATGTGAAGTTTCTAGTTGTCGAGTTTCCAGTTGTGGAGTATCTAGTAGTGGAGTTTCCAGTTGTGGAGTTTCTAGTTGTGGTGTTTCTAGTTGCGGAGTCCCTAGTTGTGGAGTTTCTAGTTGCGGAGTTTCTAGTTGTGGAGTTTCAAGTTGTGGAGTTTCAAGTTGCGGAGTCTCAAGCTGTGCAGTTTCTAGTTGTTGAGTTTTTAGTTGTGGAGTTTCTAGTTGTTGAGTTTCTAGTTTGAAGTCTCTACTTGTAGATTCTCTAGTTGTGGAGTCTCAAGTTTAGGAGTTTAAAGTTGTGGAGTTTCAAGTTGTGGAGTCTCTAGTTGTAGAGTTACTAGTTGCGGAGTATGTAGTTGTGGAGTTTCCATTTGTGGAGTTTCTAGTTGTGGAGTTGCGGAGTCTCTGGTTGTGGAGTTTCGAGTTGTGGAGTTTAAAGTTGTGGAGTCTCTAGATGTGGAGTTTCTAGTTGTCGAGTTTCCAGTTTTGGAGTATCTAGTAGTGTAGTTTCCAGTTGTGGAGTTTCTAGTGTTGGAGTTTCTAGTTGCGGAGTCCCTAGTTGTGGAGTTTCTAGTTGTAGAGTTTCTAGTTGTGGAGTTTCAAGTTGCGGAGTCTCAAGCTGTGCAGTTTCTAGTTGTTGAGTTTTTAGTTGTGGAGTTTCCAGTTGTTAAGTTTCTAGTTTGAAGTCTCTAGTTGTAGATTCTCTAGTTGTGGAGTCTCTAGTTTAGGAGTTTCTAGTTGCAGAGTTTTTAGTTCTGGAGTGTCTAGTTGTGGAGTTTCCAGTTGTGGAGTTTCTAGATATGGAATTTCTATTTGCCGAGTCTCTATTTGCGGAGTTTGTAGTTGTGGAGTTTCTAGTTGTGGAGTTTCAAGTTGTAGAGTTTCTAGTTGTGGAGTCTCTAGTTGCGGAGTTTCTAGTTGTGGAGTTTCTAGTTGTGGAGTTTCTAGTTGTGGAGTTTTTAGTTGTGGAGTTTCTAGATATGGAATTTCTAGTTGCCGAGTCTCTGTTTGTGGAGTTTGTAGTTGTGGAGTTTGTAGTTGTGGAGTTTCAAGTTGTGGAGTTTCTAGTTGTGGAGGATCTAGTTGCGGAGTTTCTATTTGTTGAGTTTCTAGTTGTGGAGTTTCTCGTTGTGGAGTTTCTAGTTGCGGAATCTCTAGCTGTGGATTTTCTAGTTGCGTAACTTAAGGTTGTGAGGTTTCATGTTGTGGAGTTTCTAGTTGTGGAGTTTCTAGCTGTGGAGTTTCTAGTTGTGGAGTCTCTAGTTGTGTAGTTTCAAGCTGCGAAGTTTCTAGTTGCGGAGTTTCTATTTGTGGAGTTTCTAGCTGCAGAGTTTATAGTTGCAGAGTCTCTGGTTGTGGAGTTTCTAGTTGCGGAGTCTCTAGTTGTGGTATTTCTAGTTGTGGAGTTTCTAGTTGTGGAGTTTCCAGTTGTGGAGTTTTTAGTTGTGGACTTTCTAGATATGGAATTTCTAGTTGCCGAGTCTCTATTTGTGGAGTTTGTTGTTGTGGGGTTTCTAGTTGTGGAGTTTTTAGTTGTAGAGTCTCTAGTTGCGGAGTTTCTAGTTGTGGAGTTTCTAGTTGTGGAGTTTCTAGTTGTAGAGTTTCTGGTTGTGGAGTTTCTAGTTGTGGAGTTTCATGTTGTAGAGTTTCTAGTTGTGGAGTTTAAAGTTGTGGAGTTTCAAGTAGGGGAGTCTCTAGTTGTGGAGTTTCTTTTTGTGGAGTATCTAGTTGTGGAGTTTCTAGTTGTGGAGTTTCGAGTTGTGGAGTTTCTAGTTGCAGAGTCTCTGGTTGTGGAGTTTCTAGTTGCGGAGTTTCTAGTTGTAGATTTTCTGGTTGTGGAGTTTCTAGTTGTGGAGTTTAAAGTTGTGGAGTTTCTAGTTGTGGAGCATCAAGTTGTGGAGTTCAAAGTTGAGGAGTTTTAAGTTGGGGAGTCTCTAGTTGTGGAGTTTCTAGTTGTGGAGTATCTAGTTGTGGAGTTTCCAGTTGTGGAGTTTCTGGTTGTGTAATTTCTAGTTGTGGAGTTTCATGTTGTAGAGTTTCTAGTTGTGGAGTTTAAAGTTGTGGAGTTTCAAGTTGTGGACTCTATAGTTGTGGAGTTCTAGTTGTGGAGTTTCTAGTTGTGGATTTTCTAGTTGTGGAGTATCTAGTTGTAGATTTTCCAGTTGTGGAGTTTCTAGTTGTGGAGTTGCGGAGTCTCTAGTTGTGGAGTTTCTAGTTGCAGAGTCTCTAGTTGTGGAATTTCTAGTTGCCGAGTCTCTATTCGTGGAATTTCAAGTTGCCGAGTCTCTATTTGTGGAGTTTGTAGTTGTGGAGTTTCTAGTGTTGGAGTTTCTAGTTGCAGAGTCTCTAGTTGTGGAGTTTCAAGTTGTGGAGTCTCTAGATGTGGAGTTTCCAGTTGTCGAGTTTCCAGTTGTGGAGTATCTAGTAGTGGAGTTTCCAGTTGTGGAGTTTCTAGTTTTGGAGTTTCTAGTTGCAGAGTCCCTAGTTGTGGAGTTTCTAGTTGCAGTGTTTCTAGTTGTGGAATTTCAAGTTGTGGAGTTTCAAGTTGCGGAGTCTCAAACTGTGCAGTTTCTAGTTGTTGAGTTTTTAGTTGTGGAGTTTCTAGTTGCTGAGTTTCTAGTTTGAAGTCTCTACTTGTAGATTCTCTAGTTGTGAAGTCTCAATTTTAGGAGTTTCTAGTTGAAGAGTTTTTAGTTGTGGAGTGTCTAGTTGTGGAGTTTCCAGTTGTGGAGTTTCGAGTTTTGGAGTTTCTAGTTGTGGAGTATCTAGTTGTGTAGTTCCTAGCTGCGGAGTTTCTAGTTGCGGAGTTTCCAATTGTGGAGTTTCTAGCTGTGGAGTTTCTAGTTGCGGAGTTTCCATTTGTGGAGTTTCTAGTTGTGGAGTCTCTAGTTGTAGAGTTACTAGTTGCGGAGTATCTAGTTGTGGAGTCTCTAGTTGTAGAGTTACTAGTTGTGGAGTTGCGGAGTCTCTGGTTGTGGAGTTTCTAGTTGTGGAGTTTCGAGTTGTGGAGTCTCTAGTTGTGGAGTTTCTAGTTGTGGAGTTTCAAGTTGCGGAGTCTCATGCTGTGCAGTTTCTAGTTGTTGAGTTTTTAGTTGTGGAGTTTCTAGTTGTTGAGTTTCTAGTTTGAAGTCTCTAGTTGTAGATTCTCTAGTTGTGGAGTCTCTAGTTTAGGAGTTTCTAGTTGAAGAGTTTTTAGTTGTGGAGTGTCTAGTTGTGGAGTTTCCAGTTGTGGAGTTTCGAGTTGAGGAGTTTCGAGTTTTGGAGTTTCTAGTTGTGGAGTTTCTAGTTGTGGAGTTTCTGGTTGTGGAGTTTCTAGTTGTGGAGTTTCAAGTTGTGGAGTTTCTAGTTGTGGAGTCTCAAGCTGTGGAGTTTCAAGTTTTGCAGTTTCTAATTGTGGAGTTTCTAGATATGGAATTTCTAGTGTCCGAGTCTCTATTTGTGGAGTTTCTAGTTGTGAAGTTTCTGGTTGTGGAGTTTCTAGTTGTGGAGTGTCAAGTTGTGGAGTTTCAAGTTGTGGAGTTTCTAGTAGAGTTTCGAATTGTGAAGTTTTAGTTGTGGAGTTTCTAGTTGTGGAGTTTCTAGTTTTGGAGTTTCTAGTTGTGGAGTTTCTAGTTGTAGAGTCTCCTGTTGCGGAGTTTCTAGTTGCGGAGTTTCTAGTTGGGGAGTTTCTAGTTGTGGAGTTTCTAGTTGTGGAGTTTCTAGTTGTGGAGTCTCAAGTTGTGGAGTTTAAACTTGTGGAAATTCAAGTTGTGGACTCTATAGTTGTGGAGTTTCTAGTTGTGGAGTTTCTAGTTGTGGATTTTCTAGTTGTGGAGTATCTAGTTGTAGATTTTCCAGTTGTGGAGCTTCTAGTTGTGGAGTTTCTAGTTGCAGAGTCTCTAGTTGTGGAGTTTCAAGTTGTGGAGTCTCTAGATGTGAAGTTTCTAGTTGTCGAGTTTCCAGTTGTGGAGTATCTAGTAGTGGAGTTTCCAGTTGTGGAGTTTCTAGTGTTGGAGTTTCTAGTTGCGGAGTCCCTAGTTGTGGAGTTTCTAGTTGTAGAGTTTCTAGTTGTGGAGTTTCAAGTTGCGGAGTCTCAAGCTGTGCAGTTTCTAGTTGTTGAGTTTTTAGTTGTGGAGTTTCCAGTTGTTGAGTTTCTAGTTTGAAGTCTCTAGTTGTAGATTCTCTAGTTGTGGAGTCTCTAGTTTAGGAGTTTCTAGTTGCACAGTTTTTAGTTCTGGAGTGTCTAGTTGTGGAGTTTCCAGTTGTGGAGTTTCTAGATATGGAATTTCTATTTGCCGAGTCTCTATTTGTGGAGTTTGTAGTTGTGGAGTTTCTAGTTGTGGAGTTTCAAGTTGTAGAGTTTCTAGTTGTGGAGTCTCTAGTTGCGGAGTTTCTAGTTGTGGAGTTTCTAGTTGTGGAGTTTCTAGTTATGGAGTTTCTAGTTGCGGAATCTCTCGCTGTGGATTTTCTAGTTGCGTAACTTAAGGTTGTGAGGTTTCAAGTTGTGGAGTTTCTAGTTGTGGAGTTTCTAGTTGTGGAGTTTCTAGTTGTGGAGTCTCTAGTTGTGTAGTTTCTAGCTGCGGAGTTTCTAGTTGCGGAGTTTCTATTTGTGGAGTTTCTAGCTGCGGAGTTTCTAGTTGCAGAGTCTCTGGTTGTGGAGTTTCTAGTTGCGGAGTCTCTAGTTGTGGAGTTTTTAGTCGTGGAGTTTCTAGATATGGAATTTCTAGTTGCCGAGTCTCTATTTGTGGAGTTTGTAGTTGTGGAGTTTCTAGTTGTGGAGTTTCAAGTTGTGGAGTTTCTAGTTGTGGAGTCTCTAGTTGCGGAGTTTCTATTTGTTGAGTTTCTAGTTGTGGAGTTTCTCGTTGTGGAGTTTCTAGTTGCGGAATCTCTAGCTGTGGATTTTCTAGTTGCGTAACTTAAGGTTGTGAGGTTTCATGTTGTGGAGTTTCTAGTTGTGGAGTTTCTAGCTGTGGAGTTTCTAGTTGTGGAGTCTCTAGTTGTGTAGTTTCTTGCTGCGAAGTTTCTAGTTGCGGAGTTTCTATTTGTGGAGTTTCTAGCTGCAGAGTTTCTAGTTGCAGAGTCTCTGGTTGTGGAGTTTCTAGTTGCGGAGTCTCTAGTTGTGGTATTTCTAGTTGTGGAGTTTCTAGTTGTGGAGTTTCCAGTTGTGGAGTTTTTAGTTGTGGACTTTCTGGATATGGAATTTCTAGTTGCCGAGTCTCTATTTGTGGAGTTTGTTGTTGTGGGGTTTCTAGTTGTGGAGTTTTTATATGTGGAGTCTCTAGTTGCGGAGTTTCTAGTTGTGGAGTTTCTAGTTGTGGAGTTTCTAGTTGTAGAGTTTCTGGTTGTGGAGTTTCTAGTTGTGGAGTTTCATGTTGTAGAGTTTCTAGTTGTGGAGTTTAAAGTTGTGGAGTTTCAAGTAGGGGAGTCTCTAGTTGTGGAGTTTCTTTTTGTGGAGTATCTAGTTGTGGAGTTTCTAGTTGTGGAGTTTCGAGTTGTGGAGTTTCTAGTTGCAGAGTCTCTGGTTGTGGAGTTTCTAGTTGCGGAGTTTCTAGTTGTATATTTTCTGGTTGGGGAGTTTCTAGTTGTGGAGTATCAAGTTGTGGAGTTCAAAGTTGAGGAGTTTCAAGTTGGGGAGTCTCTAGTTGTGGAGTTTCTAGTTGTGGAGTATCTAGTTGTGGAGTTTCCAGTTGTGGAGTTTCTAGTTGTGGAAATGCGGAGTCTCTAGTTGTGGAGTCTCTAGTTGCGGAGTTTCAAGTTGTGGAGTTTCTAGTTCTGGAGTTTCTAGTTGTGGAGTTTCTGGTTGTGGAGTTTCTAGTTTTGAAGTTTCTAGTTGTAGAGTTTCTAGTTGTAGAGTTTCTGGTTGTGGAGTTTCTAGTTGTTGAGTGTCTAGTTGTGAAGTCTCAAGTTGTGGAGTTTTGAGTTGTGGAGTTTTAAGTTGTGGAGTTTCGAGTTGTGGAGTTTCGAGTTGTGGAGCTTCTAGTTGTGGAGTTTCTAGCTGCGGAGTTTCTAGGTCAGAGTCTCTAGTTTTGGAGTTTCTAGTTGCAGAGTCTCTGGTTGGGGAGTTTCTTATTGTGGAGTTTCTAGTTGTGGAATTTCTAGTTGTGGAGTTTTTAGTTGTGGAGTTTCTAGATATAGAATTTCTAGTTGCCGAGTCTCCATTTGTGGAGTTTGTAGTGTTGGAGTTTCTAGTTGTGGAGTTTCTAGTTGTGTAGTTTCTAGTTGTGGAGTTTCTAGTTGTGGAGTTTCTAGTTATGGAGTTTCAAGTTGTGGAGTTTCTAGTTGTGGTGTCTCTAGTTGCGGAGTTTCTAGTTGTGGAGTTTCTAGTTGTGGAGTTTCTAGTTGTGGAGTTTCTGGTTGTGGAGTTTCTAGTTGTGGAGTTTCAAGTTGTGGAGTTACTAGTTGCAGAGTCTCAAGTTGTGGAATTTCTAGTTGTGGAGTTTCAAGTTGTGGAGTTTTGAGTTGTGGAGTTTCAAGTTGTGGAGTTTCGAGTTGTGGGGTTTCGAGTTGTGGAGCTTCTAGTTGTGGAGTTTCTAGCTGCGGAGTTTCTAGGTGCAGAGTCTCTACTTTTGGAGTCTCTAGTTGCGAATTTTCTAGTTGAGGAGTTTCTAGTTGTAGAGTTTTTAGTTGTGAAGTTTCTAGTTGTGGAGTTTCAATTGTGGAGTTTCTAGTTGCGGCGTCTCAAGTTGTGGAGTTTTTAAATGCGGAGTTTCTAGTTGCGGAGTTCTCTAGTTGGGCAGTCTCTAGTTGTGGAGTTTCAAGTTGTGTAGTGTCTAGTTGTGGAGTTTCAAGTTGTGGAGTTTCTAGTTGTGGAGTTTCTTGTTGTGGAGTTTCTAGTTGTGGAGTTTCTAGTTGTGGTGTTTCTAGTTGTGGAGTTTCAAGTTGTGGAGTTTCTAGTTGTGGTTTCTCTAGTTGCGGAGTTTCTAATTGTGGAGTTTCTAGTTGTGGAGTTTCTAGTTGTGGAGTTTCTAGTCGTGGAGTTTCTAATTGTGGAGTTTCTGGTTGTGGAGTTTCTAGTTGTTGAGTGTCTAGTTGTGAAGTCTCAAGTTGTGGAGTTTCTAGTTGTGGAGTTTCAAGTTGTGGAGTTTTGAGTTGTGGAGTTTCAAGTTGTGGAGTTTCGAGTTGTGGAGTTTCGAGTTGTGGAGCTTCTAGTTGTGGAGTTTCTAGCTGCGGAGTTTCTAGGTCAGAGTCTCTAGTTTTGGAGTTTCTAGTTGCGAATTCTCTAGTTGAGCAGTCTCTAGTTGTAGAGTTTTTAGTTGTGGAGTTTCTAGTTGTGGAGTTTTAAGTTGTGGAGTTTCTAGTTGCGGCGTCTCAAGTTGTGGAGTTTTTAAATGCGGAGTTTCTAGTTGCGGAGTTCTCTAGTTGCGCAGTCTCTAGTTGTGGAGTTTCTAGTTGTGTAGTGTCTAGTTGTGGAGTTTCAAGTTGTGGAGTTTCTAGTTGTGGAGTTTCTAGTTGTGGAGTTTCTAGTTGTGGAGTTTCTAGTTGTGGAGTTTCAAGTTGGGAGTTTCTAGTTGTGGTTTCTCTAGTTGCGGAGTTTCTAGTTGTGGAGTTTCTAGTTGCAGAGTCTCTGGTTGGGGAGTTTCTAGTTGCGGAATCTCTAGTTGTGGAGTTTCTAATTGAGGAGTTTCTAGTTGTGGAGTTTCAAGTTGCGGAGTCTCATGCTGTGCAGTTTCTAGTTGTTGAGTTTTTAGTTGTGGAGTTTCTAGTTGTTGAGTTTCTAGTTTGAAGTCTCTAGTTGTAGATTCTCTAGTTGTGGAGTCTCTAGTTTAGGAGTTTCTAGTTGAAGAGTTTTTAGTTGTGGAGTGTCTAGTTGTGGAGTTTCCAGTTGTGGAGTTTCGAGTTGAGGAGTTTCGAGTTTTGGAGTTTCTAGTTGTGGAGTTTCTAGTTGTGGAGTTTCTGGTTGTGGAGTTTCTAGTTGTGGAGTTTCAAGTTGTGGAGTTTCTAGTTGTGGAGTCTCAAGCTGTGGAGTTTCAAGTTTTGCAGTTTCTAATTGTGGAGTTTCTAGATATGGAACTTCTAGTTGCCGAGTCTCTATTTGTGGAGTTTCTAGTGGCCGAGTCTCTATTTGTGGAGTTTGTAGTTCTGGAGTTTCTAGTTGTGGAGTCTCTAGTTGCGGAGTTTCTAGTTGTGGAGTTTCTAGTTGTGGAGTTTCTAGTTGTGAAGTTTCTGGTTGTGGAGTTTCTAGTTGTGGAGTGTCAAGTTGTGGAGTTTCAAGTTGTGGAGTTTCTAGTAGAGTTTCGAATTGTGAAGTTTTAGTTGTGGAGTTTCTAGTTGTGGAGTTTCTAGTTTTGGAGTTTCTAGTTGTGGAGTTTCTAGTTGTAGAGTCTCCTGTTGCGGAGTTTCTAGTTGCGGAGTTTCTAGTTGGGGAGTTTCTAGTTGTGGAGTTTCTAGTTGTGGAGTTTCTAGTTGTGGAGTCTCAAGTTGTGGAGTTTAAACTTGTGGAAATTCAAGTTGTGGACTCTATAGTTGTGGAGTTTCTAGTTGTGGAGTTTCTAGTTGTGGATTTTCTAGTTGTGGAGTATCTAGTTGTAGATTTTCCAGTTGTGGAGCTTCTAGTTGTGGAGTTTCTAGTTGCAGAGTCTCTAGTTGTGGAGTTTCAAGTGGTGGAGTCTCTAGATGTGAAGTTTCTAGTTGTCGAGTTTACAGTTGTGGAGTATCTAGTTGTGGAGTTTCTAGTTGTGGTGTTTCTAGTTGCGGAGTCCCTAGTTGTGGAGTTTCTAGTTGCGGAGTTTCTAGTTGTGGAGTTTCAAGTTGTGGAGTTTCAAGTTGCGGAGTCTCAAGCTGTGCAGTTTCTAGTTGTTGAGTTTTTAGTTGTGGAGTTTCTAGTTGTTGAGTTTCTAGTTTGAAGTCTCTACTTGTAGATTCTCTAGTTGTGGAGTCTCAAGTTTAGGAGTTTAAAGTTGTGGAGTTTCAAGTTGTGGAGTTTCTAGTTGTAGAGTTACTAGTCGCAGAGTATGTAGTTGTGGAGTTTCCATTTGTGGAGTTTCTAGTTGTGGAGTTGCGGAGTCTCTGGTTGTGGAGTTTCGAGTTGTGGAGTTTAAAGTTGTGGAGTCTCTAGATGTGGAGTTTCTAGTTGTCGAGTTTCCAGTTGTGGAGTATCTAGTAGTGGAGTTTCCAGTTGTGGAGTTTCTAGTGTTGGAGTTTCTAGTTGCGGAGTCCCTAGTTGTGGAGTTTCTAGTTGTAGAGTTTCTAGTTGTGGAGTTTCAAGTTGCGGAGTCTCAAGCTGTGCAGTTTCTAGTTGTTGAGTTTTTAGTTGTGGAGTTTCCAGTTGTTGAGTTTCTAGTTTGAAGTCTCTAGTTGCAGATTCTCTAGTTGTGGAGTCTCTAGTTTAGGAGTTTCTAGTTGCACAGTTTTTAGTTCTGGAGTGTCTAGTTGTGGAGTTTCCAGTTGTGGAGTTTCTAGATATGGAATTTCTATTTGCCGAGTCTCTATTTGTGGAGTTTGTAGTTGTGGAGTTTCTAGTTGTGGAGTTTCAAGTTGTAGAGTTTCTAGTTGTGGAGTCTCAAGTTGCGGAGTTTCTAGTTGTGGAGTTTCTAGTTGTGGAGTTTCTAGTTATGGAGTTTCTAGTTGCGGAATCTCTCGCTGTGGATTTTCTAGTTGCGTAACTTAAGGTTGTGAGGTTTCAAGTTGTGGAGTTTCTAGTTGTGGAGTTTCTAGTTGTGGAGTTTCTAGTTGTGGAGTCTCTAGTTGTGTAGTTTCTAGCTGCGGAGTTTCTAGTTGCGGAGTTTCTATTTGTGGAGTTTCTAGCTGCGGAGTTTCTAGTTGCAGAGTCTCTGGTTGTGGAGTTTCTAGTTGCGGAGTCTCTAGTTGTGGAGTTTTTAGTTGTGGAGTTTCTAGATATGGAATTTCTAGTTGCCGAGTCTCTATTTGTGGAGTTTGTAGTTGTGGAGTTTCTAGTTGTGGAGTTTCAAGTTGTGGAGTTTCTAGTTGTGGAGTCTCTAGTTGCGGAGTTTCTATTTGTTGAGTTTCTAGTTGTGGAGTTTCTCGTTGTGGAGTTTCTAGTTGCGGAATCTCTAGCTGTGGATTTTCTAGTTGCGTAACTTAAGGTTGTGAGGTTTCATGTTGTGGAGTTTCTAGTTGTGGAGTTTCTAGCTGTGGAGTTTCTAGTTGTGGAGTCTCTAGTTGTGTAGTTTCTTGCTGCGAAGTTTCTAGTTGCGGAGTTTCTATTTGTGGAGTTTCTAGCTGCAGAGTTTCTAGTTGCAGAGTCTCTGGTTGTGGAGTTTCTAGTTGCGGAGTCTCTAGTTGTGGTATTTCTAGTTGTGGAGTTTCTAGTTGTGGAGTTTCCAGTTGTGGAGTTTTTAGTTGTGGACTTTCTGGATATGGAATTTCTAGTTGCCGAGTCTCTATTTGTGGAGTTTGTTGTTGTGGGGTTTCTAGTTGTGGAGTTTTTATATGTGGAGTCTCTAGTTGCGGAGTTTCTAGTTGTGGAGTTTCTAGTTGTGGAGTTTCTAGTTGTAGAGTTTCTGGTTGTGGAGTTTCTAGTTGTGGAGTTTCATGTTGTAGAGTTTCTAGTTGTGGAGTTTAAAGTTGTGGAGTTTCAAGTAGGGGAGTCTCTAGTTGTGGAGTTTCTTTTTGTGGAGTATCTAGTTGTGGAGTTTCTAGTTGTGGAGTTTCGAGTTGTGGAGTTTCTAGTTGCAGAGTCTCTGGTTGTGGAGTTTCTAGTTGCGGAGTTTCTAGTTGTAGATTTTCTGGTTGGGGAGTTTCTAGTTGTGGAGTTTAAAGTTGTGGAGTTTCTAGTTGTGGAGTATCAAGTTGTGGAGTTCAAAGTTGAGGAGTTTCAAGTTGGGGAGTCTCTAGTTGTGGAGTTTCTAGTAGTGGAGTATCTGGTTGTGGAGTTTCCAGTTGTGGAGTTTCTAGTTGTGGAAATGCGGAGTCTCTAGTTGTGGAGTCTCTAGTTGCGGAGTTTCAAGTTGTGGAGTTTCTAGTTCTGGAGTTTCTAGTTGTGGAGTTTCTGGTTGTGGAGTTTCTAGTTTTGAAGTTTCTAGTTGTAGAGTTTCTAGTTGTAGAGTTTCTGGTTGTGGAGTTTCTAGTTGTTGAGTGTCTAGTTGTGAAGTCTCAAGTTGTGGAGTTTTGAGTTGTGGAGTTTTAAGTTGTGGAGTTTCGAGTTGTGGAGTTTCGAGTTGTGGAGCTTCTAGTTGTGGAGTTTCTAGCTGCGGAGTTTCTAGGTCAGAGTTTCTAGTTTTGGAGTTTCTAGTTGCAGAGTCTCTGGTTGGGGAGTTTCTTATTGTGGAGTTTCTAGTTGTGGAATTTCTAGTTGTGGAGTTTTTAGTTGTGGAGTTTCTAGATATAGAATTTCTAGTTGCCGAGTCTCCATTTGTGGAGTTTGTAGTGTTGGAGTTTCTAGTTGTGGAGTTTCTAGTTGTGTAGTTTCTAGTTGTGGAGTTTCTAGTTGTGGAGTTTCTAGTTATGGAGTTTCAAGTTGTGGAGTTTCTAGTTGTGGTGTCTCTAGTTGCGGAGTTTCTAGTTGTAGAGTTTCTAGTTGTGGAGTTTCTAGTTGTGGAGTTTCTGGTTGTGGAGTTTCTAGTTGTGGAGTTTCAAGTTGTGGAGTTACTAGTTGCGGAGTCTCAAGTTGTGGAATTTCTAGTTGTGGAGTTTCAAGTTGTGGAGTTTTGAGTTGTGGAGTTTCAAGTTGTGGAGTTTCGAGTTGTGGGGTTTCGAGTTGTGGAGCTTCTAGTTGTGGAGTTTCTAGCTGCGGAGTTTCTAGGTGCAGAGTCTCTACTTTTGGAGTCTCTAGTTGTGTAGTGTCTAGTTGTGGAGTTTCAAGTTGTGGAGTTTCTAGTTATAGAGTTTCGAATTGTGAAGTTTTTTGTTGTGGAGTTTCTAGTCGTGGAGTTTCTTGGAGTCTCCAGTTGCGGAGTTTCTAGTTGTGGAGTTTCTGGTTGTGGAGTTTCTAGTTTTGAAGTTTCTACTTGTGGAGTTTCTAGTTGTGGAGTTTCTGGTTGTGGAGTTTCTATATGTGAAGTCTCAAGTTGTGGAGTTTCTAGTTCTGGAGTTTCAAGTTGTGGAGTTTTGAGTTGTGGAGTTTCAAGTTGTGGAGTTTCAAGTTGTGGAGTTTCGAGTTGTGGAGCTTCTAGTTGTGCAGTTTCTATCTGCGGGGTTTCTAGGTGCAGAGTCTCTAGTTTTGGAGTTTCTAGTTGCGAATTTTCTAGTTGAGGAGTTTCTAGTTGTAGAGTTTTTAGTTGTGAAGTTTCTAGTTGTGGAGTTTCAATTGTGGAGTTTCTAGTTGCGGCGTCTCAAGTTGTGGAGTTTTTAAATGCGGAGTTTCTAGTTGCGGAGTTCTCTAGTTGGGCAGTCTCTAGTTGTGGAGTTTCAAGTTGTGTAGTGTCTAGTTGTGGAGTTTCAAGTTGTGGAGTTTCTAGTTGTGGAGTTTCTTGTTGTGGAGTTTCTAGTTGTGGAGTTTCTAGTTGTGGTGTTTCTAGTTGTGGAGTTTCAAGTTGTGGAGTTTCTAGTTGTGGTTTCTCTAGTTGCGGAGTTTCTAATTGTGGAGTTTCTAGTTGTGGAGTTTCTAGTTGTGGAGTTTTTAGTTGTGGAGTTTCTAGATATAGAATTTCTAGTTGCCGAGTCTCTATTTGTGGAGTTTGTAGTGTTGGAGTTTCTAGTTGTTGAGTTTCTAGTTGTGTAGTTTCTAGTTGTGGAGTTTCTAGTTGTGGAGTTTCTAGTTGTGGAGTTTCAAGTTGTGGAGTTTCTAGTTGTGGTGTCTCTAGTTGCGGAGTTTCTAGTTGTGGAGTTTCTATTTGTGGAGTTTCTAGTTGTGGAGTTTCTGGTTCTGGAGTTTCTAGTTGTGGAGTTCCAAGTTGTGGAGTTTCTAGTTGCGAATTCTCTAGTTGAGGAGTCTATAGTTGTAGAGTTTTTAGTTGTGGAGTTTCAAGTTGTGGAGTTTCAAGTTGTGGAGTTTCTAGTTGCGGCATCTCAAGTTGTGGAGTTTTTAAATACGGAGTTTCTAGTTGCGGAGTTCTGTAGTTGCGCAGTCTCTAGTTGTGGAGTTTCTATTTGTGTAGTGTCTAGCTGTGGAGTTTCAAGTTGTGGAGTTTCTAGTTGTAGAGTTTCTAGTTGTGGAGTTTCTGGTTGTGGAGTTTCTAGTTGTGGAGTTTCTAGTCGTGGAGTTTCTAATTGTGGAGTTTCTGGTTGTGGAGTTTCTAGTGGTTGAGTGTCTAGTTGTGAAGTCTCAAGTTGTGGAGTTTCTAGTTGTGGAGTTTCAAGTTGTGGAGTTTTGAGTTGTGGAGTTTCAAGTTGTGGAGTTTCGAGTTGTGGAGTTTCGAGTTGTGGAGCTTCTAGTTGTGGAGTTTCTAGCTGCGGAGTTTCTAGGTCAGAGTCTCTAGTTTTGGAGTTTCTAGTTGCGAATTCTCTAGTTGAGCAGTCTCTAGTTGTAGAGTTTTTAGTTGTGGAGTTTCTAGTTGTGGAGTTTTAAGTTGTGGAGTTTCTAGTTGCGGCGTCTCAAGTTGTGGAGTTTTTAAATGCGGAGTTTCTAGTTGCGGAGTTCTCTAGTTGCGCAGTCTCTAGTTGTGGAGTTTCTAGTTGTGTAGTGTCTAGTTGTGGAGTTTCAAGTTGTGGAGTTTCTAGTTGTGGAGTTTCTAGTTGTGGAGTTTCTAGTTGTGGAGTTTCTAGTTGTGGAGTTTCTAGTTGTGGAGTTTCAAGTTGGGAGTTTCTAGTTGTGGTTTCTCTAGTTGCGGAGTTTCTAGTTGTGGAGTTTCTAGTTGCAGAGTCTCTGGTTGGGGAGTTTCTAGTTGCGGAATCTCTAGTTGTGGAGTTTCTAATTGAGGAGTTTCTAGTTGTGGAGTTTCTAGTTGTGGAGTTTTTAGTTGTGGAGTTTCTAGATATAGAATTTCTAGTTGCCGAGTCTCTATTTGTGGAGTTTGTAGTGTTGGAGTTTCTAGTTGAGGAGTTTCTAGTTGTGTTGTTTCTAGTTGTAGAGTTTCTAGTTGTGGAGTTTCTAGTTGTGGAGTTTCAAGTTGTGGAGTTTCTAGTTGTGGTGTCTCTAGTTGCGGAGTTTCTAGTGGTGGAGTTTCTAGTTGTGGAGTTTCTAGTTGTGGAGTTTCTGGTTGTGGAGTTTCTAGTTGTGGAGTTTCAAGTTGTGGAGTTACTAGTTGCGGAGTCTCAAGTTGTGGAGTTTCTAGTTGTGGAGTTTCAAGTTGTGGAGTTTTGAGTTGTCGAGTTTCAAGTGTTGGAGTTTCGAGTTGTGGAGTTTCGAGTTGTGGAGCTTCTAGTTGTGGAGTTTCTAGCTGCGGAGTTTCTAGGTGCAGAGTCTCTAGTTTTGGAGTTTCTAGTTGCGAATTCTCTAGTTGAGGAGTCTCTAGTTGTAGAGTTTTTAGTTGTGGAGTTTGTAGTTGTGGAGTTTCAAGTTGTGGAGTTTCTAGTTGCGGCATCTCAAGTTGTGGAGTTTTTAAATGCGGAGTTTCTAGTTGCAGAGTTCTCTAGTTGCGCAGTCTCTAGTTGTGGAGTTTCTAGTTGTGTAGTGTCTAGTTGTGGAGTTTCAAGTTGTGGAGTTTCTTGTTGTAGAGTTTCGAATTGTGAAGTTTTTTGTTGTGGAGTTTCTAGTTGTGGAGTTTCTAGTCGTGGAGTTTCTAATTGTGGAGTCTCCAGTTGCGGAGTTTCCAGTTGTGGAGTTTCTGGTTGTGGAGTTTCTAATTGTGAAGTTTCTAGTTGTGGAGTTTCTAGTTGTGGAGTTTCTGGTTGTGGAGTTTCTAGTTGTTGAGTGTCTAGTTGTGAAGTCTCAAGTTGTGGAGTTTCTAGTTCTGGAGTTTCAAGTTGTGGAGTTTTGAGTTGTGGAGTTTCAAGTTGTGGAGTTTCAAGTTGTGGAGTTTCGAGTTGTGGAGCTTCTAGTTGTGGAGTTTCTAGCTGCGGAGTTTCTAGGTGCAGAGTCTCTAGTTTTGGAGTTTCTAGATGCGAATTTTCTAGTTGAGGAGTCTCTAGTTGTAGAGTTTTTAGTTGTGGAGTTTCCAGTTGTGGAGTTTCAAGTTGTGGAGTTTCTAGTTGCGGCATCTCAAGTTGTGGAGTTTTTAAATGCGGAGTTTCTAGTTGCGGAGTTCTCTAGTTGCGCAGTCTCTAGTTGTGGAGTTTCTAGTTGTGTAGTGTCTAGTTGTGGAGTTTCAAGTTGTGGAGTTTCTAGTTGTGGAGTTTCTAGTTGTGGAGTTTCTAGTTGTGGAGTTTCTAGTTGTTGAGTTTCAAGTGGTGGAGTTTCTAGTTGTGGTGTGTCTAGTTGCGGAGTTTCTAGTTGCAGAGTCTCTGGTTGGAGAGTTTCTAGTTGCGGAATCTCTAGTTGTTGAGTTTCTAATTGTGGAGTTTCTAGTTGTGGAGTTTTTAGTTGTGGAGTTTCTAGATATGGAATTTCTAGTTGCCGAGTCTCTATTTGTGGAGTTTGTAGTTGTGGAGTTTCTAGTTGTGGAGTTTCTAATTGTGGAGTCTCTAGTTGTGGAGTTTCTAGTTGTGGAGTTTCTAGTTGTGGAGTTTCTAGTTGTGGAGTTTCTAGTTGCGGAGTCTCAAGTTGTGGAGTTTCTAGTTGTGCAGTTTCTATCTGCGGAGTTTCTAGGTGCAGAGTCTCTAGTTTTGGAGTTTCTAGTTGCGAATTTTCTAGTTGAGGAGTTTCTAGTTGTAGAGTTTTTAGTTGTGAAGTTTCTAGTTGTGGAGTTTCAATTGTGGAGTTTCTAGTTGCGGCGTCTCAAGTTGTGGAGTTTTTAAATGCGGAGTTTCTAGTTGCGGAGTTCTCTAGTTGGGCAGTCTCTAGTTGTGGAGTTTCAAGTTGTGTAGTGTCTAGTTGTGGAGTTTCAAGTTGTGGAGTTTCAAGTTGCGGAGTCTCAAGCTGTGCAGTTTCTAGTTGTTGAGTTTTTAGTTGTGGAGTTTCTAGTTGTTGAGTTTCTAGTTTGAAGTCTCTACTTGTAGATTCTCTAGTTGTGGAGTCTCAAGTTTAGGAGTTTAAAGTTGTGGAGTTTCAAGTTGTGGAGTTTCTAGTTGTAGAGTTACTAGTTGCAGAGTATGTAGTTGTGGAGTTTCCATTTGTGGAGTTTCTAGTTGTGGAGTTGCGGAGTCTCTGGTTGTGGAGTTTCGAGTTGTGGAGTTTAAAGTTGTGGAGTCTCTAGATGTGGAGTTTCTAGTTGTCGAGTTTCCAGTTGTGGAGTATCTAGTAGTGGAGTTTCCAGTTGTGGAGTTTCTAGTGTTGGAGTTTCTAGTTGCGGAGTCCCTAGTTGTGGAGTTTCTAGTTGTAGAGTTTCTATATGTGAAGTCTCAAGTTGTGGAGTTTCTAGTTCTGGAGTTTCAAGTTGTGGAGTTTTGAGTTGTGGAGTTTCAAGTTGTGGAGTTTCAAGTTGTGGAGTTTCGAGTTGTGGAGCTTCTAGTTGTGCAGTTTCTATCTGCGGGGTTTCTAGGTGCAGAGTCTCTAGTTTTGGAGTTTCTAGTTGCGAATTTTCTAGTTGAGGAGTTTCTAGTTGTAGAGTTTTTAGTTGTGAAGTTTCTAGTTGTGGAGTTTCAATTGTGGAGTTTCTAGTTGCGGCGTCTCAAGTTGTGGAGTTTTTAAATGCGGAGTTTCTAGTTGCGGAGTTCTCTAGTTGGGCAGTCTCTAGTTGTGGAGTTTCAAGTTGTGTAGTGTCTAGTTGTGGAGTTTCAAGTTGTGGAGTTTCTAGTTGTGGAGTTTCTTGTTGTGGAGTTTCTAGTTGTGGAGTTTCTAGTTGTGGTGTTTCTAGTTGTGGAGTTTCAAGTTGTGGAGTTTCTAGTTGTGGTTTCTCTAGTTGCGGAGTTTCTAATTGTGGAGTTTCTAGTTGTGGAGTTTCTAGTTGTGGAGTTTTTAGTTGTGGAGTTTCTAGATATAGAATTTCTAGTTGCCGAGTCTCTATTTGTGGAGTTTGTAGTGTTGGAGTTTCTAGTTGTTGAGTTTCTAGTTGTGTAGTTTCTAGTTGTGGAGTTTCTAGTTGTGGAGTTTCAAGTTGTGGAGTTTCTAGTTGTGGTGTCTCTAGTTGCGGAGTTTCTAGTTGTGGAGTTTCTATTTGTGGAGTTTCTAGTTGTGGAGTTTCTGGTTCTGGAGTTTCTAGTTGTGGAGTTCCAAGTTGTGGAGTTTCTAGTTGCGAATTCTCTAGTTGAGGAGTCTATAGTTGTAGAGTTTTTAGTTGTGGAGTTTCAAGTTGTGGAGTTTCAAGTTGTGGAGTTTCTAGTTGCGGCATCTCAAGTTGTGGAGTTTTTAAATACGGAGTTTCTAGTTGCGGAGTTCTGTAGTTGCGCAGTCTCTAGTTGTGGAGTTTCTATTTGTGAAGTGTCTAGCTGTGGAGTTTCAAGTTGTGGAGTTTCTAGTTGTAGAGTTTCTAGTTGTGGAGTTTCTGGTTGTGGAGTTTCTAGTTGTGGAGTTTCTAGTCGTGGAGTTTCTAATTGTGGAGTTTCTGGTTGTGGAGTTTCTAGTGGTTGAGTGTCTAGTTGTGAAGTCTCAAGTTGTGGAGTTTCTAGTTGTGGAGTTTCAAGTTGTGGAGTTTTGAGTTGTGGAGTTTCAAGTTGTGGAGTTTCGAGTTGTGGAGTTTCGAGTTGTGGAGCTTCTAGTTGTGGAGTTTCTAGCTGCGGAGTTTCTAGGTCAGAGTCTCTAGTTTTGGAGTTTCTAGTTGAGCAGTCTCTAGTTGTAGAGTTTTTAGTTGTGGAGTTTCTAGTTGTGGAGTTTTAAGTTGTGGAGTTTCTAGTTGCGGCGTCTCAAGTTGTGGAGTTTTTAAATGCGGAGTTTCTAGTTGCGGAGTTCTCTAGTTGCGCAGTCTCTAGTTGTGGAGTTTCTAGTTGTGTAGTGTCTAGTTGTGGAGTTTCAAGTTGTGGAGTTTCTAGTTGTGGAGTTTCTAGTTGTGGAGTTTCTAGTTGTGGAGTTTCTAGTTGTGGAGTTTCTAGTTGTGGAGTTTCAAGTTGGGAGTTTCTAGTTGTGGTTTCTCTAGTTGCGGAGTTTCTAGTTGTGGAGTTTCTAGTTGCAGAGTCTCTGGTTGGGGAGTTTCTAGTTGCGGAATCTCTAGTTGTGGAGTTTCTAATTGAGGAGTTTCTAGTTGTGGAGTTTCTAGTTGTGGAGTTTTTAGTTGTGGAGTTTCTAGATATAGAATTTCTAGTTGCCGAGTCTCTATTTGTGGAGTTTGTAGTGTTGGAGTTTCTAGTTGAGGAGTTTCTAGTTGTGTTGTTTCTAGTTGTAGAGTTTCTAGTTGTGGAGTTTCTAGTTGTGGAGTTTCAAGTTGTGGAGTTTCTAGTTGTGGTGTCTCTAGTTGCGGAGTTTCTAGTGGTGGAGTTTCTAGTTGTGGAGTTTCTAGTTGTGGAGTTTCTGGTTGTGGAGTTTCTAGTTGTGGAGTTTCAAGTTGTGGAGTTACTAGTTGCGGAGTCTCAAGTTGTGGAGTTTCTAGTTGTGGAGTTTCAAGTTGTGGAGTTTTGAGTTGTGGAGTTTCAAGTGTTGGAGTTTCGAGTTGTGGAGTTTCGAGTTGTGGAGCTTCTAGTTGTGGAGTTTCTAGCTGCGGAGTTTCTAGGTGCAGAGTCTCTAGTTTTGGAGTTTCTAGTTGCGAATTCTCTAGTTGAGGAGTCTCTAGTTGTAGAGTTTTTAGTTGTGGAGTTTCTAGTTGTGGAGTTTCAAGTTGTGGAGTTTCTAGTTGCGGCATCTCAAGTTGTGGAGTTTTTAAATGCGGAGTTTCTAGTTGCAGAGTTCTCTAGTTGCGCAGTCTCTAGTTGTGGAGTTTCTAGTTGTGTAGTGTCTAGTTGTGGAGTTTCAAGTTGTGGAGTTTCTTGTTGTAGAGTTTCGAATTGTGAAGTTTTTTGTTGTGGAGTTTCTAGTTGTGGAGTTTCTAGTCGTGGAGTTTCTAATTGTGGAGTCTCCAGTTGCGGAGTTTCCAGTTGTGGAGTTTCTGGTTGTGGAGTTTCTAATTGTGAAGTTTCTAGTTGTGGAGTTTCTAGTTGTGGAGTTTCTGGTTGTGGAGTTTCTAGTTGTTGAGTGTCTAGTTGTGAAGTCTCAAGTTGTGGAGTTTCTAGTTCTGGAGTTTCAAGTTGTGGAGTTTTGAGTTGTGGAGTTTCAAGTTGTGGAGTTTCAAGTTGTGGAGTTTCGAGTTGTGGAGCTTCTAGTTGTGGAGTTTCTAGCTGCGGAGTTTCTAGGTGCAGAGTCTCTAGTTTTGGAGTTTCTAGATGCGAATTTTCTAGTTGAGGAGTCTCTAGTTGTAGAGTTTTTAGTTGTGGAGTTTCCAGTTGTGGAGTTTCAAGTTGTGGAGTTTCTAGTTGCGGCATCTCAAGTTGTAGAGTTTTTAAATGCGGAGTTTCTAGTTGCGGAGTTCTCTAGTTGCGCAGTCTCTAGTTGTGGAGTTTCTAGTTGTGTAGTGTCTAGTTGTGGAGTTTCAAGTTGTGGAGTTTCTAGTTGTGGAGTTTCTAGTTGTGGAGTTTCTAGTTGTGGAGTTTCTAGTTGTTGAGTTTCAAGTGGTGGAGTTTCTAGTTGTGGTGTGTCTAGTTGCGGAGTTTCTAGTTGCAGAGTCTCTGGTTGGAGAGTTTCTAGTTGCGGAATCTCTAGTTGTTGAGTTTCTAATTGTGGAGTTTCTAGTTGTGGAGTTTTTAGTTGTGGAGTTTCTAGATATGGAATTTCTAGTTGCCGAGTCTCTATTTGTGGAGTTTGTAGTTGTGGAGTTTCTAGTTGTGGAGTTTCTAATTGTGGAGTCTCTAGTTGTGGAGTTTCTAGTTGTGGAGTTTCTAGTTGCGGAGTCTCAAGTTGTGGAGTTTCTAGTTGTGCAGTTTCTATCTGCGGAGTTTCTAGGTGCAGAGTCTCTAGTTTTGGAGTTTCTAGTTGCGAATTTTCTAGTTGAGGAGTTTCTAGTTGTAGAGTTTTTAGTTGTGAAGTTTCAAGTTGTGGAGTTTCAATTGTGGAGTTTCTAGTTGCGGCGTCTCAAGTTGTGGAGTTTTTAAATGCGGAGTTTCTAGTTGCGGAGTTCTCTAGTTGGGCAGTCTCTAGTTGTGGAGTTTCAAGTTGTGTAGTGTCTAGTTGTGGAGTTTCAAGTTGTGGAGTTTCAAGTTGCGGAGTCTCAAGCTGTGCAGTTTCTAGTTGTTGAGTTTTTAGTTGTGGAGTTTCTAGTTGTTGAGTTTCTAGTTTGAAGTCTCTACTTGTAGATTCTCTAGTTGTGGAGTCTCAAGTTTAGGAGTTTAAAGTTGTGGAGTTTCAAGTTGTGGAGTTTCTAGTTGTAGAGTTACTAGTTGCAGAGTATGTAGTTGTGGAGTTTCCATTTGTGGAGTTTCTAGTTGTGGAGTTGCGGAGTCTCTGGTTGTGGAGTTTCGAGTTGTGGAGTTTAAAGTTGTGGAGTCTCTAGATGTGGAGTTTCTAGTTGTCGAGTTTCCAGTTGTGGAGTATCTAGTAGTGGAGTTTCCAGTTGTGGAGTTTCTAGTGTTGGAGTTTCTAGTTGCGGAGTCCCTAGTTGTGGAGTTTCTAGTTGTAGAGTTTCTAGTTGTGGAGTTTCAAGTTGCGGAGTCTCAAGCTGTGCAGTTTCTAGTTGTTGAGTTTTTAGTTCTGGAGTTCCCAGTTGTTGAGTTTCTAGTTTGAAGTCTCTAGTTGTAGATTCTCTAGTTGTGGAGTCTCTAGTTTAGGAGTTTCTAGTTGCAGAGTTTTTAGTTCTCGAGTGTCTAGTTGTGGAGTTTCCAGTTGTGGAGTTTCTAGATATGGAATTTCTATTTGCCGAGTCTCTATTTGTGGAGTTTGTAGTTGTGGAGTTTCTAGTTGTGGAGTTTCAAGTTGTAGAGTTTCTAGTTGTGGAGTCTCTAGTTGCGGAGTCTCTAGTTGTGTAGTTTCTAGCTGCGGAGTTTCTAGTTGCGGAGTTTCTATTTGTGGAGTTTCTAGCTGCGGAGTTTCTAGTTGCAGAGTCTCTGGTTGTGGAGTTTCTAGTTGCGGAGTCTCTAGTTGTGGAGTTTTTAGTTGTGGAGTTTCTAGATATGGAATTTCTAGTTGCCGAGTCTCTATTTGTGGAGTTTGTAGTTGTGGAGTTTCTAGTTGTGGAGTTTCAAGTTGTGGAGTTTCTAGTTGTGGAGTCTCTAGTTGCGGAGTTTCTATTTGTTGAGTTTCTAGTTGTGGAGTTTCTCGTTGTGGAGTTTCTAGTTGCGGAATCTCTAGCTGTGGATTTTCTAGTTGCGTAACTTAAGGTTGTGAGGTTTCATGTTGTGGAGTTTTTAGTTGTGGAGTTTCTAGCTGTGGAGTTTCTAGTTGTGGAGTCTCTAGTTGTGTAGTTTCTAGCTGCGAAGTTTCTAGTTGCGGAGTTTCTATTTGTGGAGTTTCTAGCTGCAGAGTTTCTAGTTGCAGAGTCTCTGGTTGTGGAGTTTCTAGTTGCGGAGTCTCTAGTTGTGGTATTTCTAGTTGTGGAGTCTCTAGTTGTGGAGTTTCTAGTTGCGGAGTATCTAGTTGTGGAGTTTCCAGTTGTGGAGTTTTTAGTTGTGGACTTTCTAGATATGGAATTTCTAGTTGCCGAGTCTCTATTTGTGGAGTTTGTTGTTGTGGGGTTTCTAGTTGTGGAGTTTTTATATGTGGAGTCTCTAGTTGTGGAGTTTCCAGTTGTGGAGTTTCGAATTTCGGAGTTTCTAGTTGTGGAGTCTCTAGTTGTGTAGTTTCTAGCTGCGGAGTTTCTAGTTGCGGAGTTTCCATTTGTGGAGTTTCTAGTTGTGGAGTCTCAAGTTGTGGAGTTTAAAGTTGTGGAGTTTCAAGTTGTGGAGTCTCTAGTTGTAGAGTTACTAGTTGCGGAGTATCTAGCTGTGGAGTTTCCAGTTGTGGAGTTTCTAGTTGTGGAGTTGCGGAGTCTCTGGTTGTGGAGTTTCTAGTTGTGGAGTTTCGAGTTGTGGAGTCTCTAGCAGTGGAGTTTCTAGTTGTGGAGTTTCCAGTTGTGGAATATCTAGTTGTGGAGTTTCCAGTTGTGGAGTATCTAGTTGTGGAGTTTTAAGTTGGGGAGTTTCTAGTTGCGGAATTTCTAGTTGTGGAGTTTTTAATAGCGGAGTTTCTACTTGTGAAGTTTCAAGTTGCGGAGTCTCAAGTTGTGGAGTTTTCAGCTGTGGGGTTTTTAGTTGTGGAGTTTCTAGTTTTTGAGTTTCTAGTTGTGAAGTCTCTAGTTTTGCAGTTTCTAGTTGTAAAGTTTTTAGTTGTGGAGTTTCTAGATATGGAATTTCTAGTTGCCGAGTCTCTATTTGTGGAGTTTGTAGTTGTGGAGTTTCTAGTTGTGGAGTTTCAAGTTGTGGAGTTTCTAGTTTTGGAGTCTCTAGTTGCGGAGTTTCAAGTTGTTGAGTTTCTAGTTGTGGAGTTTCTAGTTGTGGAGTTTCTAGTTGCGGAATCTCTAGCTGTGGATTTTCTAGTTGTGGTGTCTCTAGTTGCGGAGTTTCTAGTTGTGGAGTTTCTAGTTGTGGAGTTTCTAGTTGTGGAGTTTCTGGTTGTGGAGTTTCTAGTTGTGGAGTTTCAAGTTGTGGAGTTACTAGTTGCGGAGTCTCAAGTTGTGGAATTTCTAGTTGTGGAGTTTCAAGTTGTGGAGTTTTGAGTTGTGGAGTTTCAAGTTGTGGAGTTTCGAGTTGTGGGGTTTCGAGTTGTGGAGCTTTTAGTTGTGGAGTTTCTAGCTGCGGAGTTTCTAGGTGCAGAGTCTCTAGTTTTGGAGTTTCTAGTTGCGAATTTTCTAGTTGAGGAGTTTCTAGTTGTAGAGTTTTTAGTTGTGAAGTTTCTAGTTGTGGAGTTTCAATTGTGGAGTTTCTAGTTGCGGCGTCTCAAGTTGTGGAGTTTTTAAATGCGGAGTTTCTAGTTGCGGAGTTCTCTAGTTGGGCAGTCTCTAGTTGTGGAGTTTCAAGTTGTGTAGTGTCTAGTTGTGGAGTTTCAAGTTGTGGAGTTTCAAGTTGTGGAGTTTCTAGTTGTGGTTTCTCTAGTTGCGGAGTTTCTAATTGTGGAGTTTCTAGTTGTGGAGTTTCTAGTTGTGGAGTTTTTAGTTGCGGAGTTTCTAGATATAGAATTTCTAGTTGCCGAGTCTCTATTTGTGGAGTTTGTAGTGTTGGAGTTTCTAGTTGTTGAGTTTCTAGTTGTGTAGTTTCTAGTTGTGGAGTTTCTAGTTGTGGAGTTTCTAGTTGTGGAGTTTCAAGTTGTGGAGTTTCTAGTTGTGGTGTCTCTAGTTGCGGAGTTTCTAGTTGTGGAGTTTCTATTTGTGGAGTTTCTAGTTGTGGAGTTTCTGGTTCTGGAGTTTCTAGTTGCGGCATCTCAAGTTGTGGAGTTTTTAAATACGGAGTTTCTAGTTGCGGAGTTCTGTAGTTGCGCAGTCTCTAGTTGTGGAGTTTCTAGTTGTGTAGTGTCTAGCTGTGGAGTTTCAAGTTGTGGAGTTTCTAGTTGTGGTGTCTCTAGTTGCGGAGTTTCTAGTTGTGGAGTTTCTATTTGTGGAGTTTCTAGTTGTGGAGTTTCTGGTTCTGGAGTTTCTAGTTGTGGAGTTCCAAGTTGTGGAGTTTCTAGTTGCGAATTCTCTAGTTGAGGAGTCTATAGTTGTAGAGTTTTTAGTTGTGGAGTATCTAGTTGTGGAGTTTCAAGTTGTGGAGTTTCTAGTTGCGGCATCTCAAGTTGTGGAGTTTTTAAATACGGAGTTTCTAGTTGCGGAGTTCTGTAGTTGCGCAGTCTCTAGTTGTGGAGTTTCTAGTTGTGTAGTGTCTAGCTGTGGAGTTTCAAGTTGTGGAGTTTCTAGTTGTAGAGTTTCTAGTTGTGGAGTTTCTGGTTGTGGAGTTTCTAGTTGTGGAGTTTCTAGTCGTGGAGTTTCTAATTGTGGAGTTTCTGGTTGTGGAGTTTCTAGTTGTTGAGTGTCTAGTTGTGAAGTCTCAAGTTGTGGTGTTTCTAGTTGTGGAGTTTCAAGTTGTGGAGTTTTGAGTTGTGGAGTTTCAAGTTGTGGAGTTTCGAGTTGTGGAGTTTCGAGTTGTGGAGCTTCTAGTTGTGGAGTTTCTAGCTGCGGAGTTTCTAGGTCAGAGTCTCTAGTTTTGGAGTTTCTAGTTGCGAATTCTCTAGTTGAGCAGTCTCCAGTTGTAGAGTTTTTAGTTGTGGAGTTTCTAGTTGTGGAGTTTTAAGTTGTGGAGTTTCTAGTTGCGGCGTCTCAAGTTGTGGAGTTTTTAAATGCGGAGTTTCTAGTTGCGGAGTTCTCTAGTTGCGCAGTCTCTAGTTGTGGAGTTTCTAGTTGTGTAGTGTCTAGTTGTGGAGTTTCAAGTTGTGGAGTTTCTAGTTGTGGAGTTTCTAGTTGTGGAGTTTCTAGTTGTGGAGTTTCTAGTTGTGGAGTTTCAAGTTGTGGAGTTTCTAGTTGTGGTTTCTCTAGTTGCGGAGTTTCTAGTTGTGGAGTTTCTAGTTGCAGAGTCTCTGGTTGGGGAGTT
Organism: Rhipicephalus microplus; assembly: GCF_043290135.1. Taxonomy (NCBI): domain Eukaryota; kingdom Metazoa; phylum Arthropoda; class Arachnida; order Ixodida; family Ixodidae; genus Rhipicephalus; species Rhipicephalus microplus. The sequence continues at coordinate 104,115 of NW_027464617.1, forward strand.
TCTAGTTGCGGAATCTCTAGTTGTGGAGTTTCTAATTGAGGAGTTTCTAGTTGTGGAGTTTCTAGTTGTGGAGTTTTTAGTTGTGGAGTTTCTAGATATAGAATTTCTAGTTGCCGAGTCTCTATTTGTGGAGTTTGTAGTGTTGGAGTTTCTAGTTGAGGAGTTTCTAGTTGTGTTGTTTCTAGTTGTAGAGTTTCTAGTTGTGGAGTTTCTAGTTGTGGAGTTTCAAGTTGTGGAGTCTCTAGTTGCGGAGTTTCTAGTTGTGGAGTTTCTAGTTGTGGAGTTTCTAGTTGTGGAGTTTCTGGTTGTGGAGTTTCTAGTTGTGGAGTTTCAAGTTGTGGAGTTACTAGTTGCGGAGTCTCAAGTTGTGGAGTTTCTAGTTGTGGAGTTTCAAGTTGTGGAGTTTTGAGTTGTGGAGTTTCAAGTGTTGGAGTTTCGAGTTGTGGAGTTTCGAGTTGTGGAGCTTCTAGTTGTGGAGTTTCTAGCTGCGGAGTTTCTAGGTGCAGAGTCTCTAGTTTTGGAGTTTCTAGTTGCGAATTCTCTAGTTGAGGAGTCTCTAGTTGTAGAGTTTTTAGTTGTGGAGTTTCTAGTTGTGGAGTTTCAAGTTGTGGGGTTTCTAGTTGCGGCTTCTCAAGTTGTGGAGTTTTTAAATGCGGAGTTTCTAGTTGCAGAGTTCTCTAGTTGCGCAGTCTCTAGTTGTGGAGTTTCTAGTTGTGTAGTGTCTAGTTGTGGAGTTTCAAGTTGTGGAGTTTCTTGTTGTAGAGTTTCGAATTGTGAAGTTTTTTGTTGTGCAGTTTCTAGTCGTGGAGTTTCTAATTGTGGAGTCTCCAGTTGCGGAGTTTCCAGTTGTGGAGTTTCTGGTTGTGGATTTTCTAATTGTGAAGTTTCTAGTTGTGGAGTTTCTAGTTGTGGAGTTTCGAATTTCGGAGTTTCTAGTTGTGGAGTCTCTAGTTGTGTAGTTTCTAGCTGCGGAGTTTCTAGTTGCGGAGTTTCCATTTGTGGAGTTTCTAGTTGTGGAGTCTCAAGTTGTGGAGTTTAAAGTTGTGGAGTTTCAAGTTGTGGAGTCTCTAGTTGTAGAGTTACTAGTTGCGGAGTATCTAGCTGTGGAGTTTCCAGTTGTGGAGTTTCTAGTTGTGGAGTTGCGGAGTCTCTGGTTGTGGAGTTTCTAGTTGTGGAGTTTCGAGTTGTGGAGTCTCTAGCAGTGGAGTTTCTAGTTGTGGAGTTTCCAGTTGTGGAATATCTAGTTGTGGAGTTTCCAGTTGTGGAGTATCTAGTTGTGGAGTTTTAAGTTGGGGAGTTTCTAGTTGCGGAATTTCTAGTTGTGGAGTTTTTAATAGCGGAGTTTCTACTTGTGAAGTTTCAAGTTGCGGAGTCTCAAGTTGTGGAGTTTTCAGCTGTGGGGTTTTTAGTTGTGGAGTTTCTAGTTTTTGAGTTTCTAGTTGTGAAGTCTCTAGTTTTGCAGTTTCTAGTTGTAAAGTTTTTAGTTGTGGAGTTTCTAGATATGGAATTTCTAGTTGCCGAGTCTCTATTTGTGGAGTTTGTAGTTGTGGAGTTTCTAGTTGTGGAGTTTCAAGTTGTGGAGTTTCTAGTTTTGGAGTCTCTAGTTGCGGAGTTTCAAGTTGTTGAGTTTCTAGTTGTGGAGTTTCTAGTTGTGGAGTTTCTAGTTGCGGAATCTCTAGCTGTGGATTTTCTAGTTGTGGTGTCTCTAGTTGCGGAGTTTCTAGTTGTGGAGTTTCTAGTTGTGGAGTTTCTAGTTGTGGAGTTTCTGGTTGTGGAGTTTCTAGTTGTGGAGTTTCAAGTTGTGGAGTTACTAGTTGCGGAGTCTCAAGTTGTGGAATTTCTAGTTGTGGAGTTTCAAGTTGTGGAGTTTTGAGTTGTGGAGTTTCAAGTTGTGGAGTTTCGAGTTGTGGGGTTTCGAGTTGTGGAGCTTTTAGTTGTGGAGTTTCTAGCTGCGGAGTTTCTAGGTGCAGAGTCTCTAGTTTTGGAGTTTCTAGTTGCGAATTTTCTAGTTGAGGAGTTTCTAGTTGTAGAGTTTTTAGTTGTGAAGTTTCTAGTTGTGGAGTTTCAATTGTGGAGTTTCTAGTTGCGGCGTCTCAAGTTGTGGAGTTTTTAAATGCGGAGTTTCTAGTTGCGGAGTTCTCTAGTTGGGCAGTCTCTAGTTGTGGAGTTTCAAGTTGTGTAGTGTCTAGTTGTGGAGTTTCAAGTTGTGGAGTTTCAAGTTGTGGAGTTTCTAGTTGTGGTTTCTCTAGTTGCGGAGTTTCTAATTGTGGAGTTTCTAGTTGTGGAGTTTCTAGTTGTGGAGTTTTTAGTTGCGGAGTTTCTAGATATAGAATTTCTAGTTGCCGAGTCTCTATTTGTGGAGTTTGTAGTGTTGGAGTTTCTAGTTGTTGAGTTTCTAGTTGTGTAGTTTCTAGTTGTGGAGTTTCTAGTTGTGGAGTTTCTAGTTGTGGAGTTTCAAGTTGTGGAGTTTCTAGTTGTGGTGTCTCTAGTTGCGGAGTTTCTAGTTGTGGAGTTTCTATTTGTGGAGTTTCTAGTTGTGGAGTTTCTGGTTCTGGAGTTTCTAGTTGCGGCATCTCAAGTTGTGGAGTTTTTAAATACGGAGTTTCTAGTTGCGGAGTTCTGTAGTTGCGCAGTCTCTAGTTGTGGAGTTTCTAGTTGTGTAGTGTCTAGCTGTGGAGTTTCAAGTTGTGGAGTTTCTAGTTGTGGTGTCTCTAGTTGCGGAGTTTCTAGTTGTGGAGTTTCTATTTGTGGAGTTTCTAGTTGTGGAGTTTCTGGTTCTGGAGTTTCTAGTTGTGGAGTTCCAAGTTGTGGAGTTTCTAGTTGCGAATTCTCTAGTTGAGGAGTCTATAGTTGTAGAGTTTTTAGTTGTGGAGTATCTAGTTGTGGAGTTTCAAGTTGTGGAGTTTCTAGTTGCGGCATCTCAAGTTGTGGAGTTTTTAAATACGGAGTTTCTAGTTGCGGAGTTCTGTAGTTGCGCAGTCTCTAGTTGTGGAGTTTCTAGTTGTGTAGTGTCTAGCTGTGGAGTTTCAAGTTGTGGAGTTTCTAGTTGTAGAGTTTCTAGTTGTGGAGTTTCTGGTTGTGGAGTTTCTAGTTGTGGAGTTTCTAGTCGTGGAGTTTCTAATTGTGGAGTTTCTGGTTGTGGAGTTTCTAGTTGTTGAGTGTCTAGTTGTGAAGTCTCAAGTTGTGGTGTTTCTAGTTGTGGAGTTTCAAGTTGTGGAGTTTTGAGTTGTGGAGTTTCAAGTTGTGGAGTTTCGAGTTGTGGAGTTTCGAGTTGTGGAGCTTCTAGTTGTGGAGTTTCTAGCTGCGGAGTTTCTAGGTCAGAGTCTCTAGTTTTGGAGTTTCTAGTTGCGAATTCTCTAGTTGAGCAGTCTCCAGTTGTAGAGTTTTTAGTTGTGGAGTTTCTAGTTGTGGAGTTTTAAGTTGTGGAGTTTCTAGTTGCGGCGTCTCAAGTTGTGGAGTTTTTAAATGCGGAGTTTCTAGTTGCGGAGTTCTCTAGTTGCGCAGTCTCTAGTTGTGGAGTTTCTAGTTGTGTAGTGTCTAGTTGTGGAGTTTCAAGTTGTGGAGTTTCTAGTTGTGGAGTTTCTAGTTGTGGAGTTTCTAGTTGTGGAGTTTCTAGTTGTGGAGTTTCAAGTTGTGGAGTTTCTAGTTGTGGTTTCTCTAGTTGCGGAGTTTCTAGTTGTGGAGTTTCTAGTTGCAGAGTCTCTGGTTGGGGAGTTTCTAGTTGCGGAATCTCTAGTTGTGGAGTTTCTAATTGAGGAGTTTCTAGTTGTGGAGTTTCTAGTTGTGGAGTTTTTAGTTGTGGAGTTTCTAGATATAGAATTTCTAGTTGCCGAGTCTCTATTTGTGGAGTTTGTAGTGTTGGAGTTTCTAGTTGAGGAGTTTCTAGTTGTGTTGTTTCTAGTTGTAGAGTTTCTAGTTGTGGAGTTTCTAGTTGTGGAGTTTCAAGTTGTGGAGTCTCTAGTTGCGGAGTTTCTAGTTGTGGAGTTTCTAGTTGTGGAGTTTCTAGTTGTGGAGTTTCTGGTTGTGGAGTTTCTAGTTGTGGAGTTTCAAGTTGTGGAGTTACTAGTTGCGGAGTCTCAAGTTGTGGAGTTTCTAGTTGTGGAGTTTCAAGTTGTGGAGTTTTGAGTTGTGGAGTTTCAAGTGTTGGAGTTTCGAGTTGTGGAGTTTCGAGTTGTGGAGCTTCTAGTTGTGGAGTTTCTAGCTGCGGAGTTTCTAGGTGCAGAGTCTCTAGTTTTGGAGTTTCTAGTTGCGAATTCTCTAGTTGAGGAGTCTCTAGTTGTAGAGTTTTTAGTTGTGGAGTTTCTAGTTGTGGAGTTTCAAGTTGTGGGGTTTCTAGTTGCGGCTTCTCAAGTTGTGGAGTTTTTAAATGCGGAGTTTCTAGTTGCAGAGTTCTCTAGTTGCGCAGTCTCTAGTTGTGGAGTTTCTAGTTGTGTAGTGTCTAGTTGTGGAGTTTCAAGTTGTGGAGTTTCTTGTTGTAGAGTTTCGAATTGTGAAGTTTTTTGTTGTGCAGTTTCTAGTCGTGGAGTTTCTAATTGTGGAGTCTCCAGTTGCGGAGTTTCCAGTTGTGGAGTTTCTGGTTGTGGATTTTCTAATTGTGAAGTTTCTAGTTGTGGAGTTTCTAGTTGTGGAGTTTCTGGTTGTGGAGTTTCTAGTTGTTGAGTGTCTAGTTGTGAAGTCTCAAGTTGTGGAGTTTCTAGTTCTGGAGTTTCAAGTTGTGGAGTTTTGAGTTGTGGAGTTTCAAGTTGTGGAGTTTCAAGTTGTGGAGTTTCGAGTTGTGGAGCTTCTAGTTGTGGAGTTTCTAGCTGCGGAGTTTCTAGGTGCAGAGTCTCTAGTTTTGGAGTTTCTAGTTGCGAATTTTCTAGTTGAGGAGTCTCTAGTTGTAGAGTTTTTAGTTGTGGAGTTTCCAGTTGTGGAGTTTCAAGTTGTGGAGTTTCTAGTTGCGGCATCTCAAGTTGTGGAGTTTTTAAATGCGGAGTTTCTAGTTGCGGAGTTCTCTAGTTGCGCAGTCTCTAGTTGTGGAGTTTCTAGTTGTGTAGTGTCTAGTTGTGGAGTTTCAAGTTGTGGAGTTTCTAGTTGTGGAGTTTCTAGTTGTGGAGTTTCTAGTTGTGGAGTTTCTAGTTGTGGAGTTTCTAGTGGTGGAGTTTCTAGTTGTGGTGTGTCTAGTTGCGGAGTTTCTAGTTGTGGAGTTTCTAGTTGCAGAGTCTCTGGTTGGAGAGTTTCTAGTTGCGGAATCTCTAGTTGTTGAGTTTCTAATTGTGGAGTTTCTAGTTGTGGAGTTTCTAGTTGTGGAGTTTTTAGTTGTGGAGTTTCTAGATATGGAATTTCTAGTTGCCGAGTCTCTATTTGTGGAGTTTGTAGTTGTGGAGTTTCTAGTTGTGGAGTTTCTAATTGTGGAGTCTCTAGTTGTGGAGTTTCTAGTTGTGGAGTTTCTAGTTGTTGAGTTTCTAGTTGTGGAGTTTCTAGTTGCGGAGTCTCAAGTTGTGGAGTTTCTAGTTGTGGAGTTTAAAGTTGTGGAGTTTAAAGTTGTGGAGTCTCTAGTTGTGGAGTTTCTAGTTGTGGAGTTTCTAGTTGCGGAGTTTCTAGTTGTAGATTTTCTGGTTGTGGAGTTTCTAGTTGTGGAGTTTAAAGTTGTGGAGTTTCTAGTTGTGGAGTTTCTAGTTGCGGAGTTTCAAGTTGTGGAGTTTCTAGTTTTGAAGTTTCTAGTTGTGGAGTTTCTAGTTGTAGAGTTTCTGGTTGTGGAGTTTCTAGTTGTTGAGTGTCTAGTTGTGAAGTCTCAAGTTGTGGAGTTTTGAGTTGTGGAGTTTTAAGTTGTGGAGTTTCGAGTTGTGGAGTTTCGAGTTGTGGAGCTTCTAGTTGTGGAGTTTCTAGCTGCGGAGTTTCTAAGTCAGAGTCTCTAGTTTTGGAGTTTCTAGTTGCAGAGTCTCTGGTTGGGGAGTTTCTAGTTGCGGAATTTCTAGTTGTGGAGTTTCTTATTGTGGAGTTTCTAGTTGTGGAATTTCTAGTTTTGGAGTTTTTAGTTGTGGAGTTTCTAGATATAGAATTTCTAGTTGCCGAGTCTCTATTTGTGGAGTTTGTAGTGTTGGAGTTTCAAGTGGTGGAGTTTGTAGTTGTGGTGTGTCTAGTTGCGGAGTTTCTAGTTGTGGAGTTTCTAGTTGCAGAGTCTCTGGTTGGAGAGTTTCTAGTTGCGGAATCTCTAGTTGTTGAGTTTCTAATTGTGGAGTTTCTAGTTGTGGAGTTTCTAGTTGTGGAGTTTTTAGTTGTGGAGTTTCTAGATATGGAATTTCTAGTTGCCGAGTCTCTATTTGTGGAGTTTGTAGTTGTGGAGTTTCTAGTTGTGGAGTTTCTAATTGTGGAGTCTCTAGTTGTGGAGTTTCTAGTTGTGGAGTTTCTAGTTGTGGAGTTTCTAGTTGTGGAGTTTCTAGTTGCGGAGTCTCAAGTTGTGGAGTTTCTAGTTGTGGAGTTTAAAGTTGTGGAGTTTAAAGTTGTGGAGTTTCTAGTTGTGGAGTTTCTAGTTGTGGAGTTTCTAGTTGTGGAGTTTCTAGTTATGGAGTTTCAAGTTGTGGAGTTTCTAGTTGTGGTGTCTCTAGTTGCGGAGTTTCTAGTTGTGGAGTTTCTAGTTGTGGAGTTTCTAGTTGTGGAGTTTCTGGTTGTGGAGTTTCTAGTGGGGTTTCAAGTTGTGGAGTTACTAGTTGCGGAGTCTCAAGTTGTGGAATTTCTAGTTGTGGAGTTTCAAGTTGTGGAGTTTTGAGTTGTGGAGTTTCAAGTTGTGGAGTTTCGAGTTGTGGGGTTTCGAGTTGTGGAGCTTCTAGTTGTGGAGTTTCTAGCTGCGGAGTTTCTAGGTGCAGAGTCTCTACTTTTGGAGTTTCTAGTTGTGTAGTGTCTAGTTGTGGAGTTTCAAGTTGTGGAGTTTCTAGTTGTAGAGTTTCGAATTGTGAAGTTCTTTGTTGTGGAGTTTCTAGTCGTGGAGTTTCTTGGAGTCTCCAGTTGCGGAGTTTCTAGTTGTGGAGTTTCTGGTTGTGGAGTTTCTAGTTTTGAAGTTTCTACTTGTGGAGTTTCTAGTTGTGGAGTTTCTGGTTGTGGAGTTTCTAGTTGTGAAGTCTCAAGTTGTGGAGTTTCTAGTTCTGGAGTTTCAAGTTGTGGAGTTTTGAGTTGTGGAGTTTCAAGTTGTGGAGTTTCAAGTTGTGGAGTTTCGAGTTGTGGAGCTTCTAGTTGTGCAGTTTCTATCTGCGGAGTTTCTAGGTGCAGAGTCTCTAGTTTTGGAGTTTCTAGTTGCGAATTTTCTAGTTGAGGAGTTTCTAGTTGTAGAGTTTTTAGTTGTGAAGTTTCTAGTTGTGGAGTTTCAATTGTGGAGTTTCTAGTTGCGGCGTCTCAAGTTGTGGAGTTTTTAAATGCGGAGTTTCTAGTTGCGGAGTTCTCTAGTTGGGCAGTCTCTAGTTGTGGAGTTTCAAGTTGTGTAGTGTCTAGTTGTGGAGTTTCAAGTTATGGAGTTTCTAGTTGTGGAGTTTCTTGTTGTGGAGTTTCTAGTTGTGGAGTTTCTAGTTGTGGTGTTTCTAGTTGTGGAGTTTCAAGTTGTGGAGTTTCTAGTTGTGGTTTCTCTAGTTGCGGAGTTTCTAATTGTGGAGTTTCTAGTTGTGGAGTTTCTAGTTGTGGAGTTTTTAGTTGTGGAGTTTCTAGATATAGAATTTCTAGTTGCCGAGTCTCTATTTGTGGAGTTTGTAGTGTTGGAGTTTCTAGTTGTTGAGTTTCTAGTTGTGTAGTTTCTAGTTGTGGAGTTTCTAGTTGTGGAGTTTCTAGTTGTGGAGTTTCAAGTTGTGGAGTTTCTAGTTGTGGTGTCTCTAGTTGCGGAGTTTCTAGTTGTGGAGTTTCTATTTGTGGAGTTTCTAGTTGTGGAGTTTCTGGTTCTGGAGTTTCTAGTTGTGGAGTTCCAAGTTGTGGAGTTTCTAGTTGCGAATTCTCTAGTTGAGGAGTCTATAGTTGTAGAGTTTTTAGTTGTGGAGTTTCTAGTTGTGGAGTTTCAAGTTGTGGAGTTTCTAGTTGTGGCATCTCAAGTTGTGGAGTTTTTAAATACGGAGTTTCTAGTTGCGGAGTTCTGTAGTTGCGCAGTCTCTAGTTGTGGAGTTTCTAGTTGTGTAGTGTCTAGCTGTGGAGTTTCAAGTTGTGGAGTTTCTAGTTGTAGAGTTTCTAGTTGTGGAGTTTCTGGTTGTGGAGTTTCTAGTTGTGGAGTTTCTAGTCGTGGAGTTTCTAATTGTGGAGTTTCTGGTTGTGGAGTTTCTAGTTGTTGAGTGTCTAGTTATGAAGTCTCAAGTTGTGGAGTTTCTAGTTGTGGAGTTTCAAGTTGTGGAGTTTTGAGTTGTGGAGTTTCAAGTGTTGGAGTTTCGAGTTGTGGAGTTTCGAGTTGTGGAGCTTCTAGTTGTGGAGTTTCTAGCTGCGGAGTTTCTAGGTGCAGAGTCTCTAGTTTTGGAGTTTCTAGTTGCGAATTCTCTAGTTGAGGAGTCTCTAGTTGTAGAGTTTTTAGTTGTGGAGTTTCTAGTTGTGGAGTTTCAAGTTGTGGAGTTTCTAGTTGCGGCATCTCAAGTTGTGGAGTTTTTAAATGCGGAGTTTCTAGTTGCAGAGTTCTCTAGTTGCGCAGTCTCTAGTTGTGGAGTTTCTAGTTGTGTAGTGTCTAGTTGTGGAGTTTCAAGTTGTGGAGTTTCTTGTTGTAGAGTTTCGAATTGTGAAGTTTTTTGTTGTGGAGTTTCTAGTTGTGGTGTTTCTAGTCGTGGAGTTTCTAATTGTGGAGTCTCCAGTTGCGGAGTTTCCAGTTGTGGAGTTTCTGGTTGTGGAGTTTTCAATTGTGAAGTTTCTAGTTGTGGAGTTTCTAGTTGTGGAGTTTCTGGTTGTGGAGTTTGTAGTTGTTGAGTGTCTAGTTGTGAAGTCTCAAGTTGTGGAGTTTCTAGTTCTGGAGTTTCAAGTTGTGGAGTTTTGAGTTGTGGAGTTTCAAGTTGTGGAGTTTCAAGTTGTGGAGTTTCGAGTTGTGCAGCTTCTAGTTGTGGAGTTTCTAGCTGCGGAGTTTTTAGGTGCAGAGTCTCTAGTTTTGGAGTTTCTAGTTGCGAATTTTCTAGTTGAGGAGTCTCTAGTTGTAGAGTTTTTAGTTGTGGAGTTTCCAGTTGTGGAGTTTCAAGTTGTGGAGTTTCTAGTTGCGGCATCTCAAGTTGTGGAGTTTTTAAATGCGAAGTTTCTAGTTGCGGAGTTCTCTAGTTGCGCAGTCTCTAGTTGTGGAGTTTCTAGTTGTGTAGTGTCTAGTTGTGGAGTTTCAAGTTGTGGAGTTTCTAGTTGTGGAGTTTCTAGTTGTGGAGTTTCTAGTTGTGGAGTTTCTAGTTGTTGAGTTTCAAGTGGTGGAGTTTCTAGTTGTGGTGTGTCTAGTTGCGGAGTTTCTAGTTGTGGAGTTTCTAGTTGCAGAGTCTCTGGTTGGAGAGTTTCTAGTTGCGGAATCTCTAGTTGTTGAGTTTCTAATTGTGGAGTTTCTAGTTGTGGAGTTTCTAGTTGTGGAGTTTTTAGTTGTGGAGTTTCTAGATATGGAATTTCTAGTTGCCGAGTCTCTATTTGTGGAGTTTGTAGTTGTGGAGTTTCTAGTTGTGGAGTTTTTAATTGTGGAGACTCTAGTTGTGGATTTTCTAGTTGTGGAGTTTCTAGTTGTGGAGTTTCTAGTTGTGGAGTTTCTAGTTGCGGAGTCTCAAGTTGTGGAGTTTCTAGTTGTGGAGTTTAAAGTTGTGGAGTTTAAAGTTGTGGAGTCTCTAGTTGTGGAGTTTCTAGTTGTGGAGTTTCTAGTTGCGGAGTTTCTAGTTGTAGATTTTCTGGTTGTGGAGTTTCTAGTTGTGGAGTTTAAAGTTGTGGAGTTTCTAGTTGTGGAGTTTCTAGTTGCGGAGTTTCAAGTTGTGGAGTTTCTAGTTTTGAAGTTTCTAGTTGTAGAGTTTCTAGTTGTAGAGTTTCTGGTTGTGGAGTTTCTAGTTGTTGAGTGTCTAGTTGTGAAGTCTCAAGTTGTGGAGTTTTGAGTTGTGGAGTTTTAAGTTGGGGAGTTTCGAGTTGTGGAGTTTCGAGTTGTGGAGCTTCTAGTTGTGGAGTTTCTAGCTGCGGAGTTTCTAAGTCAGAGTCTCTAGTTTTGGAGTTTCTAGTTGCAGAGTCTCTGGTTGGGGAGTTTCTAGTTGCGGAATCTCTAGTTGTGGAGTTTCTTATTGTGGAGTTTCTAGTTGTGGAATTTCTAGTTGTGGAGTTTTTAGTTGTGGAGTTTCTAGATATAGAATTTCTAGTTGCCGAGTCTCTATTTGTGGAGTTTGTAGTGTTGGAGTTTCTAGTTGTGGTGTTTCTAGTTGTGTAGTTTCTAGTTGTGGAGTTTCTAGTTGTGTAGTTTCTAGTTGTGGAGTTTCTTATTGTGGAGTTTCTAGATATGGAATTTCTAGTTGCCGAGTCTCTATTTGTGGAGTTTCTAGTTGCCGAGTCTCTATTTGTGGAGTTTGTAGTTGTGGAGTTTCTAGTTGTGGAGTCTCTAGTTGCGGAGTTTCTAGTTGTGGAGTTTCTAGTTGTGGAGTTTCTAGTTGTGAAGTTTCTGGTTGTGGAGTTTCTAGTTGTGGAGTTTCTAGTTGTGGAGTGTCAAGTTGTGGAGTTTCAAGTTGTGGAGTTTCTAGTAGAGTTTCAAATTGTGAAGTTTTAGTTGTGGAGTTTCTAGTTGTGGAGTTTCTAGTTTTGGAGTTTCTAGTTGTGGAGTTTCTAGTTGTAGAGTCTCCTGTTGCGGAGTTTCTAGTTGCGGAGTTTCTAGTTGGGGAGTTTCTAGTTGTGGAGTTTCTAGTTGTGGAGTTTCTAGTTGTGGAGTCTCAAGTTGTGGAGTTTAAACTTGTGGAAATTCAAGTTGTGGACTCTATAGTTGTGGAGTTTCTAGTTGTGGAGTTTCTAGTTGTGGATTTTCTAGTTGTGGAGTATCTAGTTGTAGATTTTCCAGTTGTGGAGCTTCTAGTTGTGGAGTTTCTAGTTGCAGAGTCTCTAGTTGTGGAGTTTCAAGTTGTGGAGTCTCTAGATGTGAAGTTTCTAGTTGTCGAGTTTCCAGTTGTGGAGTATCTAGTTGTGGAGTTTCTAGTTGTGGTGTTTCTAGTTGCGGAGTCCCTAGTTGTGGAGTTTCTAGTTGCGGAGTTTCTAGTTGTGGAGTTTCAAGTTGTGGAGTTTCAAGTTGCGGAGTCTCAAGCTGTGCAGATTCTAGTTGTTGAGTTTTTAGTTGTGGAGTTTCTAGTTGTTGAGTTTCTAGTTTGAAGTCTCTACTTGTAGATTCTCTAGTTGTGGAGTCTCAAGTTTAGGAGTATAAAGTTTTGGAGTTTCAAGTTGTGGAGTCTCTAGTTGTAGAGTTACTAGTTGCGGAGTATGTAGTTGTGGAGTTTCCATTTGTGGAGTTTCTAGTTGTGGAGTTGCGGAGTCTCTGGTTGTGGAGTTTCGAGTTGTGGAGTTTAAAGTTGTGGAGTCTCTAGATGTGGAGTTTCTAGTTGTCGAGTTTCCAGTTGTGGAGTATCTAGTAGTGGAGTTTCCAGTTGTGGAGTTTCTAGTGTTGGAGTTTCTAGTTGCGGAGTCCCTAGTTGTGGAGTTTCTAGTTGTAGAGTTTCTAGTTGTGGAGTTTCAAGTTGCGGAGTCTCAAGCTGTGCAGTTTCTAGTTGTTGAGTTTTTAGTTGTGTAGTTTCCAGTTGTTGAGTTTCTAGTTTGAAGTCTCTAGTTGTAGATTCTCTAGTTGTGGAGTCTCTAGTTTAGGAGTTTCTAGTTGCAGAGTTTTTAGTTCTGGAGTGTCTAGTTGTGGAGTTTCCAGTTGTGGAGTTTCTAGATATGGAATTTCTATTTGCCGAGTCTCTATTTGTGGAGTTTGTAGTTGTGGAGTTTCTAGTTGTGGAGTTTCAAGTTGTAGAGTTTCTAGTTGTGGAGTCTCTAGTTGCAGAGTTTCTAGTTGTGGAGTTTCTAGTTGTGGAGTTTCTAGTTATGGAGTTTCTAGTTGCGGAATCTCTCGCTGTGGATTTTCTAGTTGCGTAACTTAAGGTTGTGAGGTTTCAAGTTGTGGAGTTTCTAGTTGTGGAGTTTCTAGTTGTGGAGTTTCTAGTTGTGGAGTTTCCAGTTGTGGAGTTTCTGGTTGTGGAGTTTCTAATTGTGAAGTTTCTAGTTGTGGAGTTTCTAGTTGTGGAGTTTCTGGTTGTGGAGTTTCTAGTTGTTGAGTGTCTAGTTGTGAAGTCTCAAGTTGTGGAGTTTCTAGTTCTGGAGTTTCAAGTTGTGGAGTTTTGAGTTGTGGAGTTTCAAGTTGTGGAGTTTCAAGTTGTGGAGTTTCGAGTTGTGGAGCTTCTAGTTGTGGAGTTTCTAGCTGCGGAGTTTCTAGGTGCAGAGTCTCTAGTTTTGGAGTTTCTAGATGCGAATTTTCTAGTTGAGGAGTCTCTAGTTGTAGAGTTTTTAGTTGTGGAGTTTCCAGTTGTGGAGTTTCAAGTTGTGGAGTTTCTAGTTGCGGCATCTCAAGTTGTGGAGTTTTTAAATGCGGAGTTTCTAGTTGCGGAGTTCTCTAGTTGCGCAGTCTCTAGTTGTGGAGTTTCTAGTTCTGTAGTGTCTAGTTGTGGAGTTTCAAGTTGTGGAGTTTCTAGTTGTGGAGTTTCTAGTTGTGGAGTTTCTAGTTGTGGAGTTTCTAGTTGTTGAGTTTCAAGTGGTGGAGTTTCTAGTTGTGGTGTGTCTAGTTGCGGAGTTTCTAGTTGTGGAGTTTCTAGTTGCAGAGTCTCTGGTTGGAGAGTTTCTAGTTGCGGAATCTCTAGTTGTTGAGTTTCTAATTGTGGAGTTTCTAGTTGTGGAGTTTTTAGTTGTGGAGTTTCTAGATATGGAATTTCTAGTTGCCGAGTCTCTATTTGTGGAGTTTGTAGTTGTGGAGTTTCTAGTTGTGGAGTTTCTAATTGTGGAGTCTCTAGTTGTGGAGTTTCTAGTTGTGGAGTTTCTAGTTGTGGAGTTTCTAGTTGTGGAGTTTCTAGTTGCGGAGTCTCAAGTTGTGGAGTTTCTAGTTGTGGAGTTTAAAGTTGTGGAGTTTAAAGTTGTGGAGTCTCTAGTTGTGGAGTTTCTAGTTGTGGAGTTTCTAGTTGCGGAGTTTCTAGTTGTAGATTTTCTGGTTGTGGAGTTTCTAGTTGTGGAGTTTAAAGTTGTGGAGTTTCTAGTTGTGGAGTTTCTAGTTGCGGAGTTTCAAGTTGTGGAGTTTCTAGTTTTGAAGTTTCTAGTTGTAGAGTTTCTAGTTGTAGAGTTTCTGGTTGTGGAGTTTCTAGTTGTTGAGTGTCTAGTTGTGAAGTCTCAAGTTGTGGAGTTTTGAGTTGTGGAGTTTTAAGTTGTGGAGTTTCGAGTTGTGGAGTTTCGAGTTGTGGAGCTTCTAGTTGTGGAGTTTCTAGCTGCGGAGTTTCTAAGTCAGAGTCTCTAGTTTTGGAGTTTCTAGTTGCAGAGTCTCTGGTTGGGGAGTTTCTAGTTGCGGAATCTCTAGTTGTGGAGTTTCTTATTGTGGAGTTTCTAGTTGTGGAATTTCTAGTTGTGGAGTTTTTAGTTGTGGAGTTTCTAGATATAGAATTTCTAGTTGCCGAGTCTCTATTTGTGGAGTTTGTAGTGTTGGAGTTTCTAGTTGTGGAGTTTCTAGTTGTGTAGTTTCTAGTTGTGGAGTTTCTAGTTGTGGAGTTTCTAGTTATGGAGTTTCAAGTTGTGGAGTTTCTAGTTGTGGTGTCTCTAGTTGCGGAGTTTCTAGTTGTGGAGTTTCTAGTTGTGGAGTTTCTAGTTGTGGAGTTTCTAGTTGTGTAGTTTCAAGTTGTGGAGTTTCTAGTTGTGGAGTCTCAAGCTGTGGAGTTTCAAGTTTTGCAGTTTCTAATTGTGGAGTTTCTAGATATGGAATTTCTAGTTGCCGAGTCTCTATTTGTGGAGTTTCTAGTTGCCGAGTCTCTATTTGTGGAGTTTGTAGTTGTGGAGTTTCTAGTTGTGGAGTCTCTAGTTGCGGAGTTTCTAGTTGTGGAGTTTCTAGTTGTGGAGTTTCTAGTTGTGAAGTTTCTGGTTGTGGAGTTTCTAGTTGTGGAGTTTCTAGTTGTGGAGTGTCAAGTTGTGGAGTTTCAAGTTGTGGAGTTTCTAGTAGAGTTTCAAATTGTGAAGTTTTAGTTGTGGAGTTTCTAGTTGTGGAGTTTCTAGTTTTGGAGTTTCTAGTGGTGGAGTTTCTAGTTGTAGAGTCTCCTGTTGCGGAGTTTCTAGTTGCGGAGTTTCTAGTTGTGGAGTTTCTAGTTGTGGAGTTTCTAGTTGTGGAGTTTCTAGTTGTGGAGTCTCAAGTTGTGGTGTTTAAACTTGTGGAAATTCAAGTTGTGGACTCTATAGTTGTGGAGTTTCTAGTTGTGGAGTTTCTAGTTGTGGATTTTCTAGTTGTGGAGTATCTAGTTGTAGATTTTCCAGTTGTGGAGCTTCTAGTTGTGGAGTTTCTAGTTGCAGAGTCTCTAGTTGTGGAGTTTCAAGTTGTGGAGTCTCTAGATGTGAAGTTTCTAGTTGTCGAGTTTCCAGTTGTGGAGTATCTAGTTGTGGAGTTTCTAGTTGTGGTGTTTCTAGTTGCGGAGTCCCTAGTTGTGGAGTTTCTAGTTGCGGAGTTTCTAGTTGTGGAGTTTCAAGTTGTGGAGTTTCAAGTTGCGGAGTCTCAAGCTGTGCAGTTTCTAGTTGTTGAGTTTTTAGTTGTGGAGTTTCTAGTTGTTGAGTTTCTAGTTTGAAGTCTCTACTTGTAGATTCTCTAGTTGTGGAGTCTCAAGTTTAGGAGTTTAAAGTTGTGGAGTTTCAAGTTGTGGAGTCTCTAGTTGTAGAGTTACTAGTTGCGGAGTATGTAGTTGTGGAGTTTCCATTTGTGGAGTTTCTAGTTGTGGAGTTGCGGAGTCTCTGGTTGTGGAGTTTCGAGTTGTGGAGTTTAAAGTTGTGGAGTCTCTAGATGTGGAGTTTCTAGTTGTCGAGTTTCCAGTTGTGGAATATCTAGTAGTGGAGTTTCCAGTTGTGGAGTTTCTAGTGATGGAGTTTCTAGTTGCGGAGTCCCTAGTTGTGGAGTTTCTAGTTGTAGAGTTTCTAGTTGTGGAGTTTCAAGTTGCGGAGTCTCAAGCTGTGCAGTTTCTAGTTGTTGAGTTTTTAGTTGTGGAGTTTCCAGTTGTTGAGTTTCTAGTTTGAAGTCTCTAGTTGTAGATTCTCTAGTTGTGGAGTCTCTAGTTTAGGAGTTTCTAGTTGCAGAGTTTTTAGTTCTCGAGTGTCTAGTTGTGGAGTTTCCAGTTGTGGAGTTTCTAGATATGGAATTTCTATTTGCCGAGTCTCTATTTGTGGAGTTTGTAGTTGTGGAGTTTCTAGTTGTGGAGTTTCAAGTTGTAGAGTTTCTAGTTGTGGAGTCTCTAGTTGCGGAGTTTCTAGTTGTGGAGTTTCTAGTTGTGGAGTTTCTAGTTATGGAGTTTCTAGTTGCGGAATCTCTCGCTGTGGATTTTCTAGTTGCGTAACTTAAGGTTGTGAGGTTTCAAGTTGTGGAGTTTCTAGTTGTGGAGTTTCTAGTTGTTGAGTTTCTAGTTGTGGAGTCTCTAGTTGTGTAGTTTCTAGCTGCGGAGTTTCTAGTTGCGGAGTTTCTATTTGTGGAGTTTCTAGCTGCGGAGTTTCTAGTTGCAGAGTCTCTGGTTGTGGAGTTTCTAGTTGCGGAGTCTCTAGTTGTGGAGTTTTTAGTTGTGGTGTTTCTAGATATGGAATTTCTAGTTGCCGAGTCTCTATTTGTGGAGTTTGTAGTTGTGGAGTTTCTAGTTGTGGAGTTTCAAGTTGTGGAGTTTCTAGTTGTGGAGTCTCTAGTTGCGGAGTTTCTATTTGTTGAGTTTCTAGTTGTGGAGTTTCTCGTTGTGGAGTTTCTAGTTGCGGAATCTCTAGCTGTGGATTTTCTAGTTGCGTAACTTAAGGTTGTGAGGTTTCATGTTGTGGAGTTTCTAGTTGTGGAGTTTCTAGCTGTGGAGTTTCTAGTTGTGGAGTCTCTAGTTGTGTAGTTTCTAGCTGCGAAGTTTCTAGTTGCGGAGTTTCTATTTGTGGAGTTTCTAGCTGCAGAGTTTCTAGTTGCAGAGTCTCTGGTTGTGGAGTTTCTAGTTGCGGAGTCTCTAGTTGTGGTATTTCTAGTTGTGGAGTCTCTAGTTGTGGAGTTTCTAGTTGCGGAGTATCTAGTTGTGGAGTTTCCAGTTGTGGAGTTTTTAGTTGTGGACTTTCTAGATATGGAATTTCTAGTTGCCGAGTCTCTATTTGTGGAGTTTGTTGTTGTGGGGTTTCTAGTTGTGGAGTTTTTATATGTGGAGTCTCTAGTTGTGGAGTTTCCAGTTGTGGAGTTTCGAATTTCGGAGTTTCTAGTTGTGGAGTCTCTAGTTGTGTAGTTTCTAGCTGCGGAGTTTCTAGTTGCGGAGTTTCCATTTGTGGAGTTTCTAGTTGTGGAGTCTCAAGTTGTGGAGTTTAAAGTTGTGGAGTTTCAAGTTGTGGAGTCTCTAGTTGTAGAGTTACTAGTTGCGGAGTATCTAGCTGTGGAGTTTCCAGTTGTGGAGTTTCTAGTTGTGGAGTTGCGGAGTCTCTGGTTGTGGAGTTTCTAGTTGTGGAGTTTCGAGTTGTGGAGTCTCTAGCAGTGGAGTTTCTAGTTGTGGAGTTTCCAGTTGTGGAATATCTAGTTGTGGAGTTTCCAGTTGTGGAGTATCTAGTTGTGGAGTTTTAAGTTGGGGAGTTTCTAGTTGCGGAATTTCTAGTTGTGGAGTTTTTAATAGCGGAGTTTCTACTTGTGAAGTTTCAAGTTGCGGAGTCTCAAGTTGTGGAGTTTTCAGCTGTGGAGTTTTTAGTTGTGGAGTTTCTAGTTTTTGAGTTTCTAGTTGTGAAGTCTCTAGTTTTGCAGTTTCTAGTTGTAAAGTTTTTAGTTGTGGAGTTTCTAGATATGGAATTTCTAGTTGCCGAGTCTCTATTTGTGGAGTTTGTAGTTGTGGAGTTTCTAGTTGTGGAGTTTCAAGTTGTGGAGTTTCTAGTTTTGGAGTCTCTAGTTGCGGAGTTTCAAGTTGTTGAGTTTCTAGTTGTGGAGTTTCTAGTTGTGGAGTTTCTAGTTGCGGAATCTCTAGCTGTGGATTTTCTAGTTGTGGCGTCTCTAGTTGCGGAGTTTCTAGTTGTGGAGTTTCTAGTTGTGGAGTTTCTAGTTGTGGAGTTTCTGGTTGTGGAGTTTCTAGTTGTGGAGTTTCAAGTTGTGGAGTTACTAGTTGCGGAGTCTCAAGTTGTGGAATTTCTAGTTGTGGAGTTTCAAGTTGTGGAGTTTTGAGTTGTGGAGTTTCAAGTTGTGGAGTTTCGAGTTGTGGGGTTTCGAGTTGTGGAGCTTCTAGTTGTGGAGTTTCTAGCTGCGGAGTTTCTAGGTGCAGAGTCTCTAGTTTTGGAGTTTCTAGTTGCGAATTTTCTAGTTGAGGAGTTTCTAGTTGTAGAGTTTTTAGTTGTGAAGTTTCTAGTTGTGGAGTTTCAATTGTGGAGTTTCTAGTTGCGGCGTCTCAAGTTGTGGAGTTTTTAAATGCGGAGTTTCTAGTTGCGGAGTTCTCTAGTTGGGCAGTCTCTAGTTGTGGAGTTTCAAGTTGTGTAGTGTCTAGTTGTGGAGTTTCAAGTTGTGGAGTTTCAAGTTGTGGAGTTTCTAGTTGTGGTTTCTCTAGTTGCGGAGTTTCTAATTGTGGAGTTTCTAGTTGTGGAGTTTCTAGTTGTGGAGTTTTTAGTTGCGGAGTTTCTAGATATAGAATTTCTAGTTGCCGAGTCTCTATTTGTGGAGTTTGTAGTGTTGGAGTTTCTAGTTGTTGAGTTTCTAGTTGTGTAGTTTCTAGTTGTGGAGTTTCTAGTTGTGGAGTTTCTAGTTGTGGAGTTTCAAGTTGTGGAGTTTCTAGTTGTGGTGTCTCTAGTTGCGGAGTTTCTAGTTGTGGAGTTTCTATTTGTGGAGTTTCTAGTTGTGGAGTTTCTGGTTCTGGAGTTTCTAGTTGCGGCATCTCAAGTTGTGGAGTTTTTAAATACGGAGTTTCTAGTTGCGGAGTTCTGTAGTTGCGCAGTCTCTAGTTGTGGAGTTTCTAGTTGTGTAGTGTCTAGCTGTGGAGTTTCAAGTTGTGGAGTTTCTAGTTGTGGTGTCTCTAGTTGCGGAGTTTCTAGTTGTGGAGTTTCTATTTGTGGAGTTTCTAGTTGTGGAGTTTCTGGTTCTGGAGTTTCTAGTTGTGGAGTTCCAAGTTGTGGAGTTTCTAGTTGCGAATTCTCTAGTTGAGGAGTCTATAGTTGTAGAGTTTTTAGTTGTGGAGTATCTAGTTGTGGAGTTTCAAGTTGTGGAGTTTCTAGTTGCGGCATCTCAAGTTGTGGAGTTTTTAAATACGGAGTTTCTAGTTGCGGAGTTCTGTAGTTGCGCAGTCTCTAGTTGTGGAGTTTCTAGTTGTGTAGTGTCTAGCTGTGGAGTTTCAAGTTGTGGAGTTTCTAGTTGTAGAGTTTCTAGTTGTGGAGTTTCTGGTTGTGGAGTTTCTAGTTGTGGAGTTTCTAGTCGTGGAGTTTCTAATTGTGGAGTTTCTGGTTGTGGAGTTTCTAGTTGTTGAGTGTCTAGTTGTGAAGTCTCAAGTTGTGGAGTTTCTAGTTGTGGAGTTTCAAGTTGTGGAGTTTTGAGTTGTGGAGTTTCAAGTTGTGGAGTTTCGAGTTGTGGAGTTTCGAGTTGTGGAGCTTCTAGTTGTGGAGTTTCTAGCTGCGGAGTTTCTAGGTCAGAGTCTCTAGTTTTGGAGTTTCTAGTTGCGAATTCTCTAGTTGAGCAGTCTCTAGTTGTAGAGTTTTTAGTTGTGGAGTTTCTAGTTGTGGAGTTTTAAGTTGTGGAGTTTCTAGTTGCGGCGTCTCAAGTTGTGGAGTTTTTAAATGCGGAGTTTCTAGTTGCGGAGTTCTCTAGTTGCGCAGTCTCTAGTTGTGGAGTTTCTAGTTGTGTAGTGTCTAGTTGTGGAGTTTCAAGTTGTGGAGTTTCTAGTTGTGGAGTTTCTAGTTGTGGAGTTTCTAGTTGTGGAGTTTCTAGTTGTGGAGTTTCTAGTTGTGGAGTTTCAAGTTGTGGAGTTTCTAGTTGTGGTTTCTCTAGTTGCGGAGTTTCTAGTTGTGGAGTTTCTAGTTGCAGAGTCTCTGGTTGGGGAGTTTCTAGTTGCGGAATCTCTAGTTGTGGAGTTTCTAATTGAGGAGTTTCTAGTTGTGGAGTTTCTAGTTGTGGAGTTTTTAGTTGTGGAGTTTCTAGATATAGAATTTCTAGTTGCCGAGTCTCTATTTGTGGAGTTTGTAGTGTTGGAGTTTCTAGTTGAGGAGTTTCTAGTTGTGTTGTTTCTAGTTGTAGAGTTTCTAGTTGTGGAGTTTCTAGTTGTGGAGTTTCAAGTTGTGGAGTCTCTAGTTGCGGAGTTTCTAGTTGTGGAGTTTCTAGTTGTGGAGTTTCTAGTTGTGGAGTTTCTGGTTGTGGAGTTTCTAGTTGTGGAGTTTCAAGTTGTGGAGTTACTAGTTGCGGAGTCTCAAGTTGTGGAGTTTCTAGTTGTGGAGTTTCAAGTTGTGGAGTTTTGAGTTGTGGAGTTTCAAGTGTTGGAGTTTCGAGTTGTGGAGTTTCGAGTTGTGGAGCTTCTAGTTGTGGAGTTTCTAGCTGCGGAGTTTCTAGGTGCAGAGTCTCTAGTTTTGGAGTTTCTAGTTGCGAATTCTCTAGTTGAGGAGTCTCTAGTTGTAGAGTTTTTAGTTGTGGAGTTTCTAGTTGTGGAGTTTCAAGTTGTGGAGTTTCTAGTTGCGGCATCTCAAGTTGTGGAGTTTTTAAATGCGGAGTTTCTAGTTGCAGAGTTCTCTAGTTGCGCAGTCTCTAGTTGTGGAGTTTCTAGTTGTGTAGTGTCTAGTTGTGGAGTTTCAAGTTGTGGAGTTTCTTGTTGTAGAGTTTCGAATTGTGAAGTTTTTTGTTGTGGAGTTTCTAGTCGTGGAGTTTCTAATTGTGGAGTCTCCAGTTGCGGAGTTTCCAGTTGTGGAGTTTCTGGTTGTGGAGTTTCTAATTGTGAAGTTTCTAGTTGTGGAGTTTCTAGTTGTGGAGTTTCTGGTTGTGGAGTTTCTAGTTGTTGAGTGTCTAGTTGTGAAGTCTCAAGTTGTGGAGTTTCTAGTTCTGGAGTTTCAAGTTGTGGAGTTTTGAGTTGTGGAGTTTCAAGTTGTGGAGTTTCAAGTTGTGGAGTTTCGAGTTGTGGAGCTTCTAGTTGTGGAGTTTCTAGCTGCGGAGTTTCTAGGTGCAGAGTCTCTAGTTTTGGAGTTTCTAGTTGCGAATTTTCTAGTTGAGGAGTCTCTAGTTGTAGAGTTTTTAGTTGTGGAGTTTCCAGTTGTGGAGTTTCAAGTTGTGGAGTTTCTAGTTGCGGCATCTCAAGTTGTGGAGTTTTTAAATGCGGAGTTTCTAGTTGCGGAGTTCTCTAGTTGCGCAGTCTCTAGTTGTGGAGTTTCTAGTTGTGTAGTGTCTAGTTGTGGAGTTTCAAGTTGTGGAGTTTCTAGTTGTGGAGTTTCTAGTTGTGGAGTTTCTAGTTGTGGAGTTTCTAGTTGTGGAGTTTCTAGTGGTGGAGTTTCTAGTTGTGGTGTGTCTAGTTGCGGAGTTTCTAGTTGTGGAGTTTCTAGTTGCAGAGTCTCTGGTTGGAGAGTTTCTAGTTGCGGAATCTCTAGTTGTTGAGTTTCTAATTGTGGAGTTTCTAGTTGTGGAGTTTCTAGTTGTGGAGTTTTTAGTTGTGGAGTTTCTAGATATGGAATTTCTAGTTGCCGAGTCTCTATTTGTGGAGTTTGTAGTTGTGGAGTTTCTAGTTGTGGAGTTTCTAATTGTGGAGTCTCTAGTTGTGGAGTTTCTAGTTGTGGAGTTTCTAGTTGTTGAGTTTCTAGTTGTGGAGTTTCTAGTTGCGGAGTCTCAAGTTGTGGAGTTTCTAGTTGTGGAGTTTAAAGTTGTGGAGTTTAAAGTTGTGGAGTCTCTAGTTGTGGAGTTTCTAGTTGTGGAGTTTCTAGTTGCGGAGTTTCTAGTTGTAGATTTTCTGGTTGTGGAGTTTCTAGTTGTGGAGTTTAAAGTTGTGGAGTTTCTAGTTGTGGAGTTTCTAGTTGCGGAGTTTCAAGTTGTGGAGTTTCTAGTTTTGAAGTTTCTAGTTGTGGAGTTTCTAGTTGTAGAGTTTCTGGTTGTGGAGTTTCTAGTTGTTGAGTGTCTAGTTGTGAAGTCTCAAGTTGTGGAGTTTTGAGTTGTGGAGTTTTAAGTTGTGGAGTTTCGAGTTGTGGAGTTTCGAGTTGTGGAGCTTCTAGTTGTGGAGTTTCTAGCTGCGGAGTTTCTAAGTCAGAGTCTCTAGTTTTGGAGTTTCTAGTTGCAGAGTCTCTGGTTGGGGAGTTTCTAGTTGCGGAATCTCTAGTTGTGGAGTTTCTTATTGTGGAGTTTCTAGTTGTGGAATTTCTAGTTGTGGAGTTTTTAGTTGTGGAGTTTCTAGATATAGAATTTCTAGTTGCCGAGTCTCTATTTGTGGAGTTTGTAGTGTTGGAGTTTCAAGTGGTGGAGTTTGTAGTTGTGGTGTGTCTAGTTGCGGAGTTTCTAGTTGTGGAGTTTCTAGTTGCAGAGTCTCTGGTTGGAGAGTTTCTAGTTGCGGAATCTCTAGTTGTTGAGTTTCTAATTGTGGAGTTTCTAGTTGTGGAGTTTCTAGTTGTGGAGTTTTTAGTTGTGGAGTTTCTAGATATGGAATTTCTAGTTGCCGAGTCTCTATTTGTGGAGTTTGTAGTTGTGGAGTTTCTAGTTGTGGAGTTTCTAATTGTGGAGTCTCTAGTTGTGGAGTTTCTAGTTGTGGAGTTTCTAGTTGTGGAGTTTCTAGTTGTGGAGTTTCTAGTTGCGGAGTCTCAAGTTGTGGAGTTTCTAGTTGTGGAGTTTAAAGTTGTGGAGTTTAAAGTTGTGGAGTTTCTAGTTGTGGAGTTTCTAGTTGTGGAGTTTCTAGTTGTGGAGTTTCTAGTTATGGAGTTTCAAGTTGTGGAGTTTCTAGTTGTGGTGTCTCTAGTTGCGGAGTTTCTAGTTGTGGAGTTTCTAGTTGTGGAGTTTCTAGTTGTGGAGTTTCTGGTTGTGGAGTTTCTAGTTGTGGGGTTTCAAGTTGTGGAGTTACTAGTTGCGGAGTCTCAAGTTGTGGAATTTCTAGTTGTGGAGTTTCAAGTTGTGGAGTTTTGAGTTGTGGAGTTTCAAGTTGTGGAGTTTCGAGTTGTGGGGTTTCGAGTTGTGGAGCTTCTAGTTGTGGAGTTTCTAGCTGCGGAGTTTCTAGGTGCAGAGTCTCTACTTTTGGAGTTTCTAGTTGTGTAGTGTCTAGTTGTGGAGTTTCAAGTTGTGGAGTTTCTAGTTGTAGAGTTTCGAATTGTGAAGTTCTTTGTTGTGAAGTTTCTAGTCGTGGAGTTTCTTGGAGTCTCCAGTTGCGGAGTTTCTAGTTGTGGAGTTTCTGGTTGTGGAGTTTCTAGTTTTGAAGTTTCTACTTGTGGAGTTTCTAGTTGTGGAGTTTCTGGTTGTGGAGTTTCTAGTTGTGAAGTCTCAAGTTGTGGAGTTTCTAGTTCTGGAGTTTCAAGTTGTGGAGTTTTGAGTTGTGGAGTTTCAAGTTGTGGAGTTTCAAGTTGTGGAGTTTCGAGTTGTGGAGCTTCTAGTTGTGCAGTTTCTATCTGCGGAGTTTCTAGGTGCAGAGTCTCTAGTTTTGGAGTTTCTAGTTGCGAATTTTCTAGTTGAGGAGTTTCTAGTTGTAGAGTTTTTAGTTGTGAAGTTTCTAGTTGTGGAGTTTCAATTGTGGAGTTTCTAGTTGCGGCGTCTCAAGTTGTGGAGTTTTTAAATGCGGAGTTTCTAGTTGCGGAGTTCTCTAGTTGGGCAGTCTCTAGTTGTGGAGTTTCAAGTTGTGTAGTGTCTAGTTGTGGAGTTTCAAGTTATGGAGTTTCTAGTTGTGGAGTTTCTTGTTGTGGAGTTTCTAGTTGTGGAGTTTCTAGTTGTGGTGTTTCTAGTTGTGGAGTTTCAAGTTGTGGAGTTTCTAGTTGTGGTTTCTCTAGTTGCGGAGTTTCTAATTGTGGAGTTTCTAGTTGTGGAGTTTCTAGTTGTGGAGTTTTTAGTTGTGGAGTTTCTAGATATAGAATTTCTAGTTGCCGAGTCTCTATTTGTGGAGTTTGTAGTGTTGGAGTTTCTAGTTGTTGAGTTTCTAGTTGTGTAGTTTCTAGTTGTGGAGTTTCTAGTTGTGGAGTTTCTAGTTGTGGAGTTTCAAGTTGTGGAGTTTCTAGTTGTGGTGTCTCTAGTTGCGGAGTTTCTAGTTGTGGAGTTTCTATTTGTGGAGTTTCTAGTTGTGGAGTTTCTGGTTCTGGAGTTTCTAGTTGTGGAGTTCCAAGTTGTGGAGTTTCTAGTTGCGAATTCTCTAGTTGAGGAGTCTATAGTTGTAGAGTTTTTAGTTGTGGAGTTTCTAGTTGTGGAGTTTCTAGTTGTGGAGTTTCTAGTTGTGGCATCTCAAGTTGTGGAGTTTTTAAATACGGAGTTTCTAGTTGCGGAGTTCTGTAGTTGCGCAGTCTCTAGTTGTGGAGTTTCTAGTTGTGTAGTGTCTAGCTGTGGAGTTTCAAGTTGTGGAGTTTCTAGTTGTAGAGTTTCTAGTTGTGGAGTTTCTGGTTGTGGAGTTTCTAGTTGTGGAGTTTCTAGTCGTGGAGTTTCTAATTGTGGAGTTTCTGGTTGTGGAGTTTCTAGTTGTTGAGTGTCTAGTTGTGAAGTCTCAAGTTGTGGAGTTTCTAGTTGTGGAGTTTCAAGTTGTGGAGTTTTGAGTTGTGGAGTTTCAAGTGTTGGAGTTTCGAGTTGTGGAGTTTCGAGTTGTGGAGCTTCTAGTTGTGGAGTTTCTAGCTGCGGAGTTTCTAGGTGCAGAGTCTCTAGTTTTGGAGTTTCTAGTTGCGAATTCTCTAGTTGAGGAGTCTCTAGTTGTAGAGTTTTTAGTTGTGGAGTTTCTAGTTGTGGAGTTTCAAGTTGTGGAGTTTCTAGTTGCGGCATCTCAAGTTGTGGAGTTTTTAAATGCGGAGTTTCTAGTTGCAGAGTTCTCTAGTTGCGCAGTCTCTAGTTGTGGAGTTTCTAGTTGTGTAGTGTCTAGTTGTGGAGTTTCAAGTTGTGGAGTTTCTTGTTGTAGAGTTTCGAATTGTGAAGTTTTTTGTTGTGGAGTTTCTAGTTGTGGTGTTTCTAGTCGTGGAGTTTCTAATTGTGGAGTCTCCAGTTGCGGAGTTTCCAGTTGTGGAGTTTCTGGTTGTGGAGTTTTCAATTGTGAAGTTTCTAGTTGTGGAGTTTCTAGTTGTGGAGTTTCTGGTTGTGGAGTTTCTAGTTGTTGAGTGTCTAGTTGTGAAGTCTCAAGTTGTGGAGTTTCTAGTTCTGGAGTTTCAAGTTGTGGAGTTTTGAGTTGTGGAGTTTCAAGTTGTGGAGTTTCAAGTTGTGGAGTTTCGAGTTGTGCAGCTTCTAGTTGTGGAGTTTCTAGCTGCGGAGTTTCTAGGTGCAGAGTCTCTAGTTTTGGAGTTTCTAGTTGCGAATTTTCTAGTTGAGGAGTCTCTAGTTGTAGAGTTTTTAGTTGTGGAGTTTCCAGTTGTGGAGTTTCAAGTTGTGGAGTTTCTAGTTGCGGCATCTCAAGTTGTGGAGTTTTTAAATGCGAAGTTTCTAGTTGCGGAGTTCTCTAGTTGCGCAGTCTCTAGTTGTGGAGTTTCTAGTTGTGTAGTGTCTAGTTGTGGAGTTTCAAGTTGTGGAGTTTCTAGTTGTGGAGTTTCTAGTTGTGGAGTTTCTAGTTGTGGAGTTTCTTGTTGTTGAGTTTCAAGTGGTGGAGTTTCTAGTTGTGGTGTGTCTAGTTGCGGAGTTTCTAGTTGTAGAGTTTCTGGTTGTGGAGTTTCTAGTTGTTGAGTGTCTAGTTGTGAAGTCTCAAGTTGTGGAGTTTTGAGTTGTGGAGTTTTAAGTTGTGGAGTTTCGAGTTGTGGAGTTTCGAGTTGTGGAGCTTCTAGTTGTGGAGTTTCTAGCTGCGGAGTTTCTAAGTCAGAGTCTCTAGTTTTGGAGTTTCTAGTTGCAGAGTCTCTGGTTGGGGAGTTTCTAGTTGCGGAATCTCTAGTTGTGGAGTTTATTATTGTGGAGTTTCTAGTTGTGGAATTTCTAGTTGTGGAGTTTTTAGTTGTGGAGTTTCTAGATATAGAATTTCTAGTTGCCGAGTCTCTATTTGTGGAGTTTGTAGTGTTGGAGTTTCAAGTGGTGGAGTTTGTAGTTGTGGTGTGTCTAGTTGCGGAGTTTCTAGTTGTGGAGTTTCTAGTTGCAGAGTCTCTGGTTGGAGAGTTTCTAGTTGCGGAATCTCTAGTTGTTGAGTTTCTAATTGTGGAGTTTCTAGTTGTGGAGTTTCTAGTTGTGGAGTTTTTAGTTGTGGAGTTTCTAGATATAGAATTTCTAGTTGCCGAGTCTCTATTTGTGGAGTTTGTAGTTGTGGAGTTTCTAGTTGTGGAGTTTCTAATTGTGGAGTCTCTAGTTGTGGAGTTTCTAGTTGTGGAGTTTCTAGTTGTGGAGTTTCTAGTTGTGGAGTTTCTAGTTGCGGAGTCTCAAGTTGTGGAGTTTCTAGTTGTGGAGTTTAAAGTTGTGGAGTTTAAAGTTGTGGAGTTTCTAGTTGTGGAGTTTCTAGTTGTGGAGTTTCTAGTTGTGGAGTTTCTAGTTATGGAGTTTCAAGTTGTGGAGTTTCTAGTTGTGGTGTCTCTAGTTGCGGAGTTTCTAGTTGTGGAGTTTCTAGTTGTGGAGTTTCTAGTTGTGGAGTTTCTGGTTGTGGAGTTTCTAGTTGTGGGGTTTCAAGTTGTGGAGTTACTAGTTGCGGAGTCTCAAGTTGTGGAATTTCTAGTTGTGGAGTTTCAAGTTGTGGAGTTTTGAGTTGTGGAGTTTCAAGTTGTGGAGTTTCGAGTTGTGGGGTTTCGAGTTGTGGAGCTTCTAGTTGTGGAGTTTCTAGCTGCGGAGTTTCTAGGTGCAGAGTCTCTACTTTTGGAGTTTCTAGTTGTGTAGTGTCTAGTTGTGGAGTTTCAAGTTGTGGAGTTTCTAGTTGTAGAGTTTCGAATTGTGAAGTTCTTTGTTGTGGAGTTTCTAGTCGTGGAGTTTCTTGGAGTCTCCAGTTGCGGAGTTTCTAGTTGTGGAGTTTCTGGTTGTGGAGTTTCTAGTTTTGAAGTTTCTACTTGTGGAGTTTCTAGTTGTGGAGTTTCTGGTTGTGGAGTTTCTAGTTGTGAAGTCTCAAGTTGTGGAGTTTCTAGTTCTGGAGTTTCAAGTTGTGGAGTTTTGAGTTGTGGAGTTTCAAGTTGTGGAGTTTCAAGTTGTGGAGTTTCGAGTTGTGGAGCTTCTAGTTGTGCAGTTTCTATCTGCGGAGTTTCTAGGTGCAGAGTCTCTAGTTTTGGAGTTTCTAGTTGCGAATTTTCTAGTTGAGGAGTTTCTAGTTGTAGAGTTTTTAGTTGTGAAGTTTCTAGTTGTGGAGTTTCAATTGTGGAGTTTCTAGTTGCGGCGTCTCAAGTTGTGGAGTTTTTAAATGCGGAGTTTCTAGTTGCGGAGTTCTCTAGTTGGGCAGTCTCTAGTTGTGGAGTTTCAAGTTGTGTAGTGTCTAGTTGTGGAGTTTCAAGTTATGGAGTTTCTAGTTGTGGAGTTTCTTGTTGTGGAGTTTCTAGTTGTGGAGTTTCTAGTTGTGGTGTTTCTAGTTGTGGAGTTTCAAGTTGTGGAGTTTCTAGTTGTGGTTTCTCTAGTTGCGGAGTTTCTAATTGTGGAGTTTCTAGTTGTGGAGTTTCTAGTTGTGGAGTTTTTAGTTGTGGAGTTTCTAGATATAGAATTTCTAGTTGCCGAGTCTCTATTTGTGGAGTTTGTAGTGTTGGAGTTTCTAGTTGTTGAGTTTCTAGTTGTGTAGTTTCTAGTTGTGGAGTTTCTAGTTGTGGAGTTTCTAGTTGTGGAGTTTCAAGTTGTGGAGTTTCTAGTTGTGGTGTCTCTAGTTGCGGAGTTTCTAGTTGTGGAGTTTCTATTTGTGGAGTTTCTAGTTGTGGAGCTTCTGGTTCTGGAGTTTCTAGTTGTGGAGTTCCAAGTTGTGGAGTTTCTAGTTGCGAATTCTCTAGTTGAGGAGTCTATAGTTGTAGAGTTTTTAGTTGTGGAGTTTCTAGTTGTGGAGTTTCAAGTTGTGGAGTTTCTAGTTGTGGCATCTCAAGTTGTGGAGTTTTTAAATACGGAGTTTCTAGTTGCGGAGTTCTGTAGTTGCGCAGTCTCTAGTTGTGGAGTTTCTAGTTGTGTAGTGTCTAGCTGTGGAGTTTCAAGTTGTGGAGTTTCTAGTTGTAGAGTTTCTAGTTGTGGAGTTTCTGGTTGTGGAGTTTCTAGTTGTGGAGTTTCTAGTCGTGGAGTTTCTAATTGTGGAGTTTCTGGTTGTGGAGTTTCTAGTTGTTGAGTGTCTAGTTGTGAAGTCTCAAGTTGTGGAGTTTCTAGTTGTGGAGTTTCAAGTTGTGGAGTTTTGAGTTGTGGAGTTTCAAGTGTTGGAGTTTCGAGTTGTGGAGTTTCGAGTTGTGGAGCTTCTAGTTGTGGAGTTTCTAGCTGCGGAGTTTCTAGGTGCAGAGTCTCTAGTTTTGGAGTTTCTAGTTGCGAATTCTCTAGTTGAGGAGTCTCTAGTTGTAGAGTTTTTAGTTGTGGAGTTTCTAGTTGTGGAGTTTCATGTTGTGGAGTTTCTAGTTGCGGCATCTCAAGTTGTGGAGTTTTTAAATGCGGAGTTTCTAGTTGCAGAGTTCTCTAGTTGCGCAGTCTCTAGTTGTGGAGTTTCTAGTTGTGTAGTGTCTAGTTGTGGAGTTTCAAGTTGTGGAGTTTCTTGTTGTAGAGTTTCGAATTGTGAAGTTTTTTGTTGTGGAGTTTCTAGTTGTGGTGTTTCTAGTCGTGGAGTTTCTAATTGTGGAGTCTCCAGTTGCGGAGTTTCCAGTTGTGGAGTTTCTGGTTGTGGAGTTTTCAATTGTGAAGTTTCTAGTTGTGGAGTTTCTAGTTGTGGAGTTTCTGGTTGTGGAGTTTCTAGTTGTTGAGTGTCTAGTTGTGAAGTCTCAAGTTGTGGAGTTTCTAGTTCTGGAGTTTCAAGTTGTGGAGTTTTGAGTTGTGGAGTTTCAAGTTGTGGAGTTTCAAGTTGTGGAGTTTCGAGTTGTGCAGCTTCTAGTTGTGGAGTTTCTAGCTGCGGAGTTTCTAGGTGCAGAGTCTCTAGTTTTGGAGTTTCTAGTTGCGAATTTTCTAGTTGAGGAGTCTCTAGTTGTAGAGTTTTTAGTTGTGGAGTTTCCAGTTGTGGAGTTTCAAGTTGTGGAGTTTCTAGTTGCGGCATCTCAAGTTGTGGAGTTTTTAAATGCGAAGTTTCTAGTTGCGGAGTTCTCTAGTTGCGCAGTCTCTAGTTGTGGAGTTTCTAGTTGTGTAGTGTCTAGTTGTGGAGTTTCAAGTTGTGGAGTTTCTAGTTGTGGAGTTTCTAGTTGTGGAGTTTCTAGTTGTGGAGTTTCTTGTTGTTGAGTTTCAAGTGGTGGAGTTTCTAGTTGTGGTGTGTCTAGTTGCGGAGTTTCTAGTTGTGGAGTTTCTAGTTGCAGAGTCTCTGGTTGGAGAGTTTCTAGTTGCGGAATCTCTAGTTGTTGAGTTTCTAATTGTGGAGTTTCTAGTTGTGGAGTTTCTAGTTGTGGAGTTTTTAGTTGTGGAGTTTCTAGATATGGAATTTCTAGTTGCCGAGTCTCTATTTGTGGAGTTTGTAGTTGTGGAGTTTCTAGTTGTGGAGTTTTTAATTGTGGAGACTCTAGTTGTGGATTTTCTAGTTGTGGAGTTTCTAGTTGTGGAGTTTCTAGTTGTGGAGTTTCTAGTTGCAGAGTCTCAAGTTGTGGAGTTTCTAGTTGTGGAGTTTAAAGTTGTGGAGTTTAAAGTTGTGGAGTCTCTAGTTGTGGAGTTTCTAGTTGTGGAGTTTCTAGTTGCGGAGTTTCTAGTTGTAGATTTTCTGGTTGTGGAGTTTCTAGTTGTGGAGTTTAAAGTTGTGGAGTTTCTAGTTGTGGAGTTTCTAGTTGCGGAGTTTCAAGTTGTGGAGTTTCTAGTTTTGAAGTTTCTAGTTGTAGAGTTTCTAGTTGTAGAGTTTCTGGTTGTGGAGTTTCTAGTTGTTGAGTGTCTAGTTGTGAAGTCTCAAGTTGTGGAGTTTTGAGTTGTGGAGTTTTAAGTTGTGGAGTTTCGAGTTGTGGAGTTTCGAGTTGTGGAGCTTCTAGTTGTGGAGTTTCTAGCTGCGGAGTTTCTAAGTCAGAGTCTCTAGTTTTGGAGTTTCTAGTTGCAGAGTCTCTGGTTGGGGAGTTTCTAGTTGCGGAATCTCTAGTTGTGGAGTTTCTTATTGTGGAGTTTCTAGTTGTGGAATTTCTTGTTGTGGAGTTTTTAGTTGTGGAGTTTCTAGATATAGAATTTCTAGTTGCCGAGTCTCTATTTGTGGAGTTTGTAGTGTTGGAGTTTCTAGTTGTGGTGTTTCTAGTTGTGTAGTTTCTAGTTGTGGAGTTTCTAGTTGTGTAGTTTCTAGTTGTGGAGTTTCTTATTGTGGAGTTTCTAGATATGGAATTTCTAGTTGCCGAGTCTCTATTTGTGGAGTTTCTAGTTGCCGAGTCTCTATTTGTGGAGTTTGTAGTTGTGGAGTTTCTAGTTGTGGAGTCTCTAGTTGCGGAGTTTCTAGTTGTGGAGTTTCTAGTTGTGGAGTTTCTAGTTGTGAAGTTTCTGGTTGTGGAGTTTCTAGTTGTGGAGTTTCTAGTTGTGGAGTGTCAAGTTGTGGAGTTTCAAGTTGTGGAGTTTCTAGTAGAGTTTCAAATTGTGAAGTTTTAGTTGTGGAGTTTCTAGTTGTGGAGTTTCTAGTTTTGGAGTTTCTAGTTGTGGAGTTTCTAGTTGTAGAGTCTCCTGTTGTGGAGTTTCTAGTTGCGGAGTTTCTAGTTGGGGAGTTTCTAGTTGTGGAGTTTCTAGTTGTGGAGTTTCTAGTTGTGGAGTCTCAAGTTGTGGAGTTTAAACTTGTGGAAATTCAAGTTGTGGACTCTATAGTTGTGGAGTTTCTAGTTGTGGAGTTTCTAGTTGTGGATTTTCTAGTTGTGGAGTATCTAGTTGTAGATTTTCCAGTTGTGGAGCTTCTAGTTGTGGAGTTTCTAGTTGCAGAGTCTCTAGTTGTGGAGTTTCAAGTTGTGGAGTCTCTAGATGTGAAGTTTCTAGTTGTCGAGTTTCCAGTTGTGGAGTATCTAGTTGTGGAGTTTCTAGTTGTGGTGTTTCTAGTTGCGGAGTCCCTAGTTGTGGAGTTTCTAGTTGCGGAGTTTCTAGTTGTGGAGTTTCAAGTTGTGGAGTTTCAAGTTGCGGAGTCTCAAGCTGTGCAGATTCTAGTTGTTGAGTTTTTAGTTGTGGAGTTTCTAGTTGTTGAGTTTCTAGTTTGAAGTCTCTACTTGTAGATTCTCTAGTTGTGGAGTCTCAAGTTTAGGAGTATAAAGTTTTGGAGTTTCAAGTTGTGGAGTCTCTAGTTGTAGAGTTACTAGTTGCGGAGTATGTAGTTGTGGAGTTTCCATTTGTGGAGTTTCTAGTTGTGGAGTTGCGGAGTCTCTGGTTGTGGAGTTTCGAGTTGTGGAGTTTAAAGTTGTGGAGTCTCTAGATGTGGAGTTTCTGGTTGTCGAGTTTCCAGTTGTGGAGTATCTAGTAGTGGAGTTTCCAGTTGTGGAGTTTCTAGTGTTGGAGTTTCTAGTTGCGGAGTCCCTAGTTGTGGAGTTTCTAGTTGTAGAGTTTCTAGCTGCGGAGTTTCTAGTTGCGGAGTTTCCATTTGTGGAGTTTCTAGTTGTGGAGTTTCTAGTTGTGCAGTTTCTAGTTGTTGAGTTTCAAGTGGTGGAGTTTCTAGTTGTGGTGTGTCTAGTTGCGGAGTTTCTAGTTGTGGAGTTTCTAGTTGCAGAGTCTCTGGTTGGAGAGTTTCTAGTTGCGGAATCTCTAGTTGTTGAGTTTCTAATTGTGGAGTTTCTAGTTGTGGAGTTTCTAGTTGTGGAGTTTTTAGTTGTGGAGTTTCTAGATATGGAATTTCTAGTTGCCGAGTCTCTATTTGTGGAGTTTGTAGTTGTGGAGTTTCTAGTTGTGGAGTTTCTAATTGTGGAGTCTCTAGTTGTGGAGTTTCTAGTTGTGGAGTTTCTAGTTGTGGAGTTTCTAGTTGTGGAGTTTCTAGTTGCGGAGTCTCAAGTTGTGGAGTTTCTAGTTGTGGAGTTTAAAGTTGTGGAGTTTAAAGTTGTGGAGTCTCTAGTTGTGGAGTTTCTAGTTGTGGAGTTTCTAGTTGCGGAGTTTCTAGTTGTAGATTTTCTGGTTGTGGAGTTTCTAGTTGTGGAGTTTAAAGTTGTGGAGTTTCTAGTTGTGGAGTTTCTAGTTGCGGAGTTTCAAGTTGTGGAGTTTCTAGTTTTGAAGTTTCTAGTTGTAGAGTTTCTAGTTGTAGAGTTTCTGGTTGTGGAGTTTCTAGTTGTTGAGTGTCTAGTTGTGAAGTCTCAAGTTGTGGAGTTTTGAGTTGTGGAGTTTTAAGTTGTGGAGTTTCGAGTTGTGGAGTTTCGAGTTGTGGAGCTTCTAGTTGTGGAGTTTCTAGCTGCGGAGTTTCTAAGTCAGAGTCTCTAGTTTTGGAGTTTCTAGTTGCAGAGTCTCTGGTTGGGGAGTTTCTAGTTGCGGAATCTCTAGTTGTGGAGTTTCTTATTGTGGAGTTTCTAGTTGTGGAATTTCTAGTTGTGGAGTTTTTAGTTGTGGAGTTTCTAGATATAGAATTTCTAGTTGCCGAGTCTCTATTTGTGGAGTTTGTAGTGTTGGAGTTTCTAGTTGTGGAGTTTCTAGTTGTGTAGTTTCTAGTTGTGGAGTTTCTAGTTGTGGAGTTTCTAGTTATGGAGTTTCAAGTTGTGGAGTTTCTAGTTGTGGTGTCTCTAGTTGCGGAGTTTCTAGTTGTGGAGTTTCTAGTTGTGGAGTTTCTAGTTGTGGAGTTTCTAGTTGTGTAGTTTCAAGTTGTGGAGTTTCTAGTTGTGGAGTCTCAAGCTGTGGAGTTTCAAGTTTTGCAGTTTCTAATTGTGGAGTTTCTAGATATGGAATTTCTAGTGGCCGAGTCTCTATTTGTGGAGTTTCTAGTTGCCGAGTCTCTATTTGTGGAGTTTGTAGTTGTGGAGTTTCTAGTTGTGGAGTCTCTAGTTGCGGAGTTTCTAGTTGTGGAGTTTCTAGTTGTGGAGTTTCTAGTTGTGAAGTTTCTGGTTGTGGAGTTTCTAGTTGTGGAGCGTCAAGTTGTGGAGTTTCAAGTTGTGGAGTTTCTAGTAGAGTTTCAAATTGTGAAGTTTTAGTTGTGGAGTTTCTAGTTGTGGAGTTTCTAGTTTTGGAGTTTCTAGTTGTGGAGTTTCTAGTTGTAGAGTCTCCTGTTGCGGAGTTTCTAGTTGCGGAGTTTCTAGTTGGGGAGTTTCTAGTTGTGGAGTTTCTAGTTGTGGAGTTTCTAGTTGTGGAGTCTCAAGTTGTGGAGTTTAAACTTGTGGAAATTCAAGTTGTGGACTCTATAGTTGTGGAGTTTCTAGTTGTGGAGTTTCTAGTTGTGGATTTTCTAGTTGTGGAGTATCTAGTTGTAGATTTTCCAGTTGTGGAGCTTCTAGTTGTGGAGTTTCTAGTTGCAGAGTCTCTAGTTGTGGAGTTTCAAGTTGTGGAGTCTCTAGATGTGAAGTTTCTAGTTGTCGAGTTTCCAGTTGTGGAGTATCTAGTTGTGGAGTTTATAGTTGTGGTGTTTCTAGTTGCGGAGTCCCTAGTTGTGGAGTTTCTAGTTGCGGAGTTTCTAGTTGTGGAGTTTCAAGTTGTGGAGTTTCAAGTTGCGGATTCTCAAGCTGTGCAGTTTCTAGTTGTTGAGTTTTTAGTTGTGGAGTTTCCAGTTGTTGAGTTTCTAGTTTGAAGTCTCTAGTTGTAGATTCTCTAGTTGTGGAGTCTCTAGTTTAGGAGTTTCTAGTTGCAGAGTTTTTAGTTCTGGAGTGTCTAGTTGTGGAGTTTCCAGTTGTGGAGTTTCTAGATATGGAATTTCTATTTGCCGAGTCTCTATTTGTGGAGTTTGTAGTTGTGGAGTTTCTAGTTGTGGAGTTTCAAGTTGTAGAGTTTCTAGTTGTGGAGTCTCTAGTTGCGGAGTTTCTAGTTGTGGAGTTTCTAGTTGTGGAGTTTCTAGTTATGGAGTTTCTAGTTGCGGAATCTCTCGCTGTGGATTTTCTAGTTGCGTAACTTAAGGTTGTGAGGTTTCAAGTTGTGGAGTTTCTAGTTGTGGAGTTTCTAGTTGTGGAGTTTCTAGTTGTGGAGTCTCTAGTTGTGTAGTTTCTAGCTGCGGAGTTTCTAGTTGCGGAGTTTCTATTTGTGGAGTTTCTAGCTGCGGAGTTTCTAGTTGCAGAGTCTCTGGTTGTGGAGTTTCTAGTTGCGGAGTCTCTAGTTGTGGAGTTTTTAGTTGTGGAGTTTCTAGATATGGAATTTCTAGTTGCCGAGTCTCTATTTGTGGAGTTTGTAGTTGTGGAGTTTCTAGTTGTGGAGTTTCAAGTTGTGGAGTTTCTAGTTGTGGAGTCTCTAGTTGCGGAGTTTCTATTTGTTGAGTTTCTAGTTGTGGAGTTTCTCGTTGTGGAGTTTCTAGTTGCGGAATCTCTAGCTGTGGATTTTCTAGTTGCGTAACTTAAGGTTGTGAGGTTTCATGTTGTGGAGTTTCTAGTTGTGGAGTTTCTAGCTGTGGAGTTTCTAGTTGTGGAGTCTCTAGTTGTGTAGTTTCTAGCTGCGAAGTTTCTAGTTGCGGAGTTTCTATTTGTGGAGTTTCTAGCTGCAGAGTTTCTAGTTGCAGAGTCTCTGGTTGTGGAGTTTCTAGTTGCGGAGTCTCTAGTTGTGGTATTTCTAGTTGTGGAGTCTCTAGTTGTGGAGTTTATAGTTGCGGAGTATCTAGTTGTGGAGTTTCCAGTTGTGGAGTTTTTAGTTGTGGACTTTCTAGATATGGAATTTCTAGTTGCCGAGTCTCTATTTGTGGAGTTTGTTGTTGTGGGGTTTCTAGTTGTGGAGTTTTTATATGTGGAGTCTCTAGTTGTGGAGTTTCCAGTTGTGGAGTTTCGAATTTTGGAGTTTCTAGTTGTGGAGTCTCTAGTTGTGTAGTTTCTAGCTGCGGAGTTTCTAGTTGCGGAGTTTCCATTTGTGGAGTTTCTAGTTGTGGAGTCTCAAGTTGTGGAGTTTAAAGTTGTGGAGTTTCAAGTTGTGGAGTCTCTAGTTGTAGAGTTACTAGTTGCGGAGTATCTAGCTGTGGAGTTTCCAGTTGTGGAGTTTCTAGTTGTGGAGTTTCGAGTTGTGGAGTCTCTAGCAGTGGAGTTTCTAGTTGTGGAGTTTCCAGTTGTGGAATATCTAGTTGTGGAGTTTCCAGTTGTGAAGTATCTAGTTGTGGAGTTTCCAGTTGTGGAGTATCTAGTTGTGGAGTTTTAAGTTGGGGAGTTTCTAGTTGCGGAATTTCTAGTTGTGGAGTTTTTAATAGCGGAGTTTCTACTTGTGAAGTTTCAAGTTGCGGAGTCTCAAGTTGTGGAGTTTCCAGCTGTGGAGTTTTTAGTTGTGGAGTTTCTAGTTTTTGAGTTTCTAGTTGTGAAGTCTCTAGTTTTGCAGTTTCTAGTTGTAAAGTTTTTAGTTGTGGAGTTTCAAGTTGTGGAGTTTCTAGTTTTGGAGTCTCTAGTTGCGGAGTTTCAAGTTGTTGAGTTTCTAGTTGTGGAGTTTCTAGTTGTGGAGTTTCTAGTTGCGGAATCTCTAGCTGTGGATTTTCTAATGCGTAACTTAAGGTTGTGAGGTTTCAAGTTGTGAAGTTTCTAGTTGTGGAGTTTCTAGTTGTGGAGTCTCTAGTTGTGTAGTTTCTAGCTGCGGAGATTCTAGTTGCGGAGTTTCAAGTTTGGGAGTTTCTAGTTGTGGAGTTTCTAGTTGTGGAGTTTCAAGTTGTGGACTCTATACTTGTGGAGTTTCTAGTTGTGGAGTTTCTAGTTGTGGATTTTCTAGTTGTGGAGTATCTAGTTGTAGATTTTCCAGTTGTGGAGTTTCTAGTTGTGGAGTTGTGGAGTTTCCAGTTGTGGAGTTTCGAGTTGCAGAGTCTCTAGTTGTGGAATTTCTAGTTGCCGAGTCTCTATTCGTGGAATTTCTAGTTGCCGAGTCTCTATTTGTGGAGTTTGTAGTTGTGGAGTATCTAGTAGTGGAGTTTTCAGTTGCGGAGTTTCTAGTTGTGGAGTTTCTAGTTGTGGATTTTCTAGTTGTGGAGTATCTAGTTGTAGATTTTCCAGTTGTGGAGTTTCTAGTTGTGGAGTTGTGGAGTTTCCAGTTGTGGAGTTTCGAGTTGCAGAGTCTCTAGTTGTGGACTTTCTAGTTGCCGAGTCTCTATTCGTGGAATTTCTAGTTGCCGAGTCTCTATTTGTGGAGTTTGTAGTTGTGGAGTATCTAGTAGTGGAGTTTTCAGTTGCGGAGTTTCTAGTTGTGGAGTTTCTAGTGGTGGAGTCTCTAGTTGTGTAGTTTCTAGCTGCGGAGATTCTAGTTGCGGAGTTTCAAGTTGTGTGGTCTCAAGTCGTGGAGTTTAAACTTGTGGAGTTTCAAGTTGTGGACTCTATAGTTGTGGAGTTCTAGTTGTGGAGTTTCTAGTTGTGGATTTTCTAGTTGTGGAGTATCTAGTTGTAGATTTTCCAGTTGTGGAGTTTCTAGTTGTGGAGTTGCGGAGTCTCTAGTTGTGGAGTTTCTAGTTGCAGAGTCTCTAGTTGTGGAATTTCTAGTTGCCGAGTCTCTATTCGTGGAATTTCTAGTTGCCGAGTCTCTATTTGTGGAGTTTGTAGTTGTGGAGTTTCTAGTGTTGGAGTTTCTAGTTGCAGAGTCTCTAGTTGTGGAGTTTCAAGTTGTGGAGTCTCTAGATGTGGAGTTTCCAGTTGTCGAGTTTCCAGTTGTGGAGTATCTAGTAGTGGAGTTTCCAGTTGTGGAGTTTCTAGTTGTGGAGTTTCTAGTTGCGGAGTCCCTAGTTGTGGAGTTTCTAGTTGCAGTGTTTCTAGTTGTGGAGTTTCAAGTTGTGGAGTTTCAAGTTGCGGAGTCTCAAGCTGTGCAGTTTCTAGTTGTTGAGTTTTTAGTTGTGGAGTTTCTAGTTGCTGAGTTTCTAGTTTGAAGTCTCTACTTGTAGATTCTCTAGTTGTGGAGTCTCAATTTTAGGAGTTTCTAGTTGAAGAGTTTTTAGTTGTGGAGTTTCCAGTTGTGGAGTTTCGAGTTTTGGAGTTTCTAGTTGTGGAGTCTCTAGTTGTGTAGTTTCTAGCTGCGGAGTTTCTAGTTGCGGAGCTTCCAATTGTGGAGTTTCTAGCTGTGGAGTTTCTAGTTGCGGAGTTTCCATTTGTGGAGTTTCTAGTTGTGGAGTCTCTAGTTGTAGAGTTACTAGTTATGGAGTTTCTAGTTGCGGAATCTCTCGCTGTGGATTTTCTAGTTGCGTAACTTAAGGTTGTGAGGTTTCAAGTTGTGGAGTTTCTAGTTGTGGAGTTTCTAGTTGTGGAGTTTCTAGTTGTGGAGTTTCTAGTTGTTGAGTTTCTAGTTTGAAGTCTCTAGTTGTAGATTCTCTAGTTGTGGAGTCTCTAGTTTAGGAGTTTCTAGTTGAAGAGTTTTTAGTAGTGGAGTGTCTAGTTGTGGAGTTTCCAGTTGTGGAGTTTCGAGTTGTGGAGTTTCGAGTTTTGGAGTTTCTAGTTGTGGAGTTTCTAGTTGTGGAGTTTCTGGTTGTGGAGTTTCTAGTTGTGGAGTTTCAAGTTGTGGAGTTTCTAGTTGTGGAGTCTCAAGCTGTGGAGTTTCAAGCTTTGCAGTTTCTAATTGTGGAGTTTCTAGATATGGAATTTCTAGTTGCCGAGTCTCTATTTGTGGAGTTTCTAGTTGCCGAGTCTCTATTTGTGGAGTTTGTAGTTGTCGAGTTTGTAGTTGTGGAGTCTCTAGTTGCGGAGTTTCTAGTTGTGGAGTTTCTAGTTGTGGAGTTTCTAGTTGTGAAGTTTCTGGTTGTGGAGTTTCTAGTTGTGGAGTTTCTAGTTGTGGAGTGTCAAGTTGTGGAGTTTCAAGTTGTGGAGTTTCTAGTAGAGTTTCGAATTGTGAAGTTTTAGTTGTGGAGTTTCTAGTTGTGGAGTTTCTAGTTGTGGAGTTTCTAGTTGTGGAGTTTCTAGTTGTAGAGTCTCCTGTTGCGGAGTTTCTAGTTGCGGAGTTTCTAGTTGGGGAGTTTCTAGTTGTGGAGTTTCTAGTTGTGGAGTTTCTAGTTGTGGAGTCTCAAGTTGTGGAGTTTAAACTTGTGGAGTTTCAAGTTGTGGACTCTATAGTTGTGGAGTTTCTAGTTGTGGAGTTTCTAGTTGTGGATTTTCTAGTTGTGGAGTATCTAGTTGTAGATTTTCCAGTTGTGGAGTTTCTAGTTGTGGAGTTTCTAGTTGCAGAGTCTCTAGTTGTGGAGTTTCAAGTTGTGGAGTCTCTAGATGTGAAGTTTCTAGTTGTCGAGTTTCCAGTTGTGGAGTATCTAGTAGTGGAGTTTCCAGTTGTGGAGTTTCTAGTTGTGGTGTTTCTAGTTGCGGAGTCCCTAGTTGTGGAGTTTCTAGTTGCGGAGTTTCTAGTTGTGGAGTTTCAAGTTGTGGAGTTTCAAGTTGTGGAGTCTCAAGCTGTGCAGTTTCTAGTTGTTGAGTTTTTAGTTGTGGAGTTTCTAGTTGTTGAGTTTCTAGTTTGAAGTCTCTACTTGTAGATTCTCTAGTTGTGGAGTCTCAAGTTTAGGAGTTTATGTTGTGGAGTTTCAAGTTGTGGAGTCTCTAGTTGTAGAGTTACTAGTTGCGGAGTATGTAGTTGTGGAGTTTCCATTTGTGGAGTTTCTAGTTGTGGAGTTGCGGAGTCTCTGGTTGTGGAGTTTCGAGTTGTGGAGTTTAAAGTTGTGGAGTCTCTAGATGTGGAGTTTCTAGTTGTCGAGTTTCCAGTTGTGGAGTATCTAGTAGTGGAGTTTCCAGTTGTGGAGTTTCTAGTGTTGGAGTTTCTAGTTGCGGAGTCCCTAGTTGTGGAGTTTCTAGTTGTTGAGTTTTTAGTTGTGGAGTTTC
Source organism: Rhipicephalus microplus (assembly GCF_043290135.1). Classification (NCBI taxonomy): domain Eukaryota; kingdom Metazoa; phylum Arthropoda; class Arachnida; order Ixodida; family Ixodidae; genus Rhipicephalus; species Rhipicephalus microplus. The sequence continues at coordinate 142,206 of NW_027464617.1, forward strand.
CAGTTGTTAAGTTTCTAGTTTGAAGTCTCTAGTTGTAGATTCTCTAGTTGTGGAGTCTCTAGTTTAGGAGTTTCTAGTTGCAGAGTTTTTAGTTCTGGAGTGTCTAGTTGTGGAGTTTGCAGTTGTGGAGTTTCTAGATATGGAATTTCTATTTGCCGAGTCTCTATTTGTGGAGTTTGTAGTTGTGGAGTTTCTAGTTGTGGAGTTTCAAGTTGTAGAGTTTCTAGTTGTGGAGTCTCTAGTTGCGGAGTTTCTAGTTGTGGAGTTTCTAGTTGTGGAGTTTCTAGTTATGGAGTTTCTAGTTGCGGAATCTCTCGCTGTGGATTTTCTAGTTGCGTAACTTAAGGTTGTGAGGTTTCAAGTTGTGGAGTTTCTAGTTGTGGAGTTTCTAGTTGTGGAGTTTCTAGTTGTGGAGTTTCTAGTTGTGGAGTCTCTAGTTGTGTAGTTTCTAGCTGCGGAGTTTCTAGTTGCGGAGTTTCTATTTGTGGAGTTTCTAGCTGCGGAGTTTCTAGTTGCAGAGTCTCTGGTTGTGGAGTTTCTAGTTGCGGAGTCTCTAGTTGTGGAGTTTTTAGTTGTGGAGTTTCTAGATATGGAATTTCTAGTTGCCGAGTCTCTATTTGTGGAGTTTGTAGTTGTGGAGTTTCTAGTTGTGGAGTTTCAAGTTGTGGAGTTTCTAGTTGTGGAGTCTCTAGTTGCGGAGTTTCTATTTGTTGAGTTTCTAGTTGTGGAGTTTCTCGTTGTGGAGTTTCTAGTTGCGGAATCTCTAGCTGTGGATTTTCTAGTTGCGTAACTTAAGGTTGTGAGGTTTCATGTTGTGGAGTTTCTAGTTGTGGAGTTTCTAGCTGTGGAGTTTCTAGTTGTGGAGTCTCTAGTTGTGTAGTTTCTAGCTGCGAAGTTTCTAGTTGCGGAGTTTCTATTTGTGGAGTTTCTAGCTGCAGAGTTTCTAGTTGCAGAGTCTCTAGGTTGTGGAGTTTCTAGTTGCGGAGTCTCTAGTTGTGGTATTTCTAGTTGTGGAGTTTCTAGTTGTGGAGTTTCCAGTTGTGGAGTTTTTAGTTGTGGACTTTCTAGATATAGAATTTCTAGTTGCCGAGTCTCTATTTGTGGAGTTTGTTGTTGTGGGGTTTCTAGTTGTGGAGTTTTTAGTTCTAGAGTCTCTAGTTGCGGAGTTTCTAGTTGTGGAGTTTCTAGTTGTGGAGTTTCTAGTTGTAGAGTTTCTGGTTGTGGAGTTTCTAGTTGTGGAGTTTCATGTTGTAGAGTTTCTAGTTGTGGAGTTTAAAGTTGTGGAGTTTCTAGTTGTGGAGCATCAAGTTGTGGAGTTCAAAGTTGAGGAGTTTCAAGTTGGGGAGTCTCTAGTTGTGGAGTTTCTAGTTGTGGAGTATCTAGTTGTGGAGTTTCCAGTTGTGGAGTTTCTGTTTGTGGAGTTTCTAGTTGTGGAGTTTCATGTTGTAGAGTTTCTAGTTGTGGAGTTTAAAGTTGTGGAGTTTCAAGTTGTGGACTCTATAGTTGTGGAGTTCTAGTTGTGGAGTTTCTAGTTGCGGATTTTCTAGTTGTGGAGTATCTAGTTGTAGATTTTCCAGTTGTGGAGTTTCTAGTTGTGGAGTTGCGGAGTCTCTAGTTGTGGAGTTTCTAGTTGCAGAGTCTCTAGTTGTGGAATTTCTAGTTGCCGAGTCTCTATTCGTGGAATTTCTAGTTGCCGAGTCTCTATTTGTGGAGTTTGTTGTTGTGGAGTTTCTAGTGTTGGAGTTTCTAGTTGCAGAGTCTCTAGTTGTGGAGTTTCAAGTTGTGGAGTCTCTAGATGTGGAGTTTCCAGTTGTCGAGTTTCCAGCTGTGGAGTATCTAGTAGTGGAGTTTCCAGTTGTGGAGTTTCTAGTTGTGGAGTTTCTAGTTGCGGAGTCCCTAGTTGTGGAGTTTCTAGTTGCAGTGTTTCTAGTTGTGGAATTTCAAGTTGTGGAGTTTCAAGTTGCGGAGTCTCAAGCTGTGCAGTTTCTAGTTGTTGAGTTTTTAGTTGTGGAGTTTCTAGTTGCTGAGTTTCTAGTTTGAAGTCTCTACTTGTAGATTCTCTAGTTGTGGAGTCTCAATTTGAGGAGTTTCTAGTTGAAGAGTTTTTAGTTGTGGAGTATCTAGTTGTGGAGTTTCCAGTTGTGGAGTTCCGAGTTTTGGAGTTTCCATTTGTGGAGTTTCTAGTTGTGGAGTCTCTAGTTGTAGAGTTACTAGTTGCGGAGTATCTAGTTGTGGAGTCTCTAGTTGTAGAGTTACTAGTTGTGGAGTTGCGGAGTCTCTGGTTGTGGAGTTTCTAGTTGTGGAGTTTCGAGTTGTGGAGTCTCTAGTTGTGGAGTTTCTAGTTGTGGAGTTTCTGGTTGTGGAGTTTCTAGTTGTGGAGTTTCAAGTTGTGGAGTTTCTAGTTGTGGAGTCTCAAGCTGTGGAGTTTCAAGTTTTGCAGTTTCTAATTGTGGAGTTTCTAGATATGGAATTTCTAGTTGCCGAGTCTCTATTTGTGGAGTTTCTAGTTGCCGAGTCTCTATTTGTGGAGTTTGTAGTTGTGGAGTTTCTAGTTGTGGAGTCTCTAGTTGCGGAGTTTCTAGTTGTGGAGTTTCTAGTTGTGGAGTTTCTAGTTGTGAAGTTTCTGGTTGTGGAGTTTCTAGTTGTGGAGTTTCTAGTTGTGGAGTGTCAAGTTGTGGAGTTTCAAGTTGTGGAGTTTCTAGTAGAGTTTCGAATTGTGAAGTTTTAGTTGTGGAGTTTCTAGTTGTGGAGTTTCTAGTTTTGGAGTTTTTAGTTGTGGAGTTTCTAGTTGTAGAGTCTCCTGTTGCGGAGTTTCTAGTTGCGGAGTTTCTAGTTGAGGAGTTTCTAGTTGTGGAGTTTCTAGTTGTGGAGTTTCTAGTTGTGGAGTTTAAACTTGTGGAAATTCAAGTTGTGGACTCTATAGTTGTGGAGTTTCTAGTTGTGGAGTTTCTAGTTGTGGATTTTCTAGTTGTGGAGTATCTAGTTGTAGATTTTCCAGTTGTGGAGCTTCTAGTTGTGGAGTTTCTAGTTGCAGAGTCTCTAGTTGTGGAGTTTCAAGCTGTGGAGTCTCTAGATGTGAAGTTTCTAGTTGTCGAGTTTCCAGTTGTGGAGTATCCAGTTGTGGAGTTTCTAGTTGTGGTGTTTCTAGTTGCGGAGTCCTTAGTTGTGGAGTTTCTAGTTGCGGAGTTTCTAGTTGTGGAGTTTCAAGTTGTGGAGTTTCAAGTTGCGGAGTCTCAAGCTGTGCAGTTTCTAGTTGTTGAGTTTTTAGTTGTGGAGTTTCTAGTTGTTGAGTTTCTAGTTTGAAGTCTCTACTTGTAGATTCTCTAGTTGTGGAGTCTCAAGTTTAGGAGTTTAAAGTTGTGGAGTTTCAAGTTGTGGAGTCTCTAGTTGTAGAGTTACTAGTTGCGGAGTATGTAGTTGTGGAGTTTCCATTTGTGGAGTTTCTAGTTGTGGAGTTGCGGAGTCTCTGGTTGTGGAGTTTCGAGTTGTGGAGTTTAAAGTTGTGGAGTCTCTAGATGTGGAGTTTCTAGTTGTCGAGTTTCCAGTTGTGGAGTATCTAGTAGTGGAGTTTCCAGTTGTGGAGTTTCTAGTGTTGGAGTTTCTAGTTGCGGAGTCCCTAGTTGTGGAGTTTCTAGTTGTAGAGTTTCTAGTTGTGGAGTTTCAAGTTGCGGAGTCTCAAGCTGTGCAGTTTCTAGTTGTTGAGTTTTTAGTTGTGGAGTTTCCAGTTGTTGAGTTTCTAGTTTGAAGTCTCTAGTTGTAGATTCTCTAGTTGTGGAGTCTCTAGTTTAGGAGTTTCTAGTTGCAGAGTTTTTAGTTCTGGAGTGTCTAGTTGTGGAGTTTCCAGTTGTGGAGTTTCTAGATATGGAATTTCTATTTGCCGAGTCTCTATTTGTGGAGTGTGTAGTTGTGGAGTTTCTAGTTGTGGAGTTTCAAGTTGTAGAGTTTCTAGTTGTGGAGTCTCTAGTTGCGGAGTTTCTAGTTGTGGAGTTTCTAGTTGTGGAGTTTGTCGTTATGGAGTTTCTAGTTGCGGAATCTCTCGCTGTGGATTTTCTAGTTGCGTAACTTAAGGTTGTGAGGTTTCAAGTTGTGGAGTTTCTAGTTGTGGAGTTTCTAGTTGTGGAGTTTCTTGTTGTGGAGTCTCTAGTTGTGTAGTTTCTTGCTGCGGAGTTTCTAGTTGCGGAGTTTCTATTTGTGGAGTTTCTAGCTGCGGAGTTTCTAGTTGCAGAGTCTCTGGTTGTGGAGTTTCTAGTTGCAGAGTCTCTGGTTGTGGACTCTCTAGTTTAAGAGTTTCTAGTTGCAGAGTTTTTAGTTCTGGAGTGTCTAGTTGTGGAGTTTCCAGTTGTGGAGTTTCTAGATATGGAATTTCTATTTGCCGAGTCTCTATTTGTGGAGTTTGTAGTTGTGGAGTTTCTAGTTGTGGAGTTTCAAGTTGTAGAGTTTCTAGTTGTGGAGTCTCTAGTTGCGGAGTTTCTAGTTGTGGAGTTTCTAGTTGTGGAGTTTGTCGTTATGGAGTTTCTAGTTGCGGAATCTCTCGCTGTGGATTTTCTAGTTGCGTAACTTAAGGTTGTGAGGTTTCAAGTTGTGGAGTTTCTAGTTGTGGAGTTTCTAGTTGTGGAGTCTCTAGTTGTGTAGTTTCTAGCTGCGGAGTTTCTAGTTGCGGAGTTTCTATTTGTGGAGTTTCTAGCTGCGGAGTTTCTAGTTGCAGAGTCTCTGGTTGTGGAGTTTCTAGTTGCGGAGTCTCTAGTTGTGGAGTTTTTAGTTGTGGAGTTTCTAGATATGGAATTTCTAGTTGCCGAGTCTCTATTTGTGGAGTTTGTAGTTGTGGAGTTTCTAGTTGTGGAGTTTCAAGTTGTGGAGTTTCTAGTTGTGGAGTCTCTAGTTGCGGAGTTTCTATTTGTTGAGTTTCTAGTTGTGGAGTTTCTCGTTGTGGAGTTTCTAGTTGCGGAATCTCTAGCTGTGGATTTTCTAGTTGCGTAACTTAAGGTTGTGAGGTTTCATGTTGTGGAGTTTCTAGTTGTGGAGTTTCTAGCTGTGGAGTTTCTAGTTGTGGAGTCTCTAGTTGTGTAGTTTCAAGCTGCGAAGTTTCTAGTTGCGGAGTTTCTATTTGTGGAGTTTCTAGCTGCAGAGTTTCTAGTTGCAGAGTCTCTGGTTGTGGAGTTTCTAGTTGCGGAGTCTCTAGTTGTGGTATTTCTAGTTGTGGAGTTTCTAGTTGTGGAGTTTCCAGTTGTGGAGTTTTTAGTTGTGGACTTTCTAGATATGGAATTTCTAGTTGCCGAGTCTCTATTTGTGGAGTTTGTTGTTGTGGGGTTTCTAGTTGTGGAGTTTTTATATGTGGAGTCTCTAGTTGCGGAGTTTCTAGTTGTGGAGTTTCTAGTTGTAGAGTTTCTGGTTGTGGAGTTTCTAGTTGTGGAGTTTCATGTTGTAGAGTTTCTAGTTGTGGAGTTTAAAGTTGTGGAGTTTCAGGTAGGGGAGTCTCTAGTTGTGGAGTTTCTTTTTGTGGAGTATCTAGTTGTGGAGTTTCTAGTTGTGGATTTTCGAGTTGTGGAGTTTCTAGTGGCAGAGTCTCTGGTTGTGGAGTTTCTAGTTGCGGAGTTTCTAGTTGTAGATTTTCTGGTTGTGGAGTTTCTAGTTGTGGAGTTTAAAGTTGTGGAGTTTCTAGTTGTGGAGTATCAAGTTGTGGAGTTCGAAGTTGAGGAGTTTCAAGTTGGGGAGTCTCTAGTTGTGGAGTTTCTAGTTGTGGAGTATCTAGTTGTGGAGTTTCCAGTTGTGGAGTTTCTAGTTGTGGAAATGCAGAGTCTCTAGTTGTGGAGTCTCTAGTTGCGGAGTTTCAAGTTGTGGAGTTTCTAGTTCTGGAGTTTCTAGTTGTGGAGTTTCTGGTTGTGGAGTTTCTAGTTTTGAAGTTTCTAGTTGTAGAGTTTCTAGTTGTAGAGTTTCTGGTTGTGGAGTTTCTAGTTGTTGAGTGTCTAGTTGTGAAGTCTCAAGTTGTGGAGTTTTGAGTTGTGGAGTTTTAAGTTGTGGAGTTTCGAGTTGTGGAGTTTCGAGTTGTGGAGCTTCTAGTTGTGGAGTTTCTAGCTGCGCAGTTTCTAGGTCAGAGTCTCTAGTTTTGGAGTTTCTAGTTGCAGAGTCTCTGGTTGGGGAGTTTCTTATTGTGGAGTTTCTAGTTGTGGAATTTCTAGTTGTGGAGTTTTTAGTTGTGGAGTTTCTAGATATAGAATTTCTAGTTGCCGAGTCTCTATTTGTGGAGTTTGTAGTGTTGGAGTTTCTAGTTGTGGAGTTTCAAGTTGTGGAGTTTCTAGTTGTGGAGTTTCTTGTTGTGGAGTTTCTAGTTGTGGAGTTTCTAGTTGTGGTGTTTCTAGTTGTGGAGTTTCAAGTTGTGGAGTTTCTAGTTGTGGTTTCTCTAGTTGCGGAGTTTCTAATTGTGGAGTTTCTAGTTGTGGAGTTTCTAGTTGTGGAGTTTTTAGTTGTGGAGTTTCTAGATATAGAATTTCTAGTTGCCGAGTCTCTATTTGTGGAGTTTGTAGTGTTGGAGTTTCTAGTTGTTGAGTTTCTAGTTGTGTAGTTTCTAGTTGTGGAGTTTCTAGTTGTGGAGTTTCAAGTTGTGGAGTTTCTAGTTGTGGTGTCTCTAGTTGCGGAGTTTCTAGTTGTGGAGTTTCTATTTGTGGAGTTTCTAGTTGTGGAGTTTCTGGTTGTGGAGTTTCTAGTTGTGGAGTTCCAAGTTGTGGAGTTTCTAGTTGCGAATTCTCTAGTTGAGGAGTCTATAGTTGTAGAGTTTTTAGTTGTGGAGTTTCTAGTTGTGGAGTTTCAAGTTGTGGAGTTTCTAGTTGCGGCATCTCAAGTTGTGGAGTTTTTAAATACGGAGTTTCTAGTTGCGGAGTTCTGTAGTTGCGCAGTCTCTAGTTGTGGAGTTTCTAGTTGTGTAGTGTCTAGCTGTGGAGTTTCAAGTTGTGGAGTTTCTAGTTGTAGAGTTTCTAGTTGTGGAGTTTTTGGTTGTGGAGTTTCTAGTTGTGGAGTTTCTAGTCGTGGAGTTTCTAATTGTGGAGTTTCTGGTTGTGGAGTTTCTAGTTGTTGAGTGTCTAGTTGTGAAGTCTCAAGTTGTGGAGTTTCTAGTTGTGGAGTTTCAAGTTGTGGAGTTTTGAGTTGTGGAGTTTCAAGTTGTGGAGTTTCGAGTTGTGGAGTTTCGAGTTGTGGAGCTTCTAGTTGTGGAGTTTCTAGCTGCGGAGTTTCTAGGTCAGAGTCTCTAGTTTTGGAGTTTCTAGTTGCGAATTCTCTAGTTGAGCAGTCTCTAGTTGTAGAGTTTTTAGTTGTGGAGTTTCTAGTTGTGGAGTTTTAAGTTGTGGAGTTTCTAGTTGCGGCGTCTCAAGTTGTGGAGTTTTTAATTGCGGAGTTTCTAGTTGCGGAGTTCTCTAGTTGCGCAGTCTCTAGTTGTGGAGTTTCCAGTTGTGTAGTGTCTAGTTGTGGAGTTTCAAGTTGTGGAGTTTCTAGTTGTGGAGTTTCTAGTTGTGGAGTTTCTAGTTGTGGAGTTTCTAGTTGTGGACTCTATAGTTGTGGAGTTCTAGTTGTGGAGTTTCTAGTTGTGGATTTTCTAGTTGTGGAGTATCTAGTTGTAGATTTTCCAGTTGTGGAGTTTCTAGTTGTGGAGTTGCGGAGTCTCTAGTTGTGGAGTTTCTAGTTGCAGAGTCTCTAGTTGTGGAATTTCTAGTTGCCGAGTCTCTATTCGTGGAATTTCTAGTTGCCGAGTCTCTATTTGTGGAGTTTGTTGTTGTGGAGTTTCTAGTTGCAGTGTTTCTAGTTGTGGAATTTCAAGTTGTGGAGTTTCAAGTTGCGGAGTCTCAAGCTGTGCAGTTTCTAGTTGTTGAGTTTTTAGTTGTGGAGTTTCTAGTTGCTGAGTTTCTAGTTTGAAGTCTCTACTTGTAGATTCTCTAGTTGTGGAGTCTCAATTTGAGGAGTTTCTAGTTGAAGAGTTTTTAGTTGTGGAGTGTCTAGTTGTGGAGTTTCCAGTTGTGGAGTTCCGAGTTTTGGAGTTTCCATTTGTGGAGTTTCTAGTTGTGGAGTCTCTAGTTGTAGAGTTACTAGTTGCGGAGTATCTAGTTGTGGAGTCTCAAGTTGTAGAGTTACTAGTTGTGGAGTTGCGGAGTCTCTGGTTGTGGAGTTTCTAGTTGTGGAGTTTCGAGTTGTGGATTCTCTAGTTGTGGAGTTTCTAGTTGTGGAGTTTCTGGTTGTGGAGTTTCTAGTTGTGGAGTTTCAAGTTGTGGAGTTTCTAGTTGTGGAGTCTCAAGCTGTGGAGTTTCAAGTTTTGCAGTTTCTAATTGTGGAGTTTCTAGATATGGAATTTCTAGTTGCCGAGTCTCTATTTGTGGAGTTTCTAGTTGCCGAGTCTCTATTTGTGGAGTTTGTAGTTGTGGAGTTTCTAGTTGTGGAGTCTCTAGTTGCGGAGTTTCTAGTTGTGGAGTTTCTAGTTGTGGAGTTTCTAGTTGTGAAGTTTCTGGTTGTGGAGTTTCTAGTTGTGGAGTTTCTAGTTGTGGAGTGTCAAGTTGTGGAGTTTCAAGTTGTGGAGTTTCTAGTAGAGTTTCGAATTGTGAAGTTTTAGTTGTGGAGTTTCTAGTTGTGGAGTTTCTAGTTTTGGAGTTTTTAGTTGTGGAGTTTCTAGTTGTAGAGTCTCCTGTTGCGGAGTTTCTAGTTGCGGAGTTTCTAGTTGAGGAGTTTCTAGTTGTGGAGTTTCTAGTTGTGGAGTTTCTAGTTGTGGAGTTTAAACTTGTGGAAATTCAAGTTGTGGACTCTATAGTTGTGGAGTTTCTAGTTGTGGAGTTTCTAGTTGTGGATTTTCTAGTTGTGGAGTATCTAGTTGTAGATTTTCCAGTTGTGGAGCTTCTAGTTGTGGAGTTTCTAGTTGCAGAGTCTCTAGTTGTGGAGTTTCAAGCTGTGGAGTCTCTAGATGTGAAGTTTCTAGTTGTCGAGTTTCCAGTTGTGGAGTATCCAGTTGTGGAGTTTCTAGTTGTGGTGTTTCTAGTTGCGGAGTCCTTAGTTGTGGAGTTTCTAGTTGCGGAGTTTCTAGTTGTGGAGTTTCAAGTTGTGGAGTTTCAAGTTGCGGAGTCTCAAGCTGTGCAGTTTCTAGTTGTTGAGTTTTTAGTTGTGGAGTTTCTAGTTGTTGAGTTTCTAGTTTGAAGTCTCTACTTGTAGATTCTCTAGTTGTGGAGTCTCAAGTTTAGGAGTTTAAAGTTGTGGAGTTTCAAGTTGTGGAGTCTCTAGTTGTAGAGTTACTAGTTGCGGAGTATGTAGTTGTGGAGTTTCCATTTGTGGAGTTTCTAGTTGTGGAGTTGCGGAGTCTCTGGTTGTGGAGTTTCGAGTTGTGGAGTTTAAAGTTGTGGAGTCTCTAGATGTGGAGTTTCTAGTTGTCGAGTTTCCAGTTGTGGAGTATCTAGTAGTGGAGTTTCCAGTTGTGGAGTTTCTAGTGTTGGAGTTTCTAGTTGCGGAGTCCCTAGTTGTGGAGTTTCTAGTTGTAGAGTTTCTAGTTGTGGAGTTTCAAGTTGCGGAGTCTCAAGCTGTGCAGTTTCTAGTTGTTGAGTTTTTAGTTGTGGAGTTTCCAGTTGTTGAGTTTCTAGTTTGAAGTCTCTAGTTGTAGATTCTCTAGTTGTGGAGTCTCTAGTTTAGGAGTTTCTAGTTGCAGAGTTTTTAGTTCTGGAGTGTCTAGTTGTGGAGTTTCCAGTTGTGGAGTTTCTAGATATGGAATTTCTATTTGCCGAGTCTCTATTTGTGGAGTTTGTAGTTGTGGAGTTTCTAGTTGTGGAGTTTCTAGTTGTGGAGTTTGTCGTTATGGAGTTTCTAGTTGCGGAATCTCTCGCTGTGGATTTTCTAGTTGCGTAACTTAAGGTTGTGAGGTTTCAAGTTGTGGAGTTTCTAGTTGTGGAGTTTCTAGTTGTGGAGTTTCTTGTTGTGGAGTCTCTAGTTGTGTAGTTTCTAGCTGCGGAGTTTCTAGTTGCGGAGTTTCTATTTGTGGAGTTTCTAGCTGCGGAGTTTCTAGTTGCAGAGTCTCTGGTTGTGGAGTTTCTAGTTGCAGAGTCTCTGGTTGTGGACTCTCTAGTTTAAGAGTTTCTAGTTGCAGAGTTTTTAGTTCTGGAGTGTCTAGTTGTGGAGTTTCCAGTTGTGGAGTTTCTAGATATGGAATTTCTATTTGCCGAGTCTCTATTTGTGGAGTTTGTAGTTGTGGAGTTTCTAGTTGTGGAGTTTCAAGTTGTAGAGTTTCTAGTTGTGGAGTCTCTAGTTGCGGAGTTTCTAGTTGTGGAGTTTCTAGTTGTGGAGTTTGTCGTTATGGAGTTTCTAGTTGCGGAATCTCTCGCTGTGGATTTTCTAGTTGCGTAACTTAAGGTTGTGAGGTTTCAAGTTGTGGAGTTTCTAGTTGTGGAGTTTCTAGTTGTGGAGTCTCTAGTTGTGTAGTTTCTAGCTGCGGAGTTTCTAGTTGCGGAGTTTCTATTTGTGGAGTTTCTAGCTGCGGAGTTTCTAGTTGCAGAGTCTCTGGTTGTGGAGTTTCTAGTTGCGGAGTCTCTAGTTGTGGAGTTTTTAGTTGTGGAGTTTCTAGATATGGAATTTCTAGTTGCCGAGTCTCTATTTGTGGAGTTTGTAGTTGTGGAGTTTCTAGTTGTGGAGTTTCAAGTTGTGGAGTTTCTAGTTGTGGAGTCTCTAGTTGCGGAGTTTCTATTTGTTGAGTTTCTAGTTGTGGAGTTTCTCGTTGTGGAGTTTCTAGTTGCGGAATCTCTAGCTGTGGATTTTCTAGTTGCGTAACTTAAGGTTGTGAGGTTTCATGTTGTGGAGTTTCTAGTTGTGGAGTTTCTAGCTGTGGAGTTTCTAGTTGTGGAGTCTCTAGTTGTGTAGTTTCAAGCTGCGAAGTTTCTAGTTGCGGAGTTTCTATTTGTGGAGTTTCTAGCTGCAGAGTTTCTAGTTGCAGAGTCTCTGGTTGTGGAGTTTCTAGTTGCGGAGTCTCTAGTTGTGGTATTTCTAGTTGTGGAGTTTCTAGTTGTGGAGTTTCCAGTTGTGGAGTTTTTAGTTGTGGACTTTCTAGATATGGAATTTCTAGTTGCCGAGTCTCTATTTGTGGAGTTTGTTGTTGTGGGGTTTCTAGTTGTGGAGTTTTTATATGTGGAGTCTCTAGTTGCGGAGTTTCTAGTTGTGGAGTTTCTAGTTGTAGAGTTTCTGGTTGTGGAGTTTCTAGTTGTGGAGTTTCATGTTGTAGAGTTTCTAGTTGTGGAGTTTAAAGTTGTGGAGTTTCAAGTAGGGGAGTCTCTAGTTGTGGAGTTTCTTTTTGTGGAGTATCTAGTTGTGGAGTTTCTAGTTGTGGATTTTCGAGTTGTGGAGTTTCTAGTGGCAGAGTCTCTGGTTGTGGAGTTTCTAGTTGCGGAGTTTCTAGTTGTAGATTTTCTGGTTGTGGAGTTTCTAGTTGTGGAGTTTAAAGTTGTGGAGTTTCTAGTTGTGGAGTATCAAGTTGTGGAGTTCGAAGTTGAGGAGTTTCAAGTTGGGGAGTCTCTAGTTGTGGAGTTTCTAGTTGTGGAGTATCTAGTTGTGGAGTTTCCAGTTGTGGAGTTTCTAGTTGTGGAAATGCAGAGTCTCTAGTTGTGGAGTCTCTAGTTGCGGAGTTTCAAGTTGTGGAGTTTCTAGTTCTGGAGTTTCTAGTTGTGGAGTTTCTGGTTGTGGAGTTTCTAGTTTTGAAGTTTCTAGTTGTAGAGTTTCTAGTTGTAGAGTTTCTGGTTGTGGAGTTTCTAGTTGTTGAGTGTCTAGTTGTGAAGTCTCAAGTTGTGGAGTTTTGAGTTGTGGAGTTTTAAGTTGTGGAGTTTCGAGTTGTGGAGTTTCGAGTTGTGGAGCTTCTAGTTGTGGAGTTTCTAGCTGCGCAGTTTCTAGGTCAGAGTCTCTAGTTTTGGAGTTTCTAGTTGCAGAGTCTCTGGTTGGGGAGTTTCTTATTGTGGAGTTTCTAGTTGTGGAATTTCTAGTTGTGGAGTTTTTAGTTGTGGAGTTTCTAGATATAGAATTTCTAGTTGCCGAGTCTCTATTTGTGGAGTTTGTAGTGTTGGAGTTTCTAGTTGTGGAGTTTCAAGTTGTGGAGTTTCTAGTTGTGGAGTTTCTTGTTGTGGAGTTTCTAGTTGTGGAGTTTCTAGTTGTGGTGTTTCTAGTTGTGGAGTTTCAAGTTGTGGAGTTTCTAGTTGTGGTTTCTCTAGTTGCGGAGTTTCTAATTGTGGAGTTTCTAGTTGTGGAGTTTCTAGTTGTGGAGTTTTTAGTTGTGGAGTTTCTAGATATAGAATTTCTAGTTGCCGAGTCTCTATTTGTGGAGTTTGTAGTGTTGGAGTTTCTAGTTGTTGAGTTTCTAGTTGTGTAGTTTCTAGTTGTGGAGTTTCTAGTTGTGGAGTTTCAAGTTGTGGAGTTTCTAGTTGTGGTGTCTCTAGTTGCGGAGTTTCTAGTTGTGGAGTTTCTATTTGTGGAGTTTCTAGTTGTGGAGTTTCTGGTTGTGGAGTTTCTAGTTGTGGAGTTCCAAGTTGTGGAGTTTCTAGTTGCGAATTCTCTAGTTGAGGAGTCTATAGTTGTAGAGTTTTTAGTTGTGGAGTTTCTAGTTGTGGAGTTTCAAGTTGTGGAGTTTCTAGTTGCGGCATCTCAAGTTGTGGAGTTTTTAAATACGGAGTTTCTAGTTGCGGAGTTCTGTAGTTGCGCAGTCTCTAGTTGTGGAGTTTCTAGTTGTGTAGTGTCTAGCTGTGGAGTTTCAAGTTGTGGAGTTTCTAGTTGTAGAGTTTCTAGTTGTGGAGTTTTTGGTTGTGGAGTTTCTAGTTGTGGAGTTTCTAGTCGTGGAGTTTCTAATTGTGGAGTTTCTGGTTGTGGAGTTTCTAGTTGTTGAGTGTCTAGTTGTGAAGTCTCAAGTTGTGGAGTTTCTAGTTGTGGAGTTTCAAGTTGTGGAGTTTTGAGTTGTGGAGTTTCAAGTTGTGGAGTTTCGAGTTGTGGAGTTTCGAGTTGTGGAGCTTCTAGTTGTGGAGTTTCTAGCTGCGGAGTTTCTAGGTCAGAGTCTCTAGTTTTGGAGTTTCTAGTTGCGAATTCTCTAGTTGAGCAGTCTCTAGTTGTAGAGTTTTTAGTTGTGGAGTTTCTAGTTGTGGAGTTTTAAGTTGTGGAGTTTCTAGTTGCGGCGTCTCAAGTTGTGGAGTTTTTAATTGCGGAGTTTCTAGTTGCGGAGTTCTCTAGTTGCGCAGTCTCTAGTTGTGGAGTTTCCAGTTGTGTAGTGTCTAGTTGTGGAGTTTCAAGTTGTGGAGTTTCTAGTTGTGGAGTTTCTAGTTGTGGAGTTTCTAGTTGTGGAGTTTCTTGTTGTGGAGTCTCTAGTTGTGTAGTTTCTAGCTGCGGAGTTTCTAGTTGCGGAGTTTCTATTTGTGGAGTTTCTAGCTGCGGAGTTTCTAGTTGCAGAGTCTCTGGTTGTGGAGTTTCTAGTTGCAGAGTCTCTGGTTGTGGACTCTCTAGTTTAAGAGTTTCTAGTTGCAGAGTTTTTAGTTCTGGAGTGTCTAGTTGTGGAGTTTCCAGTTGTGGAGTTTCTAGATATGGAATTTCTATTTGCCGAGTCTCTATTTGTGGAGTTTGTAGTTGTGGAGTTTCTAGTTGTGGAGTTTCAAGTTGTAGAGTTTCTAGTTGTGGAGTCTCTAGTTGCGGAGTTTCTAGTTGTGGAGTTTCTAGTTGTGGAGTTTGTCGTTATGGAGTTTCTAGTTGCGGAATCTCTCGCTGTGGATTTTCTAGTTGCGTAACTTAAGGTTGTGAGGTTTCAAGTTGTGGAGTTTCTAGTTGTGGAGTTTCTAGTTGTGGAGTCTCTAGTTGTGTAGTTTCTAGCTGCGGAGTTTCTAGTTGCGGAGTTTCTATTTGTGGAGTTTCTAGCTGCGGAGTTTCTAGTTGCAGAGTCTCTGGTTGTGGAGTTTCTAGTTGCGGAGTCTCTAGTTGTGGAGTTTTTAGTTGTGGAGTTTCTAGATATGGAATTTCTAGTTGCCGAGTCTCTATTTGTGGAGTTTGTAGTTGTGGAGTTTCTAGTTGTGGAGTTTCAAGTTGTGGAGTTTCTAGTTGTGGAGTCTCTAGTTGCGGAGTTTCTATTTGTTGAGTTTCTAGTTGTGGAGTTTCTCGTTGTGGAGTTTCTAGTTGCGGAATCTCTAGCTGTGGATTTTCTAGTTGCGTAACTTAAGGTTGTGAGGTTTCATGTTGTGGAGTTTCTAGTTGTGGAGTTTCTAGCTGTGGAGTTTCTAGTTGTGGAGTCTCTAGTTGTGTAGTTTCAAGCTGCGAAGTTTCTAGTTGCGGAGTTTCTATTTGTGGAGTTTCTAGCTGCAGAGTTTCTAGTTGCAGAGTCTCTGGTTGTGGAGTTTCTAGTTGCGGAGTCTCTAGTTGTGGTATTTCTAGTTGTGGAGTTTCTAGTTGTGGAGTTTCCAGTTGTGGAGTTTTTAGTTGTGGACTTTCTAGATATGGAATTTCTAGTTGCCGAGTCTCTATTTGTGGAGTTTGTTGTTGTGGGGTTTCTAGTTGTGGAGTTTTTATATGTGGAGTCTCTAGTTGCGGAGTTTCTAGTTGTGGAGTTTCTAGTTGTAGAGTTTCTGGTTGTGGAGTTTCTAGTTGTGGAGTTTCATGTTGTAGAGTTTCTAGTTGTGGAGTTTAAAGTTGTGGAGTTTCAAGTAGGGGAGTCTCTAGTTGTGGAGTTTCTTTTTGTGGAGTATCTAGTTGTGGAGTTTCTAGTTGTGGATTTTCGAGTTGTGGAGTTTCTAGTGGCAGAGTCTCTGGTTGTGGAGTTTCTAGTTGCGGAGTTTCTAGTTGTAGATTTTCTGGTTGTGGAGTTTCTAGTTGTGGAGTTTAAAGTTGTGGAGTTTCTAGTTGTGGAGTATCAAGTTGTGGAGTTCGAAGTTGAGGAGTTTCAAGTTGGGGAGTCTCTAGTTGTGGAGTTTCTAGTTGTGGAGTATCTAGTTGTGGAGTTTCCAGTTGTGGAGTTTCTAGTTGTGGAAATGCAGAGTCTCTAGTTGTGGAGTCTCTAGTTGCGGAGTTTCAAGTTGTGGAGTTTCTAGTTCTGGAGTTTCTAGTTGTGGAGTTTCTGGTTGTGGAGTTTCTAGTTTTGAAGTTTCTAGTTGTAGAGTTTCTAGTTGTAGAGTTTCTGGTTGTGGAGTTTCTAGTTGTTGAGTGTCTAGTTGTGAAGTCTCAAGTTGTGGAGTTTTGAGTTGTGGAGTTTTAAGTTGTGGAGTTTCGAGTTGTGGAGTTTCGAGTTGTGGAGCTTCTAGTTGTGGAGTTTCTAGCTGCGCAGTTTCTAGGTCAGAGTCTCTAGTTTTGGAGTTTCTAGTTGCAGAGTCTCTGGTTGGGGAGTTTCTTATTGTGGAGTTTCTAGTTGTGGAATTTCTAGTTGTGGAGTTTTTAGTTGTGGAGTTTCTAGATATAGAATTTCTAGTTGCCGAGTCTCTATTTGTGGAGTTTGTAGTGTTGGAGTTTCTAGTTGTGGAGTTTCAAGTTGTGGAGTTTCTAGTTGTGGAGTTTCTTGTTGTGGAGTTTCTAGTTGTGGAGTTTCTAGTTGTGGTGTTTCTAGTTGTGGAGTTTCAAGTTGTGGAGTTTCTAGTTGTGGTTTCTCTAGTTGCGGAGTTTCTAATTGTGGAGTTTCTAGTTGTGGAGTTTCTAGTTGTGGAGTTTTTAGTTGTGGAGTTTCTAGATATAGAATTTCTAGTTGCCGAGTCTCTATTTGTGGAGTTTGTAGTGTTGGAGTTTCTAGTTGTTGAGTTTCTAGTTGTGTAGTTTCTAGTTGTGGAGTTTCTAGTTGTGGAGTTTCAAGTTGTGGAGTTTCTAGTTGTGGTGTCTCTAGTTGCGGAGTTTCTAGTTGTGGAGTTTCTATTTGTGGAGTTTCTAGTTGTGGAGTTTCTGGTTGTGGAGTTTCTAGTTGTGGAGTTCCAAGTTGTGGAGTTTCTAGTTGCGAATTCTCTAGTTGAGGAGTCTATAGTTGTAGAGTTTTTAGTTGTGGAGTTTCTAGTTGTGGAGTTTCAAGTTGTGGAGTTTCTAGTTGCGGCATCTCAAGTTGTGGAGTTTTTAAATACGGAGTTTCTAGTTGCGGAGTTCTGTAGTTGCGCAGTCTCTAGTTGTGGAGTTTCTAGTTGTGTAGTGTCTAGCTGTGGAGTTTCAAGTTGTGGAGTTTCTAGTTGTAGAGTTTCTAGTTGTGGAGTTTTTGGTTGTGGAGTTTCTAGTTGTGGAGTTTCTAGTCGTGGAGTTTCTAATTGTGGAGTTTCTGGTTGTGGAGTTTCTAGTTGTTGAGTGTCTAGTTGTGAAGTCTCAAGTTGTGGAGTTTCTAGTTGTGGAGTTTCAAGTTGTGGAGTTTTGAGTTGTGGAGTTTCAAGTTGTGGAGTTTCGAGTTGTGGAGTTTCGAGTTGTGGAGCTTCTAGTTGTGGAGTTTCTAGCTGCGGAGTTTCTAGGTCAGAGTCTCTAGTTTTGGAGTTTCTAGTTGCGAATTCTCTAGTTGAGCAGTCTCTAGTTGTAGAGTTTTTAGTTGTGGAGTTTCTAGTTGTGGAGTTTTAAGTTGTGGAGTTTCTAGTTGCGGCGTCTCAAGTTGTGGAGTTTTTAATTGCGGAGTTTCTAGTTGCGGAGTTCTCTAGTTGCGCAGTCTCTAGTTGTGGAGTTTCCAGTTGTGTAGTGTCTAGTTGTGGAGTTTCAAGTTGTGGAGTTTCTAGTTGTGGAGTTTCTAGTTGTGGAGTTTCTAGTTGTGGAGTTTCTAGTTGTGGACTCTATAGTTGTGGAGTTCTAGTTGTGGAGTTTCTAGTTGTGGATTTTCTAGTTGTGGAGTATCTAGTTGTAGATTTTCCAGTTGTGGAGTTTCTAGTTGTGGAGTTGCGGAGTCTCTAGTTGTGGAGTTTCTAGTTGCAGAGTCTCTAGTTGTGGAATTTCTAGTTGCCGAGTCTCTATTCGTGGAATTTCTAGTTGCCGAGTCTCTATTTGTGGAGTTTGTTGTTGTGGAGTTTCTAGTGTTGGAGTTTCTAGTTGCAGAGTCTCTAGTTGTGGAGTTTCAAGTTGTGGAGTCTCTAGATGTGGAGTTTCCAGTTGTCGAGTTTCCAGCTGTGGAGTATCTAGTAGTGGAGTTTCCAGTTGTGGAGTTTCTAGTTGTGGAGTTTCTAGTTGCGGAGTCCCTAGTTGTGGAGTTTCTAGTTGCAGTGTTTCTAGTTGTGGAATTTCAAGTTGTGGAGTTTCAAGTTGCGGAGTCTCAAGCTGTGCAGTTTCTAGTTGTTGAGTTTTTAGTTGTGGAGTTTCTAGTTGCTGAGTTTCTAGTTTGAAGTCTCTACTTGTAGATTCTCTAGTTGTGGAGTCTCAATTTGAGGAGTTTCTAGTTGAAGAGTTTTTAGTTGTGGAGTGTCTAGTTGTGGAGTTTCCAGTTGTGGAGTTTCGAGTTTTGGAGTTTCCATTTGTGGAGTTTCTAGTTGTGGAGTCTCTAGTTGTAGAGTTACTAGTTGCGGAGTATCTAGTTGTAGAGTCTCTAGTTGTAGAGTTACTAGTTGTGGAGTTGCGGAGTCTCTGGTTGTGGAGTTTCTAGTTGTGGAGTTTCGAGTTGTGGAGTCTCTAGTTGTGGAGTTTCTAGTTGTGGAGTTTCTGGTTGTGGAGTTTCTAGTTGTGGAGTTTCAAGTTGTGGAGTTTCTAGTTGTGGAGTCTCAAGCTGTGGAGTTTCAAGTTTTGCAGTTCCTAATTGTGGAGTTTCTAGATATGGAATTTCTAGTTGCCGAGTCTCTATTTGTGGAGTTTCTAGTTGCCGAGTCTCTATTTGTGGAGTTTGTAGTTGTGGAGTTTCTAGTTGTGGAGTCTCTAGTTGCGGAGTTTCTAGTTGTGGAGTTTCTAGTTGTGGAGTTTCTAGTTGTGAAGTTTCTGGTTGTGGAGTTTCTAGTTGTGGAGTTTCTAGTTGTGGAGTGTCAAGTTGTGGAGTTTCAAGTTGTGGAGTTTCTAGTAGAGTTTCGAATTGTGAAGTTTTAGTTGTGGAGTTTCTAGTTGTGGAGTTTCTAGTTTTGGAGTTTTTAGTTGTGGAGTTTCTAGTTGTAGAGTCTCCTGTTGCGGAGTTTCTAGTTGCGGAGTTTCTAGTTGAGGAGTTTCTAGTTGTGGAGTTTCTAGTTGTGGAGTTTCTAGTTGTGGAGTCTCAAGTTGTGGAGTTTAAACTTGTGGAAATTCAAGTTGTGGACTCTATAGTTGTGGAGTTTCTAGTTGTGGAGTTTCTAGTGTTGGATTTTCTAGTTGTGGAGTATCTAGTTGTAGATTTTCCAGTTGTGGAGCTTCTAGTTGTGGAGTTTCTAGTTGCAGAGTCTCTAGTTGTGGAGTTTCAAGCTGTGGAGTCTCTAGATGTGAAGTTTCTAGTTGTCGAGTTTCCAGTTGTGGAGTATCTAGTTGTGGAGTTTCTAGTTGTGGTGTTTCTAGTTGCGGAGTCCTTAGTTGTGGAGTTTCTAGTTGCGGAGTTTCTAGTTGTGGAGTTTCAAGTTGTGGAGTTTCAAGTTGCGGAGTCTCAAGCTGTGCAGTTTCTAGTTGTTGAGTTTTTAGTTGTGGAGTTTCTAGTTGTTGAGTTTCTAGTTTGAAGTCTCTACTTGTAGATTCTCTAGTTGTGGAGTCTCAAGTTTAGGAGTTTAAAGTTGTGGAGTTTCAAGTTGTGGAGTCTCTAGTTGTAGAGTTACTAGTTGCGGAGTATGTAGTTGTGGAGTTTCCATTTGTGGAGTTTCTAGTTGTGGAGTTGCGGAGTCTCTGGTTGTGGAGTTTCGAGTTGTGGAGTTTAAAGTTGTGGAGTCTCTAGATGTGGAGTTTCTAGTTGTCGAGTTTCCAGTTGTGGAGTATCTAGTAGTGGAGTTTCCAGTTGTGGAGTTTCTAGTGTTGGAGTTTCTAGTTGCGGAGTCCCTAGTTGTGGAGTTTCTAGTTGTAGAGTTTCTAGTTGTGGAGTTTCAAGTTGCGGAGTCTCAAGCTGTGCAGTTTCTAGTTGTTGAGTTTTTAGTTGTGGAGTTTCCAGTTGTTGAGTTTCTAGTTTGAAGTCTCTAGTTGTAGATTCTCTAGTAGTGGAGTCTCCAGTTTAGGAGTTTCTAGTTGCAGAGTTTTTAGTTCTGGAGTGTCTAGTTGTGGAGTTTCCAGTTGTGGAGTTTCTAGATATGGAATTTCTATTTGCCGAGTCTCTATTTGTGGAGTTTGTAGTTGTGGAGTTTCTAGTTGTGGAGTTTCAAGTTGTAGAGTTTCTAGTTGTGGAGTCTCTAGTTGCGGAGTTTCTAGTTGTGGAGTTTCTAGTTGTGGAGTTTGTCGTTATGGAGTTTCTAGTTGCGGAATCTCTCGCTGTGGATTTTCTAGTTGCGTAACTTAAGGTTGTGAGGTTTCAAGTTGTGGAGTTTCTAGTTGTGGAGTTTCTAGTTGTGGAGTTTCTTGTTGTGGAGTCTCTAGTTGTGTAGTTTCTAGCTGCGGAGTTTCTAGTTGCGGAGTTTCTATTTGTGGAGTTTCTAGCTGCGGAGTTTCTAGTTGCAGAGTCTCTGGTTGTGGAGTTTCTAGTTGCAGAGTCTCTGGTTGTGGAGTCTCTAGTTTAGGAGTTTCTAGTTGCAGAGTTTTTAGTTCTGGAGTGTCTAGTTGTGGAGTTTCCAGTTGTGGAGTTTCTAGATATGGAATTTCTATTTGCCGAGTCTCTATTTGTGGAGTTTGTAGTTGTGGAGTTTCTAGTTGTGGAGTTTCAAGTTGTAGAGTTTCTAGTTGTGGAGTCTCTAGTTGCGGAGTTTCTAGTTGTGGAGTTTCTAGTTGTGGAGTTTGTCGTTATGGAGTTTCTAGTTGCGGAATCTCTCGCTGTGGATTTTCTAGTTGCGTAACTTAAGGTTGTGAGGTTTCAAGTTGTGGAGTTTCTAGTTGTGGAGTTTCTAGTTGTGGAGTTTCTAGTTGTGGAGTCTCTAGTTGTGTAGTTTCTAGCTGCGGAGTTTCTAGTTGCGGAGTTTCTATTTGTGGAGTTACTAGCTGCGGAGTTTCTAGTTGCAGAGTCTCTGGTTGTGGAGTTTCTAGTTGCGGAGTCTCTAGTTGTGGAGTTTTTAGTTGTGGAGTTTCTAGATATGGAATTTCTAGTTGCCGAGTCTCTATTTGTGGAGTTTGTAGTTGTGGAGTTTCTAGTTGTGGAGTTTCAAGTTGTGGAGTTTCTAGTTGTGGAGTCTCTAGTTGCGGAGTTTCTATTTGTTGAGTTTCTAGTTGTGGAGTTTCTCGTTGTGGAGTTTCTAGTTGCGGAATCTCTAGCTGTGGATTTTCTAGTTGCGTAACTTAAGGTTGTGAGGTTTCATGTTGTGGAGTTTCTAGTTGTGGAGTTTCTAGCTGTGGAGTTTCTAGTTGTGGAGTCTCTAGTTGTGTAGTTTCTAGCTGCGAAGTTTCTAGTTGCGGAGTTTCTATTTGTGGAGTTTCTAGCTGCAGAGTTTCTAGTTGCAGAGTCTCTGGTTGTGGAGTTTCTAGTTGCGGAGTCTCTAGTTGTGGTATTTCTAGTTGTGGAGTTTCTAGTTGTGGAGTTTCCAGTTGTGGACTTTCTAGATATGGAATTTCTAGTTGCCGAGTCTCTATTTGTGGAGTTTGTTGTTGTGGGGTTTCTAGTTGTGGAGTTTTTATATGTGGAGTCTCTAGTTGCGGAGTTTCTAGTTGTGGAGTTTCATGTTGTAGAGTTTCTAGTTGTGGAGTTTAAAGTTGTGGAGTTTCAAGTAGGGGAGTCTCTAGTTGTGGAGTTTCTTTTTGTGGAGTATCTAGTTGTGGAGTTTCTAGTTGTGGAGTTTCGAGTTGTGGAGTTTCTAGTGGCAGAGTCTCTGGTTGTGGAGTTTCTAGTTGCGGAGTTTCTAGTTGTAGATTTTCTGGTTGTGGAGTTTCTAGTTGTGGAGTTTAAAGTTGTGGAGTTTCTAGTTGTGGAGTATCAAGTTGTGGAGTTCGAAGTTGAGGAGTTTCAAGTTGGGGAGTCTCTAGTTGTGGAGTTTCTAGTTGTGGAGTATCTAGTTGTGGAGTTTCCAGTTGTGGAGTTTCTAGTTGTGGAAATGCAGAGTCTCTAGTTGTGGAGTCTCTAGTTGCGGAGTTTCAAGTTGTGGAGTTTCTAGTTCTGGAGTTTCTAGTTGTGGAGTTTCTGGTTGTGGAGTTTCTAGTTTTGAAGTTTCTAGTTGTAGAGTTTCTAGTTGTAGAGTTTCTGGTTGTGGAGTTTCTAGTTGTTGAGTGTCTAGTTGTGAAGTCTCAAGTTGTGGAGTTTTGAGTTGTGGAGTTTTAAGTTGTGGAGTTTCGAGTTGTGGAGTTTCGAGTTGTGGAGCTTCTAGTTGTGGAGTTTCTAGCTGCGCAGTTTCTAGGTCAGAGTCTCTAGTTTTGGAGTTTCTAGTTGCAGAGTCTCTGGTTGGGGAGTTTCTTATTGTGGAGTTTCTAGTTGTGGAATTTCTAGTTGTGGAGTTTTTAGTTGTGGAGTTTCCAGATATAGAATTTCTAGTTGCCGAGTCTCTATTTGTGGAGTTTGTAGTGTTGGAGTTTCTAGTTGTGGAGTTTCTAGTTGTGTAGTTTCTAGTTGTGGAGTTTCTAGTTGTGGAGTTTCTAGTTATGGAGTTTCAAGTTGTGGAGTTTCTAGTTGTGGTGTCTCTAGTTGCGGAGTTTCTAGTTGTGGAGTTTCTAGTTGTGGAGTTTCTAGTTGTGGAGTTTCTGGTTGTGGAGTTTCTAGTTGTGGAGTTTCAAGTTGTGGAGTTACTAGTTGCGGAGTCTCAAGTTGTGGAATTTCTAGTTGTGGAGTTTCAAGTTGTGGAGTTTTGAGTTGTGGAGTTTCAAGTTGTGGAGTTTCGAGTTGTGGGGTTTCGAGTTGTGGAGCTTCTAGTTGTGGAGTTTCTAGCTGCGGAGTTTCTAGGTGCAGAGTCTCTACTTTTGGAGTTTCTAGTTGTGTAGTGTCTAGTTGTGGACTTTCAAGTTGTCGAGTTTCTAGTTGTAGAGTTTCGAATTGTGAAGTTTTTTGTTGTGGAGTTTCTAGTCGTGGAGTTTCTTGGAGTCTCCAGTTGCGGATTTTCTAGTTGTGGAGTTTCTGGTTGTGGAGTTTCTAGTTTTGAAGTTTTTACTTGTGGAGTTCCTAGTTGTGGAGTTTCTGGTTGTGGAGTTTCTAGTTGTGAAGTCTCAAGTTGTGGAGTTTCTAGTTCTGGAGTTTCAAGTTGTGGAGTTTTGAGTTGTGGAGTTTCAAGTTGTGGAGTTTCAAGTTGTGAAGTTTCGAGTTGTGGAGCTTCTAGTTGTGCAGTTTCTATCTGCGGAGTTTCTAGGTGCAGAGTCTCAAGTTTTGGAGTTTCTAGTTGCGAATTTTCTAGTTGAGGAGTTTCTAGTTGTAGAGTTTTTAGTTGTGAAGTTTCTAGTTGTGGAGTTTCAAGTTGTGGAGTTTCTAGTTGCGGCGTCTCAAGTTGTGGAGTTTTTAAATGCGGAGTTTCTAGTTGCGGAGTTCTCTAGTTGGGCAGTCTCTAGTTGTGGAGTTTCAAGTTGTGTAGTGTCTAGTTGTGGAGTTTCAAGTTGTGGAGTTTCTAGTTGTGGAGTTTCTTGTTGTGGAGTTTCTAGTTGTGGAGTTTCTAGTTGTGGTGTTTCTAGTTGTGGAGTTTCAAGTTGTGGAGTTTCTAGTTGTGGTTTCTCTAGTTGCGGAGTTTCTAATTGTGGAGTTTCTAGTTGTGGAGTTTCTAGTTGTGGAGTTTTAGTTGTGGAGTTTCTAGATATAGAATTTCTAGTTGCCGAGTCTCTATTTGTGGAGTTTGTAGTGTTGGAGTTTCTAGTTGTTGAGTTTCTAGTTGTGTAGTTTCTAGTTGTGGAGTTTCTAGTTGTGGAGTTTCAAGTTGTGGAGTTTCTAGTTGTGGTGTCTCTAGTTGCGGAGTTTCTAGTTGTGGAGTTTCTATTTGTGGAGTTTCTAGTTGTGGAGTTTCTGGTTGTGGAGTTTCTAGTTGTGGAGTTCCAAGTTGTGGAGTTTCTAGTTGCGAATTCTCTAGTTGAGGAGTCTATAGTTGTAGAGTTTTTAGTTGTGGAGTTTCTAGTTGTGGAGTTTCAAGTTGTGGAGTTTCTAGTTGCGGCATCTCAAGTTGTGGAGTTTTTAAATACGGAGTTTCTAGTTGCGGAGTTCTGTAGTTGCGCAGTCTCTAGTTGTGGAGTTTCTAGTTGTGTAGTGTCTAGCTGTGGAGTTTCAAGTTGTGGAGTTTCTAGTTGTAGAGTTTCTAGTTGTGGAGTTTTTGGTTGTGGAGTTTCTAGTTGTGGAGTTTCTAGTCGTGGAGTTTCTAATTGTGGAGTTTCTGGTTGTGGAGTTTCTAGTTGTTGAGTGTCTAGTTGTGAAGTCTCAAGTTGTGGAGTTTCTAGTTGTGGAGTTTCAAGTTGTGGAGTTTTGAGTTGTGGAGTTTCAAGTTGTGGAGTTTCGAGTTGTGGAGTTTCGAGTTGTGGAGCTTCTAGTTGTGGAGTTTCTAGCTGCGGAGTTTCTAGGTCAGAGTCTCTAGTTTTGGAGTTTCTAGTTGCGAATTCTCTAGTTGAGCAGTCTCTAGTTGTAGAGTTTTTAGTTGTGGAGTTTCTAGTTGTGGAGTTTTAAGTTGTGGAGTTTCTAGTTGCGGCGTCTCAAGTTGTGGAGTTTTTAATTGCGGAGTTTCTAGTTGCGGAGTTCTCTAGTTGCACAGTCTCTAGTTGTGGAGTTTCCAGTTGTGTAGTGTCTAGTTGTGGAGTTTCAAGTTGTGGAGTTTCTAGTTGTGGAGTTTCTAGTTGTGGAGTTTCTAGTTGTGGAGTTTCTAGTTGTGGAGTTTCTAGTTGTGGAGTTTCAAGTTGTGGAGTTTCTAGTTGTGGTTTCTCTAGTTGCGGAGTTTCTAGTTGTGGAGTTTCTAGTTGCAGAGTCTCTGGTTGGGGAGTTTCTAGTTGCGGAATCTCTAGTTGTGGAGTTTCTAATTGAGGAGTTTCTAGTTGTGGAGTTTCTAGTTGTGGAGTTTTTAGTTGTGGAGTTTGTAGATATAGAATTTCTAGTTGCCGAGTCTCTATTTGTGGAGTTTGTAGTGTTGGAGTTTCTAGTTGAGGAGTTTCTAGTTGTGTTGTTTCTAGTTGTAGAGTTTCTAGTTGTGGAGTTTCTAGTTGTGGAGTTTCAAGTTGTGGAGTTTCTATTTGTGGTGTCTCTAGTTGCGGAGTTTCTAGTTGTGGAGTTTCTAGTTGTGGAGTTTCTAGTTGTGGAGTTTCTGGTTGTGGAGTTTCTAGTTGTGGTGTTTCAAGTTGTAGAGTTACTAGTTGCGGAGTCTCAAGTTGTGGAGTTTCTAGTTGTGGAGTTTCAAGCTGTGGAGTTTTGAGTTGTGGAGTTTCAAGTGTTGGAGTTTCGAGTTGTGGAGTTTCGAGTTGTGGAGCTTCTAGTTGTGGAGTTTCTAGCTGCGGAGTTTCTAGGTGCAGAGTCTCTAGTTTTGGAGTTTCTAGTTGCGAACTCTCTAGTTGAGGAGTCTCTAGTTGTAGAGTTTTTAGTTGTGGAGTTTCTAGTTGTGGAGTTTCAAGTTGTGGAGTTTCTAGTTGCGGCATCTCAAGTTGAGGAGTTTTTAAATGCGGAGTTTCTAGTTGCAGAGTTCTCTAGTTGCGCAGTCTCTAGTTGTGGAGTTTCTAGTTGTGTAGTATCTAGTTGTGGAGTTTCAAGTTGTGGAGTTTCTTGTTGTAGAGTTTCGAATTGTGAAGTTTTTTGTTGTGGAGTTTCTAGTTGTTGAGTTTCAAGTGGTGGAGTTTCTAGTTGTGGATTTTCTAGTTGCGTAACTTAAGGTTGTGAGGTTTCAATTTGTGGAGTTTCTAGTTGTGGAGTTTCTAGTTGTGGAGTCTCTAGTTGTGTAGTTTCTAGCTGCGAAGTTTCTAGTTGCGGAGTTTCTATTTGTGGAGTTTCTAGCTGCAGAGTTTCTAGTTGCAGAGTCTCTGGTTGTGGAGTTTCTAGTTGCGGAGTCTCTAGTTGTGGTATTTCTAGTTGTGGAGTTTCTAGTTGTGGAGTTTCCAGTTGTGGAGTATTTAGTTGTGGACTTTCTAGATATGGAATTTCTAGTTGCCGAGTCTCTATTTGTGGAGTTTGTTGTTGTGGGGTTTCTAGTTGTGGAGTTTTTAGTTGTGGAGTCTCTAGTTGCGGAGTTTCTAGTTGTGGAGTTTCTAGTTGTGGAGTTTCTAGTTGTAGAGTTTCTGGTTGTGGAGTTTCTAGTTGTGGAGTTTCATGTTGTAGAGTTTCTAGTTGTGGAGTTTAAAGTTGTGGAGTTTCAAGTAGGGGAGTCTCTAGTTGTGGAGTTTCTTTTTGTGGAGTATCTAGTTGTGAGTTTCTAGTTGTGGAGTTTCTAGTTGTGGAGTTTCTAGTTGCAGAGTCTCTGGTTGTGGAGTTTCTAGTTGCGGAGTTTCTAGTTGTAGATTTTCTGGTTGTGGAGTTTCTAGTTGTGGAGTTTAAAGTTGTGGAGTTTCTAGTTGTGGAGTATCAAGTTGTGGAGTTCAAAGTTGAGGAGTTTCAAGTTGGGGAGTCTCTAGTTGTGGAGTTTCTAGTTGTGGAGTATCTAGTTGTGGAGTTTCCAGTTGTGGAGTTTCTAGTTGTGGAAATGCGGAGTCTCTAGTTGTGGAGTCTCTAGTTGCGGAGTTTCAAGTTGTGGAGTTTCTAGTTGTGGAGTTTCTCGTTGTGGAGTTTCTAGTTGCGGAATCTCTAGCTGTGGATTTTCTAGTTGCGTAACTTAAGGTTGTGAGGTTTCATGTTGTGGAGTTTCTAGTTGTGGAGTTTCTAGCTGTGGAGTTTCTAGTTGTGGAGTCTCTAGTTGTGTAGTTTCTAGCTGCGAAGTTTCTAGTTGCGGAGTTTCTATTTGTGGAGTTTCTAGCTGCAGAGTTTCTAGTTGCAGAGTCTCTGGTTGTGGAGTTTCTAGTTCCGGAGTCTCTAGTTGTGGTATTTCTAGTTGTGGAGTTTCTAGTTGTGGAGTTTCCAGTTGTGGAGTTTTTAGTTGTGGACTTTCTAGATATGGAATTTCTAGTTGCCGAGTCTCTATTTGTGGAGTTTGTTGTTGTGGGGTTTCTAGTTGTGGAGTTTTTATATGTGGAGTCTCTAGTTGCGGAGTTTCTAGTTGTGGAGTTTCTAGTTGTAGAGTTTCTGGTTGTGGAGTTTCTAGTTGTGGAGTTTCATGTTGTAGAGTTTCTAGTTGTGGAGTTTAAAGTTGTGGAGTTTCAAGTAGGGGAGTCTCTAGTTGTGGAGTTTCTTTTTGTGGAGTATCTAGTTGTGGAGTTTCTTGTTGTGGATTTTCGAGTTGTGGAGTTTCTAGTTGTAGAGTCTCTGGTTGTGGAGTTTCTAGTTGCGGAGTTTCTAGTTGTAGATTTTCTGGTTGTGGAGTTTCTAGTTGTGGAGTTTAAAGTTGTGGAGTTTCTAGTTGTGGAGTATCAAGTTGTGGAGTTCGAAGTTGAGGAGTTGCAAGTTGGGGAGTCTCTAGTTGTGGAGTTTCTAGTTGTGGAGTATCTAGTTGTGGAGTTTCCAGTTGTGGAGTTTCTAGTTGTGGAAATGCAGAGTCTCTAGTTGTGGAGTCTCTAGTTGCGGAGTTTCAAGTTGTGGAGTTTCTAGTTCTGGAGTTTCTAGTTGTGGAGTTTCTGGTTGTGGAGTTTCTAGTTTTGAAGTTTCTAGTGGTAGAGTTTCTAGTTGTAGAGTTTCTGGTTGTGGAGTTTCTAGTTGTTGAGTGTCTAGTTGTGAAGTCTCAAGTTGTGGAGTTTTGAGTTGTGGAGTTTTAAGTTGTGGAGTTTCGAGTTGTGGAGTTTCGAGTTGTGGAGCTTCTAGTTGTGGAGTTTCTAGCTGCGCAGTTTCTAGGTCAGAGTCTCTAGTTTTGGAGTTTCTAGTTGCAGAGTCTCTGGTTGGGGAGTTTCTTATTGTGGAGTTTCTAGTTGTGGAATTTCTAGTTGTGGAGTTTTTAGTTGTGGAGTTTCTAGATATAGAATTTCTAGTTGCCGAGTCTCTATTTGTGGAGTTTGTAGTGTTGGAGTTTCTAGTTGTGGAGTTTCTAGTTGTGTAGTTTCTAGTTGTGTAGTTTCTAGTTGTGGAGTTTCTAGTTATGGAGTTTCAAGTTGTGGAGTTTCTAGTTGTGGTGTCTCTAGTTGCGGAGTTTCTAGTTGTGGAGTTTCTAGTTGTGGAGTTTCTAGTTGTGGAGTTTCTGGTTGTGGAGTTTCTAGTTGTGGAGTTTCAAGTTGTGGAGTTACTAGTTGCGGAGTCTCAAGTTGTGGAGTTTCTAGTTGCAGAGTCTCTGGTTGTGGAGTTTCTAGTTGCGGAGTTTCTAGTTGTGGAGTTTCTAGTTGTGGAGCATCAAGTTGTGGAGTTCAAAGTTGAGGAGTTTCAAGTTGGGGAGTCTCTAGTTGTGGAGTTTCTAGTTGTGGAGTATCTAGTTGTGGAGTTTCCAGTTGTGGAGTTTAAAGTTGTGGAGTTTCAAGTTGTGGACTCTATAGTTGTGGAGTTCTAGTTGTGGAGATTCTAGTTGTGGATTTTCTAGTTGTGGAGTATCTAGTTCTAGATTTTCCAGTTGTGGAGTTTCTAGTTGTGGAGTTGCGGAGTCTCTAGTTGTGGAGTTTCTAGTTGCAGAGTCTCTAGTTGTGGAATTTCTAGTTGCCGAGTCTCTATTCGTGGAATTTCTAGTTGCCGAGTCTCTATTTGTGGAGTTTGTAGTTGTGGAGTTTCTAGTGTTGGAGTTTCTAGTTGCAGAGTCTCTAGTTGTGGAGTTTCAAGTTGTGGAGTCTCTAGATGTGGAGTTTCCAGTTGTCGAGTTTCCAGTTGTGGAGTATCTAGTAGTGGAGTTTCCAGTTGTGGAGTTTCTAGTTGTGGAGTTTCTAGTTGCGGAGTCCCTAGTTGTGGAGTTTCAAGTTGCAGTGTTTCTAGTTGTGGAATTTCAAGTTGTGGAGTTTCAAGTTGCGGAGTCTCAAGCTGTGCAGTTTCTAGTTGTTGAGTTTTTAGTTGTGGAGTTTCTAGTTGCTGAGTTTCTAGTTTGAAGTCTCTACTTGTAGATTCTCTAGTTGTGGAGTCTCAATTTGAGGAGTTTCTAGTTGAAGAGTTTTTAGTTGTGGAGTGTCTAGTTGTGGAGTTTCCAGTTGTGGAGTTTCGAGTTTTGGAGTTTCCATTTGTGGAGTTTCTAGTTGTGGAGTCTCTAGTTGTAGAGTTACTAGTTGCGGAGTATCTAGTTGTGGAGTCTCTAGTTGTAGAGTTACTAGTTGTGGAGTTGCGGAGTCTCTGGTTGTGGAGTTTCTAGTTGTGGAGTTTCGAGTTGTGGAGTCTCTAGTTGTGGAGTTTCTAGTTGTGGAGTTTCAAGTTGCGGAGTCTCATGCTGTGCAGTTTCTAGTTGTTGAGTTTTTAGTTGTGGAGTTTCTAGTTGTTGAGTTTCTAGTTTGAAGTCTCTAGTTGTAGATTCTCTAGTTGTGGAGTCTCTAGTTTAGGAGTTTCTAGTTGAAGAGTTTTTAGTTGTGGAGTGTCTAGTTGTGGAGTTTCCAGTTGTGGAGTTTCGAGTTGTGGAGTTTCGAGTTTTGGAGTTTCTAGTTGTGGAGTTTCTGGTTGTGGAGTTTCTAGTTGTGGAGTTTCAAGTTGTGGAGTTTCTAGTTGTGGAGTCTCAAGCTGTGGAGTTTCAAGTTTTGCAGTTTCTAATTGTGGAGTTTCTAGATATGGAATTTCTAGTTGCCGAGTCTCTATTTGTGGAGTTTCTAGTTGCCGAGTCTCTATTTGTGGAGTTTGTAGTTGTGGAGTTTCTAGTTGTGGAGTCTCTAGTTGCGGAGTTTCTAGTTGTGGAGTTTCTAGTTGTGGAGTTTCTAGTTGTGAAGTTTCTGGTTGTGGAGTTTCTAGTTGTGGAGTTTCTAGTCTTAGAGTGTCAAGTTGTGGAGTTTCTAGTAGAGTTTCGAATTGTGAAGTTTCAGTTGTGGAGTTTCTAGTTGTGGAGTTTCTAGTTTTGGAGTTTTTAGTTGTGGAGTTTCTAGTTGTAGAGTCTCCTGTTGTGGAGTTTCTAGTTGCGGAGTTTCTAGTTGGGGAGTTTCTAGTTGTGGAGTTTCTAGTTGTGGAGTTTCTAGTTGTGGAGTCTCAAGTTGTGGAGTTTAAACTTGTGGAAATTCAAGTTGTGGACTCTATAGTTGTGGAGTTTCTAGTTGTGGAGTTTCTAGTTGTGGATTTTCTAGTTGTGGAGTATCTAGTTGTAGATTTTCCAGTTGTGGAGCTTCTAGTTGTGGAGTTTCTAGTTGCAGAGTCTCTAGTTGTGGAGTTTCAAGCTGTGGAGTCTCTAGATGTGAAGTTTCTAGTTGTCGAGTTTCCAGTTGTGGAGTATCTAGTTGTGGAGTTTCTAGTTGTGGTGTTTCTAGTTGCGGAGTCCCTAGTTGTGGAGTTTCTAGTTGCGGAGTTTCTAGTTGTGGAGTTTCAAGTTGTGGAGTTTCAAGTTGCGGAGTCTCAAGCTGTGCAGTTTCTAGTTGTTGAGTTTTTAGTTGTGGAGTTTCTAGTTGTTGAGTTTCTAGTTTGAAGTCTCTACTTGTAGATTCTCTAGTTGTGGAGTCTCAAGTTTAGGAGTTTAAAGTTGTGGAGTTTCAAGTTGTGGAGTCTCTAGTTGTAGAGTTACTAGTTGCGGAGTATGTAGTTGTGGAGTTTCCATTTGTGGAGTTTCTAGTTGTGGAGTTGCGGAGTCTCTGGTTGTGGAGTTTCGAGTTGTGGAGTTTAAAGTTGTGGAGTCTCTAGATGTGGAGTTTCTAGTTGTCGAGTTTCCAGTTGTGGAGTATCTAGTAGTGGAGTTTCCAGTTGTGGAGTTTCTAGTGTTGGAGTTTCTAGTTGCGGAGTCCCTAGTTGTGGAGTTTCTAGTTGTAGAGTTTCTAGTTGTGGAGTTTCAAGTTGCAGAGTCTCAAGCTGTGCAGTTTCTAGTTGTTGAGTTTTTAGTTGTGGAGTTTCCAGTTGTTGAGTTTCTAGTTTGAAGTCTCTAGTTGTAGATTCTCTAGTTGTGGAGTCTCTAGTTTAGGAGTTTCTAGTTGCAGAGTTTTTAGTTCTGGAGTGTCTAGTTGTGGAGTTTCCAGTTGTGGAGTTTCTAGATATGGAATTTCTATTTGCCGAGTCTCTATTTGTGGAGTTTGTAGTTGTGGAGTTTCTAGTTGTGGAGTTTCAAGTTGTAGAGTTTCTAGTTGTGGAGTCTCTAGTTGCGGAGTTTCTAGTTGTGGAGTTTCTAGTTGTGGAGTTTCTAGTTGCGGAATCTCTCGCTGTGGATTTTCTAGTTGCGTAACTTAAGGTTGTGAGGTTTCAAGTTGTGGAGTTTCTAGTTGTGGAGTTTCTAATTGTGGAGTTTCTAGTTGTGGAGTCTCTAGATTTGTAGTTTCTAGCTGCGGAGTTTCTAGTTGCGGAGTTTCTATTTGTGGAGTTTCTAGCTGCGGAGTTTCTAGTTGCAGAGTCTCTGGTTGTGGAGTTTCTAGTTGCGGAGTCTCTAGTTGTGGAGTTTTTAGTTGTGGAGTTTCTAGATATGGAATTTCTAGTTGCCGAGTCTCTATTTGTGGAGTTTGTAGTTGTGGAGTTTCTAGTTGTGGAGTTTCAAGTTGTGGAGTTTCTAGTTGTGGAGTCTCTAGATTTGTAGTTTCTAGCTGCGGAGTTTCTAGTTGCGGAGTTTCTATTTGTGGAGTTTCTAGCTGCGGAGTTTCTAGTTGCAGAGTCTCTGGTTGTGGAGTTTCTAGTTGCGGAGTCTCTAGTTGTGGAGTTTTTAGTTGTGGAGTTTCTAGATATGGAATTTCTAGTTGCCGAGTCTCTATTTGTGGAGTTTGTAGTTGTGGAGTTTCTAGTTGTGGAGTTTCTAGTTGCGGCGTCTCAAGTTGTGGAGTTTTTAAATGCGGAGTTTCTAGTTGCGGAGTTCTCTAGTTGGGCAGTCTCTTGTTGTGGAGTTTCAAGTTGTGTAGTGTCTAGTTGTGGAGTTTCAAGTTGTGGAGTTTCTAGTTGTGGAGTTTCTTGTTGTGGAGTTTCTAGTTGTGGAGTTTCTAGTTGTGGTGTTTCTAGATGTGGAGTTTCAAGTTGTGGAGTTTCTAGTTGTGGTTTCTCTAGTTGCGGAGTTTCTAATTGTGGAGTTTCTAGTTGTGGAGTTTCTAGTTGTGGAGTTTTTAGTTGTGGAGTTTCTAGATATAGAATTTCTAGTTGCCGAGTCTTTATTTGTGGAGTTTGTAGTGTTGGAGTTTCTAGTTGTTGAGTTTCTAGTTGTGTAGTTTCTAGTTGTGGAGTTTCTAGTTGTGGAGTTTCAAGTTGTGGAGTTTCTAGTTGTGGTGTCTCTAGTTGCGGAGTTTCTAGTTGTGGAGTTTCTATTTGTGGAGTTTCTAGTTGTGGAGTTTCTGGTTGTGGAGTTTCTAGTTGCGGAGTTCCAAGTTGTGGAGTTTCTAGTTGCGAATTCTCTAGTTGAGGAGTCTATAGTTGTAGAGTTTTTAGTTGTGGAGTTTCTAGTTGTGGAGTTTCAAGTTGTGGAGTTTCTAGTTGCGGCATCTCAAGTTGTGGAGTTTTTAAATACGGAGTTTCTAGTTGCGGAGTTCTGTAGTTGCGCAGTCTCTAGTTGTGGAGTTTCTAGTTGTGTAGTGTCTAGCTGTGGAGTTTCAAGTTGTGGAGTTTCTAGTTGTAGAGTTTCTAGTTGTGGAGTTCTGGTTGTGGAGTTTCTAGTTGTGGAGTTTCTAGTCGTGGAGTTTCTAATTGTGGAGTTTCTGGTTGTGGAGTTTCTAGTTGTTGAGTGTCTAGTTGTGAAGTCTCAAGTTGTGGAGTTTCTAGTTGTGGAGTTCAAGTTGTGGAGTTTTGAGTTGTGGAGTTTCAAGTTGTGGAGTTTCGAGTTGTGGAGTTTCGAGTTGTGGAGCTTCTAGTTGTGAAGTTTCTAGCTGCGGGGTTTCTAGGTCAGAGTCTCTAGTTTTGGAGTTTCTAGTTGCGAATTCTCTAGTTGAGCAGTCTCTAGTTGTAGAGTTTTTAGTTGTGGAGTTTCTAGTTGTGGAGTTTTAAGTGTTGGAGTTTCTAGTTGCGGCGTCTCAAGTTGTGGAGTTTTTAAATGCGGAGTTTCTAGTTGCGGAGTTCTCTAGTTGCGCAGTCTCTAGTTGTGGAGTTTCTAGTTGTGTAGTGTCTAGTTGTGGAGTTTCAAGTTGTGGAGTTTCTAGTTGTGGAGTTTCTAGTTGTGGAGTTTCTAGTTGTGGAGTTTCTAGTTGTGGAGTTTCTAGTTGTGGAGTTTCAAGTTGTGGAGTTTCTAGTTGTGGTTTCTCTAGTTGCGGAGTTTCTAGTTGTGGAGTTTCTAGTTGCAGAGTCTCTGGTTGGGGAGTTTCTAGTTGCGGAATCTCTAGTTGTGGAGTTTCTAATTGAGGAGTTTCTAGTTGTGGAGTTTCTAGATATAGAATTTCTAGTTGCCGAGTCTCTATTTGTGGAGTTTGTAGTGTTGGAGTTTCTAGTTGAGGAGTTTCTAGTTGTGTTGTTTCTAGTTGTAGAGTTTCTAGTTGTGGAGTTTCCAGTTGTGGAGTTTCAAGTTGTGGAGTTTCTAGTTGTGGTGTCTCTAGTGGCGGAGTTTCTAGTTGTGGAGTTTCTAGTTGTGGAGTTTCTAGTTGTGGAGTTTCTGGTTGTGGAGTTTCTAGTTGTGGAGTTTCAAGTTGTGGAGTTACTAGTTGCGGAGTCTCAAGTTGTGGAGTTTCTAATTGTGGAGTTTCAAGTTGTGGAGTTTTGAGTTGTGGAGTTTCAAGTGTTGGAGTTTCGAGTTGTGGAGTTTCGAGTTGTGGAGCTTCTAGTTGTGGAGTTTCTAGCTGCGGAGTTTCTAGGTGCAGAGTCTCTAGTTTTGGAGTTTCTAGTTGCGAATTCTCTAGTTGAGGAGTCTCTAGTTGAAGAGTTTTTAGTTGTGGAGTTTCTAGTTGTGGAGTTTCAAGTTGTGGAGTTTCTAGTTGCGGCATCTCAAGTTGTGGAGTTTTTAAATGCGGAGTTTCTAGTTGCAGATTTCTCTAGTTGCGCAGTCTCTAGTTGTGGAGTTTCTAGTTGTGTAGTGTCTAGTTGTGGAGTTTCAAGTTGTGGAGTTTCTTGTTGTAGAGTTTCGAATTGTGAAGTTTTTTGTTGTGGAGTTTCTAGTTGTTGAGTTTCAAGTGGTGGAGTTTCTAGTTGTGGATTTTCTAGTTGCGTAACTTAAGGTTGTGAGGTTTCAATTTGTGGAGTTTCTAGTTGTGGAGTTTCTAGTTGTGGAGTCTCTAGTTGTGTAGTTTCTAGCTGCGAAGTTTCTAGTTGCGGAGTTTCTATTTGTGGAGTTTCTAGCTGCAGAGTTTCTAGTTGCAGAGTCTCTGGTTGTGGAGTTTCTAGTTGCGGAGTCTCTAGTTGTGGTATTTCTAGTTGTGGAGTTTCTAGTTGTGGAGTTTCCAGTTGTGGAGTTTTTAGTTGTGGACTTTCAGATATGGAATTTCTAGTTGCCGAGTCTCTATTTGTGGAGTTTGTTGTTGTGGGGTTTCTAGTTGTGGAGTTTTTAGTTGTGGAGTCTCTAGTTGCGGAGTTTCTAGTTGTGGAGTTTCTAGTTGTGGAGTTTCTAGTTGTAGAGTTTCTGGTTGTGGAGTTTCTAGTTGTGGAGTTTCATGTTGTAGAGTTTCTAGTTGTGGAGTTTAAAGTTGTGGAGTTTCAAGTAGGGGAGTCTCTAGTTGTGGAGTTTCTTTTTGTGGAGTATCTAGTTGTGAGTTTCTAGTTGTGGAGTTTCGAGTTGTGGAGTTTCTAGTTGCAGAGTCTCTGGTTGTGGAGTTTCTAGTTGCGGAGTTTCTAGTTGTAGATTTTCTGGTTGTGGAGTTTCTAGTTGTGGAGTTTAAAGTTGTGGAGTTTCTAGTTGTGGAGTATCAAGTTGTGGAGTTCAAAGTTGAGGAGTTTCAAGTTGTGGAGTTTCCAGTTGTGGAGTTTCTAGTTGTGGAAATGCGGAGTCTCTAGTTGTGGAGTTTCTAGTTGTGGAAATGCGGAGTCTCTAGTTGTGGAGTCTCTAGTTGCGGAGTTTCAAGTTGTGGAGTTTCTAGTTGTGGAGTTTCTAGTTGTGGAGTTTCTGGTTGTGGAGTTTCTAGTTTTGAAGTTTCTAGTTGTAGTGTTTCTAGTTGTAGAGTTTCTGGTTGTGGAGTTTCTAGTTGTTGAGTGTCTAGTTGTGAAGTCTCAAATTGTGGAGTTTTGAGTTGTGGAGTTTCAAGTTGTGGAGTTTCGAGTTGTGGGGCTTCTAGTTGTGGAGTTTCTAGCTGCGGAGTTTCTAGGTCAGAGTCTCTAGTTTTGGAGTTTCTAGTTGCGAATTCTCTAGTTGAGCAGTCTCTAGTTGTAGAGTTTTTAGTTGTGGAGTTACTCGTTGTGGAGTTTCAAGTTGTGGAGTTTCTAGTGGCGGCGTCTCAAGTTGTGGAGTTTTTAAATGCGGAGTTTCTAGTTGCGGAGTTCTCTAGTTGCGCAGTCACTAGTTGTGGAGTTTCTAGTTGTGTAGTGTCTAGTTGTGGAGTTTCAAGTTGTGGAGTTTCTAGTTGTGGAGTTTCTAGTTGTGTAGTGTCTAGTTGTGGAGTTTCAAGTTGTGGAGTTTCTAGTTGTGGAGTTTCGAGTTGTGGAGTTTCTAGTTGTGGGGTTTCTAGTTGTGGAGTTTCTAGTTGGGGAGTTTCTAGTTGTGGAGTTTCAACTTGTGGAGTCTCTAGTTGTGGTTTCTCTAGTTGCGGAGTTTCTAGTTGTGGAGTGTTTAGTTGCAGAGTCTCTGGTTGGGGAGTTTCTAGTAGCGGAATCTCTAGTTGTGGAGTTTCTTATTGTGGAGTTTCTAGTTGTGGAATTTCTAGTTGTGGAGTTTTTAGTTGTGGAGTTTCTAGATATAGAATTTCTAGTTGCCGAGTCTCTATTTGTGGAGTTTGTAGTGTTGGAGTTTCTAGTTGTGGAGCTTCTAGTTGTGTAGTTTCTTGTTGTGGAGTTTCTAGTTGTGGAGTTTCTAGTTATGGAGTTTCAAGTTGTGGAGTTTCTAGTTGTGGTGTCTCTAGTTGCGGAGTTTCTAGTTGTGGAGTTTCTAGTTGTGGAGTTTCTAGTTGTGGAGTTTTTAAATGCGGAGTTTCTAGTTGCGGAGTTCTCTAGTTGCGCAGTCTCTAGTTGTGGAGTTTCTAGTTGTGTAGTGTCTAGTTGTGGAGTTTCAAGTTGTGGAGTTTCCAGTTGTAGAGTTTCGAATTGTGAAGTTTTTGTTGTGGAGTTTCTAGTTGTGGAGTTTCTAGTCGTGGAGTTTCTTGGAGTCTCCAGTTGCGGAGTTTCTAGTTGTGGAGTTTCTGGTTGTGGAGTTTCTAGTTTTGAAGTTTCTACTTGTGGAGTTTCTAGTTGTGGAGTTTCTGGTTGTGGAGTTTCTAGTTGTGAAGTCTCAAGTTGTGGAGTTTCTAGTTGTGGAATTTCTAGTTGTGGAGTTTTTAGTTGTGGAGTTTCTAGATATAGAATTTCTAGTTGCCGAGTCTCTATTTGTGGAGTTTGTAGTGTTGGAGTTTCTAGTTGTGGAGTTTCTAGTTGTGTAGTTTCTAGTTGTGGAGTTTCTAGTTGTGGAGTTTCTAGTTATGGAGTTTCAAGTTGTGGAGTTTCTAGTTATGGTGTCTCTAGTTGCGGAGTTTCTAGTTGTGGAGTTTCTAGTTGTGGAGTTTCTAGTTGTGGAGCTTCCAGTTGTGCAGTTTCTAGCTGCGGAGTTTCTAGGTGCAGAGTCTCTAGTTTTGGAGTTTCTAGTTGCGAAATTTCTAGTTGAGGAGTTTCTAGTTGTAGAGTTTTTAGTTGTGAAGTTTCTAGTTGTGGAGTTTCAAGTTGTGGAGTTTCTAGTTGCGGCGTCTCAAGTTGTGGAGTTTTTAAATGCGGAGTTTCTAGTTGCGGAGTTCTCTAGTTGGGCAGTCTCTAGTTGTGGAGTTTCAAATTGTGTAGTGTCTAGTTGTGGAGTTTCAAGTTGTGGAGTTTCTAGTTGTGGAGTTTCTTGTTGTGGAAATTCTTGTTGTGGAGTTTCTATTTGTTGAGTTTCAAGTGGTGGAGTTTCTAGTTGTGGTGTGTCTAGTTGCGGAGTTTCTAGTTGTGGAGTTTCTAGTTGCAGAGTCTCTGGTTGGGGAGTTTCTAGTTGCGGAATCTCTAGTTGTTGAGTTTCTAATTGTGGAGTTTCTAGTTGTGGAGTTTCTAGTTGTGGAGTTTTTAGTTGTGGAGTTTCTAGATATGGAATTTCTAGCTGCCGGGTCTCTATTTGTGGAGTTTGTAGTTGTGGAGTTTCTAGTTGTGGAGTTTCTAATTGTGGAGTCTCTAGTTGTGGAGTTTTTAGTTGTGGAGTTTCTAGTTGTGGAGTTTCTAGTTGTGGAGTTTCAAGTTGTGGAGTTTCTAGTTGCGGCGTCTCAAGTTGTGGAGTTTTTAAATGCGGAGTTTCTAGTTACGGAGTTCTCTAGTTGCGCAGTCTCTAGTTGTGGAGTTTCTAGTTGTGTAGTGTCTAGTTGTGGAGTTTCAAGTTGTGGAGTTTCTAGTTGTGGAGTTTCTAGTTGTGGAGTTTCTCGTTGTGGAGTTTCTAGGTTTGGAGTTTCAAGTTGTGGAGTTTCTAGTTGTGGTTTCTCTAGTTGCGGAGTTTCTAGTTGTGGATTTTCTAGTTGCAGAGTCTCTGGTTGGGGAGTTTCTAGTTGCGGGAACTCTAGTTGTGGAGTTTCTAATTGTGGAGTTTCTAGTTGTGGAGTTTCTAGAGTTGGAGTTTTAGTTGTGGAGTTTCTAGATATGGAAGTTCTAGTTGCCGAGTCTCTATTTGTGGAGTTTTAGTGTTGGAGTTTCTAGTTGTGGAGTTTCTAGTTGTGTAGTTTCTAGTTGTGGAGTTTCTAGTTGTGGAGTTTCTAGTTGTGGAGTTTCAAGTTGTGGAGTTTCTATTTGTGATGTCTCTAGTCGCGCAGTCACTAGTTGTGGAGTTTCTAGTTGTGTAGTGTCTAGTTGTGGAGTTTCAAGTTGTGGATTTTCTAGTTGTTGAGTTTCTAGTTGTGGAGTTTCTAGTTGTGTAGTGTCTAGTTGTGGAGTTTCAAGTTGTGGAGTTTCTAATTGTGGAGTTTCTAGTTGTGGAGTTTCTAGTTGTGGAGTTTCTAGTTGTGGAGTTTCAAGTTGTGGAGTTTCTAGTTGTGGTTTCTCTAGTTGCGGAGTTTCTAGTTGTGGAGTTTTTAGTTGCAGAGTCTCTGGTTGGGGAGTTTCTAGTTGCGAAATCTCTAGTTGTGGAGTTTCTTATTGTGGAGTTTCTAGTTGTGGAATTTCTAGTTGTGGAGTTTTTAGTTGTGGAGTTTCTAGATGTGGAGTTTCTAGTTATGAAGTTTCAAGTTGTGGAGTTTCTAGTTGTGGTGTCTCTAGTTGCGGAGTTTCTAGTTGTGGAGTTTCTAGTTGTGGAGTTTCTAGTTGTGGAGTTTCTGGTTGTGGAGTTTCTAGTTGTGGAGTTTCAAGTTGTGGAGTTACTAGTTGCGGCGTCTCAAGTTGTGGAGTTTTTAAATGCGGAGTTTCTAGTTGCGGAGTTCTCTAGTTGCGCAGTCTCTAGTTGTGGAGTTTCTAGTTGTGTAGTGTCTAGTTGTGGAGTTTCAAGTTGTGGAGTTTCTAGTTGTAGAGTTTCGAATTGTGAAGTTTTTGTTGTGGAGTTTCTAGTTGTGGAGTTTCTAGTCGTGGAGTTTCTTGGAGTCTCCAGTTGCGGAGTTTCTAGTTGTGGAGTTTCTGGTTGTGGAGTTTCTAGTTTTGAAGTTTCTACTTGTGTAGTTTCTAGTTATGGATTTTCTGGTTGTGGTGTCTCTAGTTGCGGAGTTTCTAGTTGTGGAGTTTCTAGTTGTGAAGTTTCTAGTTGTGGAGTTTCTGGTTGTGGAGTTTCTAGTTGTGGAGTTTCAAGTTGTGGAGGTACTAGTTGCGGAGTCTCAAGTTGTGGAGTTTCTAGTTGTGGAGTTTCAAGTTGTGGAGTTTTGAGTTGTGGAGTTTCTAGTTGTGGAGTTTCAAGTTGTGGAGTTTCTAGTTGCAGCATCTCAAGTTGTGGCGTTTTTAAATGCGGAGTTTCTATTTGCGGAGTTCTCTAGTTGCGCAGTCTCTAGTTGTGGAGTTTCTAGTTGTGTAGTGTCTAGTTGTGGAGTTTCAAGTTGTGGAGTTTCTAGTTGTAGAGTTTCAAATTGTGAAGTTTTTGTTGTGGAGTTTCTAGTTGTGGAGTTTCTAGTCGTGGAGTTTCTTGGAGTCTCCAGTTGCGGAGTTTCTAGTTGTGGAGTTTCTGGTTGTGGAGTTTCTAGTTTTGAAGTTTCTACTTGTGGAGTTTCTAGTTGTGGAGTTTCTGGTTGTGGAGTTTCTAGTTGTGAAGTCTCAAGTTGTGGAGTTTCTAGTTGTGGAATTTCTAGTTGTGGAGTTTTTAGTTGTGGAGTTTCTAGATATAGAATTTCTAGTTGCCGAGTCTCTATTTGTGGAGTTTGTAGTGTTGGAGTTTCTAGTTGTGGAGTTTCTAGTTGTGTAGTTTCTAGTTGTGTAGTTTCTAGTTGTGGAGTTTCTAGTTATGGAGTTTCAAGTTGTGGAGTTTCTAGTTGTGGTGTCTCTAGTTGCGGAGTTTCTAGTTGTGGAGTTTCTAGTTGTGGAGTTTCTAGTTGTGGAGCTTCTAGTTGTGCAGTTTCTAGCTTCGGAGTTTCTAGGTGCAGAGTCTCTAGTTTTGGAGTTTCTAGTTGCGAAATTTCTAGTTGAGGAGTTTCTAGTTGTAGAGTTTTTAGTTGTGGAGTTTCTAGTTGTGGAGTTTTAAGTTGTGGAGTTTCTAGTTGCGGCGTCTCAAGTTGTGGAGTTTTTAAATGCGGAGTTTCTAGTTGCGGAGTTCTCTAGTTGCGCAGTCTCTAGTTGTGGAGTTTCTAGTTGTGTAGTGTCTAGTTGTGGAGTTTCAAGTTGAGGAGTTTCTAGTTATGGAGTTTCTAGTTGTGGAGTTTCTAGTTGTGGAGTTTCTAGTTGTGGAGTTTCTAGTTGTGGAGTTTCAAGTTGTGGAGTTTCTAGTTGTGGTTTCTCTAGTTGCGGAGTTTCTAGTTGTGGATTTTCTTGTTGCAGAGTCTCTGGTTGGGGAGTTTCTAGTTGCGGAATCTCTAGTTGTGGAGTTTCTAATTGTGGAGTTCTAGAGTTGGAGTTTTTAGTTGTGGAGTTTCTAGAAATGGAATTTCTAGTTGCCGAGTCTCTATTTGTGGAGTTTGTAGTGTTGGAGTTTCTAGTTGTGGAGTTCCTAGTTGTGTAGTTTCTAGTTGTGGAGTTTCTAGTTGTGGAGTTTCTAGTTGTGGAGTTTCAAGTTGTGGAGTTTCAAGTTGTGGTGTCTCTAGTTGCGGAGTTTCTAGTTGTGGAGTTTCTAGTTGTGGAGTTTCTAGTTGTGGAGTTTCTGGTTGTGGAGTTTCTAGTTGTGGAGTTTCAAGTTGTAGAGTTTCAAGTTGTGGAGTTTCAAGTTGTGGAGTTTCAAGTTGTGGAGTTTCAAGTTGTGGAGTTTCGAGTTGTGGAGTTTCGAGTTGAGGAGCTTCTAGTTCTGGAGTTTCAAGTTGTGGAGTTTCTAGTTGTGGCGTCTAAAGTTGTGGAGTTTTTAAATGCGGAGTTTCTAGTTGCGGAGTTCTCTAGTTGCACAGTCTCTAGTTGTGGAATTTCTAGTTGTGTAGTGTCTAGTTGTGGAGTTTCAAGTTGTGGAGTTTCTAGTTGTGGAGTATCTAGTTGTGGAGTTTCTAGTTGTGGAGTTTCTAGTTGCGGAGTTTCTAGTTGCGGAATCTCTAGTTGTTGAGTTTCTAATTGTGGAGTTTCTAGTTGTGGTGTTTCTAGTTGTGGAGTTTTTAGTTGTGGAGTTTCTAGATATAGAATTTCTAGTTGCCGAGTCTCTATTTCTGGAGTTTGTAGTTGTGGGGTTTCTAGTTGTGGAGTTTCTAATTGTGGAGTCTCTAGTTGTGGAGTTTCTAGTTGTGGAGTTTCTAGTTGTGGAGTTTCTAGTTGTGGAGTTTCTAGTTGTGGAGTTTCTAGTTGTGGAGTTTCAAGTTGTGGAGTTTCTAGTTGCGGAGTCTCAAGTTGTGGAGTTTCTAGTTGTGGAGTTTAGGGTTGTGGAGTTTTGAGTTGTGGAGTTTGAAGTTGTGGAGATTCGAGTTGTGGAGTTTCCCGTTGTGGAGTTTCTAGTTGTGGAGTTGCGGAGTCTCTGGTTGTGGAGTTTCTAGTTGTGGAGTTTCGAGTTGTGGAGTCTCTAGTTGTGGAGTTTGTAGTTGTGGAGTTTCCAGTTGTGAAGTATCTAGTTGTGGAGTTTCCAGTTGTGGAGTATCTATATGTGGAGTTTTTAATAGCGGAGTTTCTAGTTGTGAAGTTTCAAGTTGCGGAGTCTCAAGTTGTGGAGTTTCCAGTTGTGGAGTTTTTAGTTGTGGAGTCTCAAGTTGTGGAGTTTCCAGTTGTGGAGTTTTTAGTTGTGGAGTTTCTAGTTGTTGAGTTTCTTGTTGTGAAGTCTCTAGTTTTGCAGTTTCTAGTTGTGGAATTTCTAGATATGGAATTTCTAGTTGCCCAGTCTCTATTTGTGGAGTTTGTAGTTGTGGAGTTTGTAGTTGTGGACTTTGTAGTTGTGGAGTTTCTAGTTGTGGAGTTTATAGTTGTGGAGTTTCTAGTTGTGCAGTTTAAACTTGTGGAGTTTCAAGTTGTAGAGTCTATAGTTGTGGAGTTTCTAGTTGTGGATTTTCTAGTTGTGGAGTATCTAGATTGGATTTTCCAGTTGTGGAGTTTCTAGTTGTGGAGTTGCGGAGTCTCTAGTTGTGGAGTTTCTAGTTGCAGAGTCTCTAGTTGTGGAGTTTCAAGTGGAGTTTCTGAATGTGGAGTTTCTAGTTGTCGAGTTTCCAGTTGTGGAGTATCTAGTAGTGGAGTTTCCAGTTGTGGAGTTTCTAGTTGAGGAGTTTCTAGTTGCGGAGTCCCTAGTTGTGGAGTTTCCAGTTGTGGAGTTTTTAGTGGTGGACTTTCTAGACATAAAATTTCTTGTAGCCGAGTCTCTATTTGTGGAGTTCGTAGTTGTGGAGTTTCTAGCTGTGGAGTTTCTAGTTGTGGAGTCTCTAGATGCAGAGTTTCTAGTTCTGGAGTTTCTAGTTGCGGAATCTCTAGCTGTGGATTTTCTAGTTGCGTAATTTAAGGTTGTGAGGTGTCAAGTTGTGTTTTTAGTTGTGGAGTATCTAGTTGTCGAGTTTCCATTTGTGAAGTATCTAGTTGTGGAGCTTCCAGTTGTGGAGTATCTAGTTATGGAGTTTCAAGTTGTGGAGTTTCTAGTTACGGAGTTTCTAGTTGCGGAGTTTTTAATGGCGGAGTTTATAGTTGTGGAGTTCCAAGTTGCGGAGTCTCAAGTTGTGGAGTTTCCAGTTGTGGAGTTTTTAGTTGTGGAGTTTCTAGTTGTTGAGTTTCTAGTTGTGAAGTCTCTAGTTTTACAGTTTCTGGTTGTGGAGTTTCTAGATATGGAATGTCTAGTTGCCAAGTCTCTATTTGTGGAGTTTGTAGTTGTTGAGTTTCTAGTTGTGGAGTCTCTAGTTGAAGAGTTTCTAGTTGCAGCGTCTCTAGTTTTGGAGTTTCTAGTTGCGAATTCTCTAGTTGAGGAGTCTCTAGTTGTAGAGTTTCTAGTTGTGGAGTTTCTAGTTGTGGAGTTTTAAGTTGTGGAGTTTCTAGGCGTGGCGTCTCAAGTTGTGGAGTTTCTAGTTGCGGAGTGTCTAGTTGTGGTGTTTCTGGCTGTGGAATTTCTTGTTGCAGAGTTTCTAAATGCGGAGCTTCTAGTTGCGGAGTTCCATAGTTGCAGAGTCTCTAGTTGAGGAGTTTCTAGTTGTGGAGTGCATAGTTGTGGAGTTTCCAGTTGTGGAGTTTCTAGTAGAGTTTCGAATTTCGAAGTTTCTAGTTGTTGGGTTTCTAGTTTGAAGTCTCTAGTTGTAGATTTTCTAGTTGTGGAGTCTCTAGTTCAGGAGTTTCTAGTTGAAGAGTTTTTAGTTGTGGAGTGTCTAGTTGTGGAGTTTCCAGTTGTGGAGTTTCGAGTTGTGGAGTTTCGAGTTTTGGAGATTCTAGTTGTGGAATTTTGAGTTGTGGAGTTTCTAGTTGTGTTGTTTCTAGTTGCGGAATCTCTAGCTGTGGATTTTCTAGTTGCGTAACTTAAGGTCGTGAGGTTTCAAGTTGTGGAGTTTCTAGTTGTGGAGTTTCTAGTTGTGGAGTCTCTAGTTGTGTAGTTTCTAGCTGCGGAGTTTCTAGTTGCGGAGTTTCTATTTGTGGAGTATCTAGCTGCGGAGTTTCTAGTTGCAGAGTCTCTGAATGTGGAGTTTCTTGTTGCAGAGTCTCTAGTCGTGGAGTTTCTAGTTGTGGAGTTTCTAGTTGTGGAGTTTCCAGTTGTGGAGTTATAGTTGTGGACTTTCTAGACATGAAATTTCTTGTCGCCGAGTGTCTATTTGTGGAGCTTGTAGTTGTGGAATTTCTAGTTGTTGAGTTTCTAGTTGTGGAGTCTCTAGTTGCAGAGTTTCTAGTTGTGGAGTTTCTAGTTGTGGAGTTTCTAGTTGTGGAGTTTCTGGTTGTGGAGTTTCTAGTTGTGCAGTTTCAAGTTGTGGAGTTTCTAGATGTGGAGTCTCAAGCTGTGGAGTTTAAAGTTGTGAAGCTTCAAGTTGTAGAGTATCTAGTTGTGGAGTTTCTAGTTGCAGAGTATCTAGTTGTGGAGTTTCCAGTTGTGGAGTTTCTAG
The DNA here is from genome assembly GCF_043290135.1 of Rhipicephalus microplus. Taxonomy (NCBI): domain Eukaryota; kingdom Metazoa; phylum Arthropoda; class Arachnida; order Ixodida; family Ixodidae; genus Rhipicephalus; species Rhipicephalus microplus. Next base: position 184,755 of record NW_027464617.1, read on the forward strand.
TTGTGGAGTTGCGGAGTCTCTGGTTGTGGAGTTTCTAGTTGTGGAGTTTCTAGTTGTGGAGATTCGAGTTGTGGAGTCTTTAGTTGTGGAGTTTCTAGTTGTGGAGTTTCCAGTTGTGGAGTATCTAGTTGTGGAGTTTCCATTTGTGAAGTATCTAGTTGTGGAGTTTCCAGTTGTGGAGTATCTAGTTGTGGAGTTTCAAGTTGTGGAGTTTCTAGTTGCGGAGTTCCTAGTTGCGGAGTTTTTAATGGCGGAGTTTATAGTTGTGGAGTTTCAAGTTGGGGAGTCTCAAGTTGTGGAGTTTCCAGTTGTGGAGTTTTTAGTTGTGGAGTTTCTAGTTGTTGAGTTTCTAGTTGTGAAGTCTCTAGTTTTACAGTTTCTGGTTGTGGAGTTTCTAGATATGGAATGTCTAGTTGCCGAGTCTCTATTTGTGGAGTTTGTAGTTGTTGAGTTTCTAGTTTTGGAGTTTCTAGTTGTGGAGTCTCTAGTTGTGAAGTTTCAAGTTGTGGAGTTTCTAGTTGCGGAGTCTCAAGTTGTGGAGTTTCTAGTTGGAACTTCAAGCTGTGGAGTTTCTATTTGCGGAGTCTCAAGTTGTGGAGTTTCTAGTTGTGGAGTTTCAAGTTGTGGAGTTTTGAGTTGTGGAGTTTCCAGTTGTGGAGTTTCTAGTTTTGGAGTTTTGAGTTGTGGAGTTTTTAGTTGTGGAGTCTCTAGTTGAAGAGTTTCTAGTTGCAGCGTCTCTAGTTTTGGAGTTTCTAGTTGCGAATTCTCTAGTTGAGGAGTCTCTAGTTGTAGAGTTTCTAGTTGTGGAGTTTCTAGTTGTGGAGTTTCAAGTTGTGAAGTTTCTAGTTGCGGCGTCTCAAGTTGTGGAGTTTCTAGTTGCGGAGTGTCTAGTTGTGGTGTTTCTAGCTGTGGAATTTCTTGTTGCGGAGTTTCTAAATGCGGAGTTTCTAGTTGCGGAGTTCCATAGTTGCAGAGTCTCTAGTGGTGGAGTTTCTAGTTGTGGAGTGTATAGTTGTGGAGTATCCAGTTATGGAGTTTCTAGTAGAGTTTCGAATTTTGAAGTTTCTAGTTGTTGAGTTTCTAGTTTGAAGTCTCTAGTTGTAGATTCTCTAGTTGTGGAGTCTCTAGTTTAGGAGTTTCTAGTTGAAGAGTTTTTAGTTGTGGAGTGTCTAGTTGTTTAGTTTCCAGTTGTGGAGTTTCGAGTTGTGGAGTTTCGAGTTTTGGAGATTCTAGTTGTGGAATTTTGAGTTGTGGAGTTTCTAGTTGTGGAGTTTCTAGTTGCGGAATCTCTAGCTGTGGATTTTCTAGTTGCGTAACTTAAGGTCGTGAGGTTTCAAGTTGTGGAGTTTCTAGTTGTGGAGTTTCTAGTTGTGGAGTCTCTAGTTGTGTAGTTTCTAGCTGCGCAGTTTCTAGTTGCGGAGTTTCTATTTGTGGAGTATCTAGCTGCGGAGTTTCTAGTTGCAGAGTCTCTGATTGTGGAGTTTCTAGTTGCGGAGTCTCTAGTCATGGAGTGTCTAGTTGTGGAGTTTCTAGTTGTGGAGTTTCCAGTTGTGGAGTTATAGTTGTGGACTTTCTAGACATGAAATTTCTTGCAGCCGAGTCTCTATTTGTGGAGCTTGTAGTTGTGGAGTTTCTAGTTGTTGAGTTTCTAGTTGTGGAGTCTCTAGTTGCAGAGTTTCTAGTTGTGGAGTTTCTAGTTGTGGAGTTTCTAGTTCTGGAGTTTCTGGTTGTGGAGTTTCTAGTTGTGGAGTTTCAAGTTGTGGAGTTTCTAGTTGTGGAGTCTCAAGTTGTGGAGTTTAAAGTTGTGGAGCTTCAAGTTGTGGAGTCTCTAGTTGTGGAGTTTCTAGTTGCAGAGTATCTAGTTGTGAAGTTTCCAGTTGTGGAGTTTCTAGTTGTGGAGTTGCTGAGTCTCTGGTTGTGGAGTTTCTAGTGTTGGAGTTTCTAGTTGTGGAGTTTCGAGTTGTGGAGTCTCTAGTTGTGGAGTTTCTAGTTGTGGAGTTTCCAGTTGTGGAGTATCTAGTTGTGGAGTTTCCATTTGTGAAGTATCTAGTTGTGGAGTTTCCAGTTGTGGAGTAGCTAGTTGCGGAGTGTCCAGTTGTGGTGTTTCTAGCTGTCGAATTTCTTGTTGCGGAGTTTCCAAATGCGGAGTTTCTAGTTGCGGAGTTCCATAGTTGCAGAGTCTCTAGTTGTGGAGTTTCTAGTTGTGGAGTGTATAGTTGTGGAGTTTCCAGTTGTGGAGTTTTTAGTAGAGTTTCGAATTTTGAAGTTTCTAGTTGTTGAGTTTCCAGTTTGAAGTCTCTAGTTGTAGATTCTCTAGTTGTGGAGTCTCTAGTTTAGGAGTTTCTAGTTGAAGAGTTTTTAGTTGTGGAGTGTCTAGTTGTTTAGTTTCCAGTTGTGGAGTTTCGAGTTGTGGAGTTTCGAGTTTTGGAGATTCTAGTTGTGGAATTTTGAGTTGTGGAGTTTCTAGTTGTGGAGTTTCTAGTTGCGGAATCTCTAGCTGTGGATTTTCTAGTTGAGTAACTTAAGGTCGTGAGGTTTCAAGTTGTGGAGTTTCTAGTTGTGGAGTTTCTAGTTGTGGAGTCTCTAGTTGTGTAGTTTCTAGCTGCGGAGTTTCTAGTTGCGGAGTTTCTGTTTGTGGAGTATCTAGCTGCGGAGTTTCTAGTTGCAGAGTCTCTGATTGTGGAGTTTCTAGTTGCGGAGTCTCTAGTCGTGGAGTTTCTAGTTGTGGAGTTTCTAGTTGTGGAGTTTCCAGTTGTGGAGTTATAGTTGTGGACTTTCTAGACATGAAATTTTTTGTCGTCGAGTGTCTATTTGTGGAGCTTGTAGTTGTGGAATTTCTAGTTGTTGAGTTTCTAGTTGTGGAGTCTCTAGTTGCAGAGTTTCTAGTTGTGGAGTTTCTAGTTGTGGAGTTTCTGGTTGTGGAGTTTCTAGTTTTGGAGTTTCAAGTTGTGGAGTTTCTAGTTGTGGAGTCTCAAGTTGTGGAGTTTAAAGTTGTGGAGCTTCAAGTATAGAGTCTCTAGTTGTGGAGTTTCTAGTTGCAGAGTATCTAGTTGTGGAGTTTCTAGTTGTGGAGTTTCTAGATATGGAATTTCTAGTTGCCGAGTCTCTATTTGTGGAGTTTCTAGTTGTTGAGTGTCTAGTTGTGAAGTCTCAAGTTGTGAAGTTTCTAGTTGTGGAGTTTCAAGTTGTGGAGTTTCGAGTTGTGGAGTTTCGAGTTGTGGAGCTTCTAGTTGTGGAATTTCTAGCTGCGGAGTTTCTAGGTCAGAGTCTCTAGTTTTAGAGTTTCTAGTTGCGAATTCTCTAGTAGAGCAGTCTCTAGTTGTAGAGTTTTTAGTTGTGGAGTTTCTAGTTGTAGAGTTTCAAGTTGTGGAGTTTTTAAATGCGGAGTTTCTAGTTGCGGAGTTCTCTAGTTGCGCAGTCTCTAGTTGTGGAGTTTCAGTTGTGTAGTGCCTAGTTGTGGAGTTTCTAGTTGTGGAGTTCCAAGTTGTGGAGTTTCTAGTTGCGAATTCTCTAGTTGAGGAGTCTATAGTTGTAGAGTTTTTAGTTGTGGAGTTTCTAGTTGTGGAGTTTCAAGTTGTGGAGTTTCTAGTTGCGGCATCTCAAGTTGTGGAGTTTTTAAATACGGAGTTTCTAGTTGCGGAGTTCTGTAGTTGCGCAGTCTCTAGTTGTGGAGTTTCTAGCTGTGTAGTGTCTAGCTGTGGAGTTTCAAGTTGTGGAGTTTCTAGTTGTAGAGTTTCTAGTTGTGGAGTTTCTGGTTGTGGAGTTTCTAGTTGTGGAGTTTCTAGTCGTGGAGTTTCTAATTGTGGAGTTTCTGGTTGTGGAGTTTCTAGTTGTTGAGGGTCTAGTTGTGAAGTCTCAAGTTGTGGAGTTTCTAGTTGTGGAGTTTCAAGTTGTGGAGTTTTGAGTTGTGGAGTTTCTAGTTGTGGAGTCTCTAGTTGAAGAGTTTCTAGTTGCAGCGTCTCTAGTTTTGGAGTTTCTAGTTGCGAATTCTCTAGTTGAGGAGTCTCTAGTTGTAGAGTTTCTAGTTGTGGAGTTTCTAGTTGTGGAGTTTTAAGTTGTGGAGTTTCTAGGCGTGGCGTCTCAAGTTGTGGAGTTTCTAGTTGCGGAGTGTCTAGTTGTGGTGTTTCTGGCTGTGGAATTTCTTGTTGCAGAGTTTCTAAATGCGGAGCTTCTAGTTGCGGAGTTCCATAGTTGCAGAGTCTCTAGTTGTGGAGTTTCTAGTTGTGGAGTGTATAGTTGTGGAGTTTCCAGTTGTGGAGTTTCTAGTAGAGTTTCGAATTTTGAAGTTTCTAGTTGTTGGGTTTCTAGTTTGAAGTCTCTAGTTGTAGATTTTCTAGTTGTGGAGTCTCTAGTTCAGGAGTTTCTAGTTGAAGAGTTTTTAGTTGTGGAGTGTCTAGTTGTGGAGTTTCCAGTTGTGGAGTTTCGAGTTGTGGAGTTTCGAGTTTTGGAGATTCTAGTTGTGGAATTATGAGTTGTGGAGTTTCTAGTTGTGTTGTTTCTAGTTGCGGAATCTCTAGCTGTGGATTTTCTAGTTGCGTAACTTAAGGTCGCGAGGTTTCAAGTTGTGGAGTTTCTAGTTGTGGAGTTTCTAGTTGTGGAGTCTCTAGTTGTGTAGTTTCTAGCTGCGGAGTTTCTAGTTGCGGAGTTTCTATTTGTGGAGTATCTAGCTGCGGAGTTTCTAGTTGCAGAGTCTCTGATTGTGGAGTTTCTTGTTGCAGAGTCTCTAGTCGTGGAGTTTCTAGTTGTGGAGTTTCTAGTTGTGGAGTTTCCAGTTGTGGAGTTATAGTTGTGGACTTTCTAGACATGAAATTTCTTGTCGCCGAGTGTCTATTTGTGGAGCTTGTAGTTGTGGAATTTCTAGTTGTTGAGTTTCTAGTTGTGGAGTCTCTAGTTGCAGAGTTTCTAGTTGTGGAGTTTCTAGTTGTGGAGTTTCTAGTTGTGGAGTTTCTGGTTGTGGAGTTTCTAGTTGTGCAGTTTCAAGTTGTGGAGTTTCTAGATGTGGAGTCTCAAGCTGTGGAGTTTAAAGTTGTGAAGCTTCAAGTTGTAGAGTATCTAGTTGTGGAGTTTCTAGTTGCAGAGTATCTAGTTGTGGAGTTTCCAGTTGTGGAGTTTCTAGTTGTGGAGTTGCGGAGTCTCTGGTTGTGGAGTTTCTAGTTGTGGAGTTTCTAGTTGTGGAGATTCGAGTTGTGGAGTCTTTAGTTGTGGAGTTTCTAGTTGTGGAGTTTCCAGTTGTGGAGTATCCAGTTGTGGAGTTTCCATTTGTGAAGTATCTAGTTGTGGAGTTTCCAGTTGTGGAGTATCTAGTTGTGGAGTTTCAAGTTGTGGAGTTTCTAGTTGCGGAGTTCCTAGTTGCGGAGTTTTTAATGGCGGAGTTTATAGTTGTGGAGTTTCAAGTTGCGGAGTCTCAAGTTGTGGAGTTTCCAGTTGTGGAGTTTTTAGTTGTGGAGTTTCTAGTTGTTGAGTTTCTAGTTGTGAAGTCTCTAGTTTTACAGTTTCTGGTTGTGAAGTTTCTAGATATGGAATGTCTAGTTGCCGAGTCTCTATTTGTGGAGTTTGTAGTTGTTGAGTTTCTAGTTTTGGAGTTTCTAGTTGTGGAGTCTCTAGTAGTGAAGTTTCAAGTTGTGGAGTTTCTAGTTGCGGAGTCTCAAGTTGTGGAGTTTCTAGTTGGAACTTCAAGCTGTGGAGTTTCTATTTGCGGAGTCTCAAGTTGTGGAGTTTCTAGTTGTGGAGTTTCAAGTTGTGGAGTTTTGAGTTGTGGAGTTTCCAGTTGTGGAGTTTCTAGTTTTGGAGTTTTGAGTTGTGGAGTTTTTAGTTGTGGAGTCTCTAGTTGAAGAGTTTCTAGTTGCAGCGTCTCTAGTTTTGGAGTTTCTAGTTGCGAATTCTCAAGTTGAGGAGTCTCTAGTTGTAGAGTTTCTAGTTGTGGAGTTTCTAGTTGTGGAGTTTCAAGTTGTGAAGTTTCTAGTTGCGGCGTCTCAAGTTGTGGAGTTTCTAGTTGCGGAGTGTCTAGTTGTGGTGTTTCTAGCTGTGGAATTTCTTGTTGCGGAGTTTCTAAATGCGGAGTTTCTAGTTGCAGAGTTCCATAGTTGCAGAATCTCTAGTTGTGGAGTTTCTAGTTGTGGAGTGTATAGTTGTGGAGTTTCCAGTTGTGGAGTTTCTAGTAGAGTTTCGAATTTTGAAGTTTCTAGTTGTTGAGTTTCTAGTTTGAAGTCTCTAGTTGTAGATTCTCTAGTTGTGGAGTCTCTAGTTTAGGAGTTTCTAGTTGAAGAGTTTTTAGTTGTGGAGTGTCTAGTTGTTTAGTTTCCAGTTGTGGAGTTTCGAGTTTTGGAGATTCTAGTTGTGGAATTTTGAGTTGTGGAGTTTCTAGTTGTGGAGTTTCTAGTTGCGGAATCTCTAGCTGTGGATTTTCTAGTTGCGTAACTTAAGGTCGTGAGGTTTCAAGTTGTGGAGTTTCTAGTTGTGGAGTTTCTAGTTGTGGAGTTTCTAGTTGTGGAGTCTCTAGTTGTGTAGTTTCTAGCTGCGGAGTTTCTAGTTGCGGAGTTTCTATTTGTGGAGTATCTAGCTGCGGAGTTTCTAGTTGCAGAGTCTCTGATTGTGGAGTTTCTAGTTGCGGAGTCTCTAGTCATGGAGTGTCTAGTTGTGGAGTTTCTAGTTGTGGAGTTTCCAGTTGTGGAGTTATAGTTGTGGACTTTCTAGACATGAAATTTCTTGCAGCCGAGTCTCTATTTGTGGAGCTTGTAGTTGTGGAGTTTCTAGTTGTTGAGTTTCTAGTTGTGGAGTCTCTAGTTGCAGAGTTTCTAGTTGTGGAGTTTCTAGTTGTGGAGTTTCTAGTTCTGGAGTTTCTGGTTGTGGAGTTTCTAGTTGTGGAGTTTCAAGTTGTGGAGTTTCTAGTTGTGGAGTCTCAAGTTGTGGAGTTTAAAGTTGTGGAGCTTCAAGTTGTGGAGTCTCTAGTTGTGGAGTTTCTAGTTGCAGAGTATCTAGTTGTGAAGTTTCCAGTTGTGGAGTTTCTAGTTGTGGAGTTGCTGAGTCTCTGGTTGTGGAGTTTCTAGTGTTGGAGTTTCTAGTTGTGGAGTTTCGAGTTGTGGAGTCTCTAGTTGTGGAGTTTCTAGTTGTGGAGTTTCCAGTTGTGGAGTATCTAGTTGTGGAGTTTCCATTTGTGAAGTATCTAGTTGTGGAGTTTCCAGTTGTGGAGTAGCTAGTTGCGGAGTGTCCAGTTGTGGTGTTTCTAGCTGTCGAATTTCTTGTTGCGGACTTTCCAAATGCGGAGTTTCTAGTTGCGGAGTTCCATAGTTGCAGAGTCTCTAGTTGTGGAGTTTCTAGTTGTGGAGTGTATAGTTGTGGAGTTTCCAGTTGTGGAGTTTTTAGTAGAGTTTCGAATTTTGAAGTTTCTAGTTGTTGAGTTTCCAGTTTGAAGTCTCTAGTTGTAGATTCTCTAGTTGTGGAGTCTCTAGTTTAGGAGTTTCTAGTTGAAGAGTTTTTAGTTGTGGAGTGTCTAGTTGTTTAGTTTCCAGTTGTGGAGTTTCGAGTTGTGGAGTTTCGAGTTTTGGAGATTCTAGTTGTGGAATTTTGAGTTGTGGAGTTTCTAGTTGTGGAGTTTCTAGTTGCGGAATCTCTAGCTGTGGATTTTCTAGTTGAGTAACTTAAGGTCGTGAGGTTTCAAGTTGTGGAGTTTCTAGTTGTGGAGTTTCTAGTTGTGGAGTCTCTAGTTGTGTAGTTTCTAGCTGCGGAGTTTCTAGTTGCGGAGTTTCTGTTTGTGGAGTATCTAGCTGCGGAGTTTCTAGTTGCAGAGTCTCTGATTGTGGAGTTTCTAGTTGCGGAGTCTCTAGTCGTGGAGTTTCTAGTTGTGGAGTTTCTAGTTGTGGAGTTTCCCGTTGTGGAGTTATAGTTGTGGACTTTCTAGTTGTGGAGTCTCAAGTTGTGGAGTTTAAAGTTGTGGAGCTTCAAGTATAGAGTCTCTAGTTGTGGAGTTTCTAGTTGCAGAGTATCTAGTTGTGGAGTTTCTGGTTGTGGAGTTTCTAGATATGGAATTTCTAGTTGCCGAGTCTCAATTTGTGGAGTTTCTAGTTGTTGAGTGTCTAGTTGTGAAGTCTCAAGTTGTGAAGTTTCTAGTTGTGGAGTTTCAAGTTGTGGAGTTTCGAGTTGTGGAGTTTCGAGTTGTGGAGCTTCTAGTTGTGGAATTTCTAGCTGCAGAGTTTCTAGGTCAGAGTCTCTAGTTTTAGAGTTTCTAGTTGCGAATTCTCTAGTAGAGCAGTCTCTAGTTGTAGAGTTTTTAGTTGTGGAGTTTCTAGTTGTAGAGTTTCAAGTTGTGGAGTTTTTAAATGCGGAGTTTCTAGTTGCGGAGTTCTCTAGTTGCGCAGTCTCTAGTTGTGGAGTTTCAGTTGTGTAGTGCCTAGTTGTGGAGTTTCTAGTTGTGGAGTTTCTAGTTGTGGAGTTCCAAGTTGTGGAGTTTCTAGTTGCGAATTCTCTAGTTGAGGAGTCTATAGTTGTAGAGTTTTTAGTTGTGGAGTTTCTAGTTGTGGAGTTTCAAGTTGTGGAGTTTCTAGTTGCGGTATCTCAAGTTGTGGAGTTTTTAAATACGGAGTTTCTAGTTGCGGAGTTCTGTAGTTGCGCAGTCTCTAGTTGTGGAGTTTCTAGCTGTGTAGTGTCTAGCTGTGGAGTTTCAAGTTGTGGAGTTTCTAGTTGTAGAGTTTCTAGTTGTGGAGTTTCTGGTTGTGGAGTTTCTAGTTGTGGAGTTTCTAGTCGTGGAGTTTCTAATTGTGGAGTTTCTGGTTGTGGAGTTTCTAGTTGTTGAGGGTCTAGTTGTGAAGTCTCAAGTTGTGGAGTTTCTAGTTGTGGAGTTTCAAGTTGTGGAGTTTTGAGTTGTGGAGTTTCAAGTTGTGGAGTTTCGAGTTGTGGAGTTTCGAGTTGTGGAGCTTCTAGTTGTGGAGTTTCTAGCTGCGGAGTTTCTAGGCCAGAGTCTCTAGTTTTGGAGTTTCTAGTTGCGAATTCTCTAGTTGAGCAGTCTCTAGTTGTAGAGTTTTTAGTTGTGGAGTTTCTAGTTGTGGAGTTTTAAGTTGTGGAGTTTCTAGTTGCGGCGTCTCAAGTTGTGGAGTTTTTAAATGCGGAGTTTCTAGTTGCGGAGTTCTCTAGTTGCGCAGTCTCTAGTTGTGGAGTTTCTAGTTGTGTAGTGTCTAGTTGTGGAGTTTCAAGTTGTGGAGTTTCTAGTTATGGAGTTTCTAGTTGTGGAGTTTCTAGTTGTGAAGTTTCTAGTTGTGGAGTTTCTAGTTGTGGAGTTTCAAGTTGTGGAGTTTCTAGTTGTGGTTTCTCTAGTTGCGGAGTTTCTAGTTGTGGATTTTCTAGTTGCAGAGTCTCTGGTTGGGGAGTTTCTAGTTGCGGAATCTCTAGTTGTGGAGTTTCTAATTGTGGAGTTTCTAGTTGTGGAGTTTCTATAGTTGGAGTTTTTAGTTGTGGAGTTTCTAGAAATGGAATTTCTAGTTGCCGAGTCTCTATTTGTGGAGTTTGTAGTGTTGGAGTTTCTAGTTGTGGAGTTCCTAGTTGTGTAGTTTCTAGTTGTGTAGTTTCTAGTTGTGGAGTTTCTAGTTGTGGAGTTTCAAGTTGTGGAGTTTCAAGTTGTGGTGTCTCTAGTTGCGGAGTTTCTAGTTGTGGAGTTTCTAGTTGTGGAGTTTCTAGTTGTGGAGTTTCTGGTTGTGGAGTTTCTAGTTGTGGAGTTTCAAGTTGTGGAGTTTCAAGTTGTGGAGTTTCAAGTTGTGGAGTTTCAAGTTGTGGAGTTTCAAGTTGTGGAGTTTTGAGTTGTGGAGTTTCAAGTTGTGGAGTTTGGAGTTGTGGAGTTTGGAGTTGTTGAGCTTCTAGTTGTGGAGTTTCTAGCTGCGGAGTTTCTAGGTGCAGAGTCTCTAGTTTTGGAGATTCTAGTTGTGAATTCTCTAGTTGAGGAGTCTCTAGTTTTAGAGTTTTTAGTTGTGGAGTTTCTAGTTGTGGAGTTTCAAGTTGTGGAGTTTCTAGTTGCGGCGTCTCAAGTTGTGGGGTTTTTAAATACGGAGTTTCTAGTTGCGGAGTTCTCTAGTTGCGCAGTCTCTAGTTGTGGAGTTTCTAGTTGTGTAGTGTCTAGCTGTGGAGTTTCAAGTTGTGGAGTTTCTAGTTGAAGAGTTTCGAATTGTGAAGTTTTTTGTTGTGGAGTTTCTAGTTGTGGAGTTTCTAGTCGTGGAGTTTCTAATTGTGGAGTCTCCAGTTGCGGAGTTTCTAGTTGTGGAGTTTCTGGTTGTGGAGTTTCTAGTTGTGAAGTTTCTAGTTGTGGAGTTTCTAGTTGTGCAGTTTCTGGTTGTGGAGTTTCTAGTTGTTGAGGGTCTAGTTGTGAAGTCTCAAGTTGTGGAGTTTCTAGTTGTGGAGTTTCTAGCTGCGGAGTTTCTAGGCCAGAGTCTCTAGTTTTGGAGTTTCTAGTTGCGAATTCTCTAGTTGAGCAGTCTCTAGTTGTAGAGTTTTTAGTTGTGGAGTTTCTAGTTGTGGAGTTTTAAGTTGTGGAGTTTCTAGTTGCGGCGTCTCAAGTTGTGGAGTTTTTAAATGCGGAGTTTCTAGTTGCGGAGTTCTCTAGTTGCGCAGTCTCTAGTTGTGGAGTTTCTAGTTGTGTAGTGTCTAGTTGTGGAGTTTCAAGTTGTGGAGTTTCTAGTTATGGAGTTTCTAGTTGTGGAGTTTCTAGTTGTGGAGTTTCTAGTTGTGGAGTTTCTAGTTGTGGAGTTTCAAGTTGTGGAGTTTCTAGTTGTGGTTTCTCTAGTTGCGGAGTTTCTAGTTGTGGATTTTCTAGTTGCAGAGTCTCTGGTTGGGGAGTTTCTAGTTGCGGAATCTCTAGTTGTGGAGTTTCTAATTGTGGAGTTTCTAGAGTTGGAGTTTTTAGTTGTGGAGTTTCTAGAAATGGAATTTCTAGTTGCCGAGTCTCTATTTGTGGAGTTTGTAGTGTTGGAGTTTCTAGTTGTGGAGTTCCTAGTTGTGTAGTTTCTAGTTGTGTAGTTTCTAGTTGTGGAGTTTCTAGTTGTGGAGTTTCAAGTTGTGGAGTTTCAAGTTGTGGAGTTTCTAGTTGAAGAGTTTCGAATTGTGAAGTTTTTTGTTGTGGAGTTTCTAGTTGTGGAGTTTCTAGTCGTGGAGTTTCTAATTGTGGAGTCTCCAGTTGCGGAGTTTCTAGTTGTGGAGTTTCTGGTTGTGGAGTTTCTAGTTGTGAAGTTTCTAGTTGTGGAGTTTCTAGTTGTGCAGTTTCTGGTTGTGGAGTTTCTAGTTGTTGAGTGTCTAGTTGTGAAGTCTCAAGTTGTGGAGTTTCTAGTTCTGGAGTTTCAAGTTGTGGAGTTTTGAGTTGTGGAGTTTCAAGTTGTGGAGTTTCGAGTTGTGGAGTTCCGAGTTGAGGAGCTTCTAGTTCTGGAGTTTCAAGTTGTGGAGTTTCTAGTTGCGGCGTCTAAAGTTGTGGAGTTTTTAAATGCGGAGTTTCTAGTTGCGGAGTTCTCTAGTTGCACAGTCTCTAGTTGTGGAATTTCCAGTTGTGTAGTGTCTAGTTGTGGAGTTTCAAGTTGTGGAGTTTCTAGTTGTGGAGTATCTAGTTGTGGAGTTTCTAGTTGTGGAGTTTCTAGTTGCGGAGTTTCTAGTTGCGGAATCTCTAGTTGTTGAGTTTCTAATTGTGGAGTTTCTAGTTGTGGAGTTTCTAGTTGTGGAGTTTTTAGTTGTGGAGTTTCTAGATATAGAATTTCTAGTTGCCGAGTCTCTATTTGTGGAGTTTGTAGTTGTGGGGTTTCTAGTTGTGGAGTTTCTAATTGTGGAGTCTCTAGTTGTGGAGTTTCTAGTTGTGGAGTTTCTAGTTGTGGAGTTTCTAGTTGTGGAGTTTCTAGTTGTGGAGTTTCTATTTGTGGAGTTTCAAGTTGTGGAGTTTCTAGTTGCGGAGTCTCAAGTTGTGGAGTTTCTAGTTGTGGAGTTTAGGGTTGTGAAGTTTTGAGTTGTGGAGTTTGAAGTTGTGGAGATTCGAGTTGTGGAGTTTCCCGTTGTGGAGTTTCTAGTTGTGGAGTTGCGGAGTCTCTGGTTGTGGAGTTTCTAGTTGTGGAGTTTCGAGTTGTGGAGTCTCTAGTTGTGGAGTTTGTAGTTGTGGAGTTTCCAGTTGAGGAGTATCTAGTTGTGGAGTTTCCAGTTGTGAAGTATCTAGTTGTGGAGTTTCCAGTTGTGGAGTATCTATATGTGGAGTTTTTAATAGCGGAGTTTCTAGTTGTGAAGTTTCAAGTTGCGGAGTCTCAAGTTGTGGAGTTTCCAGTTGTGGAGTTTTTAGTTGTGGAGTCTCAAGTTGTGGAGTTTCCAGTTGTGGAGTTTTTAGTTGTGGAGTTTCTAGTTGTTGAGTTTCTTGTTGTGAAGTCTCTAGTTTTGCAGTTTCTAGTTGTGGAGTTTCTAGATATGGAATTTCTAGTTGCCCAGTCTCTATTTGTGGAGTTTGTAGTTGTGGAGTTTGTAGTTGTGGAGTTTTTAGTTGTGGAGTTTCTAGTTGTTGAGTTTCTAGTTTGAAGTCTCTAGTTGTAGATTCTCTAGTTGTGGAGTCTCTAGTTTGGGAGTTTCTAGTTGAAGAGTTTTTAGTTGTGGAGTGTCTAGTTGTGGAGTTTCCAGATGTCGAGTTTCGAGTTGTGGAAGTTCGAGTTGGAGTTCCTAGTTGTGGAGTCTCTAGTTGTGTAGTTTCTAGCTGCGGAGTTTCTAGTTGCAGAGTCTCTGGTTGGGGAGTTTCTAGTTGCGGAATCTCTAGTTGTGGAGTATCTAATTGTGGAGTTTCTAGTTGTGGAGTCTCTAGTTGGAGAGCTTCTAGTTGTGGAGTTTCTAGTTGTGGAGTTTTAAGTTGTGGAGTTTTTAAATGCGGAGTTTCTAGTTGCGGAGTTCTCTAGTTGTGGAGTTTCCAGTTGTGGAGTTTCAAGTTGTGGTATTGCGGAGTGTCTTGTTGTGGAGTTTCTAGTTGTGGAGTTTCTAGTTGGGGAGTTTCGAGTTGTTGAGTCTCTAGTTGTGGAGTTTCTAGTTGTGGAGTTTCCAGAGGTGGAGTATCTAGTTGTGGAGTTCCCAGTTGTGAAGAAACTAGTTGTGGAGTTTCCAGTTGTGGAGTATCTAGTTGTGGAGTTTCAAGTTGTGGAGTTTCTAGTGGCGGAGTTTTTAATAGCGGAGTTTCTAGTTGTGGAGTTTCCAGTTGTGGAGTTTTTTTGTTGTAGAGTTTCTAGTTGTTGAGTTTCTAGCTGTGAAGTCTCTAGTTTTGCAGTTTCTAGTTGTGGAGTTTCTAGATATGGAATTTCTAGTTGCCGAGTCTCTATTTGTGGAGTTTCTAGTTGTTGAGTGTCTAGTTGTGAAGTCTCAAGTTGTGGAGTTTCTAGTTGTGGAGTTTCAAGTTGTGGAGTTTCGAGTTGTGGAGTTTCGAGTTGTGGAGCTTCTAGTTGTGGAATTTCTAGCTGCGGAGTTTCTAGGTCAGAGTCTCTAGTTTTAGAGTTTCTAGTTGCGAATTCTCTAGTAGAGCAGTCTCTAGTTGTAGAGTTTTTAGTTGTGGAGTTTCTAGTTGTGGAGTTTCAAGTTGTGGAGTTTTTAAATGCGGAGTTTCTAGTTGCGGAGTTCTCTAGTTGCGGAGTTCTCTAGTTGCGCAGTTTCTAGTTGTGGAGTTTCAGTTGTGTAGTGCCTAGTTGTGGAGTTTCTAGTTGTGGAGTTTCTAGTTGTGGAGTTCCAAGTTGTGGAGTGTCTAGTTGTGAAGTCTCAAGTTGTGGAGTTTCTAGTTGTGGAGTTTCAAGTTGTGGAGTTTTGAGTTGTGGAGTTTCAAGTTGTGGAGTTTCGAGTTGTGGAGTTTCGAGTTGTGGAGCTTCTAGTTGTGGAGTTTCTAGCTGCGGAGTTTCTAGGCCAGAGTCTCTAGTTTTGGAGTTTCTAGTTGCGAATTCTCTAGTTGAGCAGTCTCTAGTTGTAGAGTTTTTAGTTGTGGAGTTTCTAGTTGTGGAGGTTTAAGTTGTGGAGTTTCTAGTTGCGGCGTCTCAAGTTGTGGAGTTTTTAAATGCGGAGTTTCTAGTTGAGGAGTTCTCTAGTTGCGCAGTCTCTAGTTGTGGAGTTTCTAGTTGTGTAGTGTCTAGTTGTGGAGTTTCAAGTTGTGGAGTTTCTAGTTATGGAGTTTCTAGTTGTGGAGTTTCTAGTTGTGGAGTTTCTAGTTGTGGAGTTTCTAGTTGTGGAGTTTCAAGTTGTGGAGTTTCTAGTTGTGGTTTCTCTAGTTGCGGAGTTTCTAGTTGTGGAGTTTCTAGTTGCAGAGTCTCTGGTTGGGGAGTTTCTAGTTGCGGAATCTCTAGTTGTGGAGTTTCTAATTGTGGAGTTTCTAGTTGTGGAGTTTCTAGTTGTGGAGTTTTTAGTTGTGGAGTTTCTAGATATAGAATTTCTAGTTGCCGAGTCTCTATTTGTGGAGTTTGTAGTGTTGGAGTTTCTAGTTGTGGAGTTTCTAGTTGTGTAGTTTCTAGTTGTAGAGTTTCTAGTTGTGGAGTTTCTAGTTGTGGAGTTTCAAGTTGTGGAGTTTCTAGTTGTGGTGTCTCTAGTTGCGGAGTTTCTAAATGTGGAGTTTCTAGTTGTGGAGTTTCTAGTTGTGGAGTTTCTGGTTGTGGAGTTTCTAGTTGTGGAGTTTCAAGTTGTGGAGTTACTAGTTGCGGAGTCTCAAGTTGTGGAGTTTCTAGTTGTGGAGTTTCAAGTTGTGGAGTTGTGAGTTGTGGAGTTTCAAGTGTTGGAGTTTCGAGTTGTGGAGTTTCGAGTTGTGGAGCTTCTAGTTGTGGAGTTTCTAGCTGCGTAGTTTCTAGGTGCAGAGTCTCTAGTTTTGGAGTTTCTAGTTGCGAATTCTCTAGTTGAGGAGTCTCTAGTTGTAGAGTTTTTAGTTGTGGAGTTTCTAGTTGTGGAGTTTCAAGGTGTGGAGTTTCTAGTTGCGGCGTCTCAAGTTGTGGAGTTTTTAAATGCGGAGTTTCTAGTTGCAGAGTTCTCTAGTTGCGCAGTCTCTAGTTGTGGAGTTTCTAGTTGTGTAGTGTCTAGTTGTGGAGTTTCAGGTTGTGGAGTTTCTTGTTGTAGAGTTTCGAATTGTGAAGTTTTTTGTTGTGGAGTTTCTAGTTGTGGAGTTTCTAGTCGTGGAGTTTCTAATTGTGGAGTCCCCAGTTGCGGAGTTTCTAGTTGTGGAGTTTCTGGTTGTGGAGTTTCTAATTGTGAAGTTTCTAGTTGTGGAGTTTCTGGTTGTGGAGTTTCTAGTTGTTGAGTGTCTAGTTGTGAAGTCTCAAGTTGTGGAGTTTCTAGTTCTGGAGTTTCTAGTTGTGGAGTTTCAAGTTGTGGAGTTTCTAGTTGCGGAGTCTCAAGTTGTGGAGTTTCTAGTTGTGGAGTTTAGGGTTGTGGAGTTTTGAGTTGTGGAGTTTGAAGTTGTGGAGATTCGAGTTGTGGAGTTTCCCGTTGTGGAGTTTCTAGTTGTGGAGTTGCGGAGTCTCTGGTTGTGGAGTTTCTAGTTGTGGAGTTTCGAGTTGTGGAGTCTCTAGTTGTGGAGTTTGTAGTTGTGGAGTTTCCATTTGAGGAGTATCTAGTTGTGGAGTTTCCAGTTGTGAAGTATCTAGTTGTGGAGTTTCCAGTTGTGGAGTATCTATATGTGGAGTTTTTAATAGCGGAGTTTCTAGTTGTGAAGTTTCAAGTTGCGGAGTCTCAAGTTGTGGTGTTTCCAGTTGTGGAGTTTTTAGTTGTGGAGTCTCAAGTTGTGGAGTTTCCAGTTGTGGAGTTTTTAGTTGTGGAGTTTCTAGTTGTTGAGTTTCTTGTTGTGAAGTCTCTAGTTTTGCAGTTTCTAGTTGTGGAGTTTCTAGATATGGAATTTCTAGTTGCCCAGTCCCTATTTGTGGAGTTTGTAGTTGTGGAGTTTGTAGTTGTGGAGTTTGTAGTTGTGGAGTTTCTAGTTGTGGAGTTTATAGTTGTGGAGTTTCTAGTTGTGCAGTTTAAACTTGTGGAGTTTCCAGTTGTAGAGTCTATAGTTGTGGAGTTTCTAGTTGTGGATTTTCTAGTTGTGGAGTATCTAGATTGGATTTTCCAGTTGTGGAGTTTCTAGTTGTGGAGTTGCAGAGTCTCTAGTTGTGGAGTTTCTAGTTGCAGAGTCTCTAGTTGTGGAGTTTCAAGTGGAGTTTCTGAATGTGGAGTTTCTAGTTGTCGAGTTTCCAGTTGTGGAGTATCTAGTAGTGGAGTTTCCAGTTGTGGAGTTTCTAGTTGAGGAGTTTCTAGTTGCGGAGTCCCTAGTTGTGGAGTTTCTAGTTGCGGAGTTTCTAGTTGTGGAGTTTCAAGTTTCGGAGTCTCAAGCTGTGGAGTTTCTAGTTGTTGAGTTTTTAGTTGTGGAGTTTCTAGTTGTTAAGTTTCTAGTTTGAAGTCTCTAGTTGTAGATTCTCTAGTTGTGGAGTCTCTAGTTTGGGAGTTTCTAGTTGAAGAGTTTTTAGTTGTGGAGTGTCTAGTTGTGGAGTTTCCAGTTGTCGAGTTTCGAGTTGTGGAAGTTCGAGTTGGAGTTCCTAGTTGTGGAGTCTCTAGTTGTGTAGTTTCTAGCTGCGGAGTTTCTAGTTGCAGAGTCTCTGGTTGGGGAGTTTCTAGTTGCGGAATCTCTAGTTGTGGAGTATCTAATTGTGGAGTTTCTAGTTCTGGAGTCTCTAGTTGGAGAGTTTCTAGTTGTGGAGTTTCTAGTTGTGGAGTTTTAAGTTGTGGAGTCTCTAGTTGTGGAGTTTCTAGTTGCGGAGTATCTAGTTGTGGAGTTTCCAGTTGTGGAGTTTCTAGTTGTGGAATTGCGGAGTGTCTTGTTGTGGAGTTTCTAGTTGTGGAGTTTCTAGTTGTGGAGTTTCGAGTTGTTGAGTCTCTAGTTGTGGAGTTTCTAGTTGTGGAGTTTCCAGAGGTGGAGTATCTAGTTGTGGAGTTCCCAGTTGTGAAGAAACTAGTTGTGGAGTTTCCAGTTGTGGAGTATCTAGTTATGGAGTTTCAAGTTGTGGAGTTTCTAGTGGCGGAGTTTTTAATAGCGGAGTTTCTAGTTGTGGAGTTTCCAGTTGTGGAGTTTTTTTGTTGTAGAGTTTCTAGTTGTTGAGTTTCTATCTGTGAAGTCTCTAGTTTTGCAGTTTCTAGTTGTGGAGTTTCTAGATACGGAATTTCTAGTTGCCGAGTCTCTATTTGTGGAGTTTCTAGTTGTTGAGTGTCTAGTTGTGAAGTCTCAAGTTGTGGAGTTTCTAGTTGTGGAGTTTCAAATTGTGGAGTTTCGAGTTGTGGAGTTTCGAGTTGTGGAGCTTCTAGTTGTGGAGTTTCTAGCTGCGGAGTTTCTAGATCAGAGTCTCTAGTTTTAGAGTTTCTAGTTGCGAATTCTCTAGTAGAGCAGTCTCTAGTTGTAGAGTTTTTAGTTGTGGAGTTTCTAGTTGTGGAGTTTCAAGTTGTGGAGTTTCTAGTTGCGGCGTCTCAAGTTGTGGAGTTTTTAAATGCGGAGTTTCTAGTTGCGGAGTTCTCTAGTTGCGCAGTCTCTAGTTGTGGAGTTTCAGTTGTGTAGTGTCTAGTTGTGGAGTTTCAAGTTGTGGAGTTTCTTGTGGAGTTTCTAGTTGTGGAGTTTCTAGTTGTGGAGTTTCTAGTTGTGGAGTTTCTAGTTGCGGAGTTTCAAGTGGTGGAGTTTCTAGTTGTGGTGTGTCTAGTTGCGGAGTTTCTAGTTGTGGAGTTTCTAGTTGCAGAGTCTCTGGTTGTGGAGCTTCTAGTTGCGGAATCTCTAGTTGTTGAGTTTCTAATTGTGGAGTTTCTAGTTGTGGAGTTTCTAGTTGTGGAGTTTTTAGTTGTGGAGTTTCTAGATATGGAATTTCTAGTTGCCGAGTCTCTATTTGTGGAGTTTGTAGTTGTGGGGTTTCTAGTTGTGGAGTTTCTATTTGTGGAGTCTCTAGTTGTGGAGTTTCTAGTTGCGGAGTCTCTTGTTGGGGAGTTTCTAGTTGCGGAATCTCTAGTTGTGGAGTATCTAATTGTGGAGTTTCTAGTTGTGGAGTCTCTAGTTGGAGAGTTTCTAGTTGTGGAGTTTCTAGTTGTGGAGTTTTAAGTTGTGGAGTCTCTAGTTGTGGAGTTTCTAGTTGCGGAGTATCTAGTTGTGGAGTTTCCAGTTGTGGAGTTTCTAGTTGTGGAATTGCGGAGTGTCTTGTTGTGGAGTTTCTAGTTGTGGAGTTTCGAGTTGTTGAGTTTCTAGTTGCGGCGTCTCAAGTTGTGGAGTTTTTAAATGCGGAGTTTCTAGTTGCAGAGTTCTCTAGTTGCGCAGTCTCTAGTTGTGGAGTTTCTAGTTGTGTAGTGTCTAGTTGTGGAGTTTCAAGTTGTGGAGTTTCTTGTTGTAGAGTTTCGAATTGTGAAGTTTTTTGTTGTGGAGTTTCTAGTTGTGGAGTTTCTAGTCGTGGAGTTTCTAATTGTGGAGTCTCCAGTTGCGGAGTTTCTAGTTGTGGAGTTTCTGGTTGTGGAGTTTCTAATTGTGAAGTTTCTAGTTGTGGAGTTTCTGGTTGTGGAGTTTCTAGTTGTTGAGTGTCTAGTTGTGAAGTCTCAAGTTGTGGAGTTTCTAGTTCTGGAGTTTCAAGTTGTGGAGTTTTGAGTTGTGGAGTTTCAAGTTGTGGAGTTTCAAGTTGTTGAGTTTCGAGTTGTGGAGCTTCTAGTTGTGGAGTTTCTAGCTGCGGAGTTTCTAGGTGCAGAGTCTCTAGTTTTGGAGTTTCTAGTTGCGAATTTTCTAGTTGAGGAGTCTCTAGCTGTAGAGTTTTTAGTTGTGGAGTTTCCAGTTGTGGAGTTTCAAGTTGTGGAGTTTCTAGTTGCGGCATCTCAAGTTGTGGAGTTTTTAAATGCGGAGTTTCTAGTTGCGGAGTTCACTAGTTGCGCAGTCTCTAGTTGTGGAGTTTCTAGTTGTGTAGTGTCTAGTTGTGGAGTTTCAAGTTGTGGAGTTTCTAGTTGTGGAGTTTCTAGTTGTGGAGTTTCTAGTTGTGGAGTTTCTAGTTGTTGAGTTTCGAGTGGTGGAGTTTCTAGTTGTGGTGTGTCTAGTTGCGGAGTTTCTAGTTGTGGAGTTTCTAGTTGCAGAGTCTCTGGTTGGAGAGTTTCTAGTTGCGGAATCTCTAGTTGTTGAGTTTCTAATTGTGGAGTTTCTAGTTGTGGAGTTTCTAGTTGTGGAGTTTTTAGTTGTGGAGTTTCTAGATATGGAATTTCTAGTTGCCGAGTCTCTATTTGTGGAGTTTGTAGTTGTGGAGTTTCTAGTTGTGGAGTTTCTAATTGTGGAGTCTCTAGTTGTGGAGTTTCTAGTTGTGGAGTTTCTAGTTGTGGAGTTTCTAGTTGTGGAGTTTCTAGTTGCGGAGTCTCAAGTTGTGGAGTTTCTAGTTGTGGAGTTTAAAGTTGTGGAGTTTAAAGTTGTGGAGTCTCTAGTTGTGGAGTTTCTAGTTGCGGAGTATCTAGTTCTTGAGCTTCCCGTTGTGGAGTTTCTAGTTGTGGAGTTGCGGAGTCTCTGGTTGTGGAGTTTCTAGTTGTGGAGTTTCGAGTTGTGGAGTCTCTAGTTGTGGAGTTTGTAGTTGTGGAGTTTCCAGTTGTGGAGTATCTAGTTGTGGAGTGTCCAGTTGTGAAGTATCTAGTTGTGGAGTTTCCAGTTGTGGAGTATCTTGTTGTGGAGTTTTTAATAGCAGAGTTTCTAGTTGTGAAGTTTCAAGTTGCGGAGTCTCAAGTTGTGGAGTTTCCAGTTGTGGAGTTTTTAGTTGTGGAGTTTCTAGTTGTTGAGTTTCTAGTTGTGAAGTCTCTAGTTTTGCAGTTTCTAGTTGTGGAGTTTCTAGATATGGAATTTCTAGTTGCCGAGTCTCTATTTGTGGAGTTTCTAGTTGTTGAGTGTCTAGTTGTGAAGTCTCAAGTTGTGGAGTTTCTAGTTGTGAAGTTTCAAGTTGTGGAGTTTCGAGTTGTGGAGTTTCGAGTTGTGGAGCTTCTAGTTGTGGAGTTTCTAGCTGCGGAGTTTCTAGGTCAGAGTCTCTAGTTTTAGAGTTTCTAGTTGCGAATTCTCTAGTAGAGCAGTCTCTAGTTGTAGAGTTTTCAGTTGTGGAGTTTCTAGTTGTGGAGTTTCAAGTTGTAGAGTTTCTAGTTGCGGCGTCTCAAGTTGTGGAGTTTTTAAATGCGGAGTTTCTAGTTACGGAGTTCTCTAGTTGCGCAGTCTCTAGTTGTGGAGTTTATAGTTGTGTAGTGTCTAGTTGTGGAGTTTCAAGTTGTGGAGTTTCTAGTTGTGGAGTTTCTAGTTGTGGAGTTCCTAGTTGTGGAGTTTCTAGTTGTGGAGTTTCTAGTTGTGGAGTTTAGAGTTGTGGAGTTTCTAGTTGTGGTTTCTCTAGTTGCGGAGTTTCTAGTTGTGGATTTTCTAGTTGCAGAGTCTCTGGTTGGGGAGTTTCTAGTTGCGGAATCTCTAGTTGTGGAGTTTCTAATTGTGGAGTTTCTAGTTGTGGAGTTTCTAGAGTTGGAGTTTTTAGTTGTGGAGTTTCTAGAAATGGAATTTCTAGTTGCCGAGTCTCTATTTAAGGAGTTTGTAGTGTTGGAGTTTCTAGTTGTGGAGTTCCTAGTTGTGTAGTTTCTAGTTGTGGAGTTTCTAGTTGTGGAGTTTCTAGTTGTGGAGTTTCAAGTTGTGGAGTTTCAAGTTGTGGTGTCTCTAGTTGCGGAGTTTCTAGTTGTGGAGTTTCTAGTTGTGGAGTTTCTGGTTGTGGAGTTTCTAGTTGTGGAGTTTCAAGTTGTGGAGTTTCAAGTTGTGGAGTTTCAAGTGGCGGAGTTTTTAATAGCGGAGTTTCTAGTTGTGGAGTTTCCAGTTGTGGAGTTTTTTTGTTGTAGAGTTTGTAGTTGTTGAGTTTCTAGCTGTGAAGTCTCTAGTTTTGCAGTTTCTAGTTGTGGAGTTTCTAGATATGGAATTTCTAGTTGCCGAGTCTCTATTTGTGGAGTTTCTAGTTGTTGAGTGTCTAGTTGTGAAGTCTCAAGTTGTGGAGTTTCTAGTTGTGGAGTTTCAAATTGTGGAGTTTCGAGTTGTGGAGTTTCGAGTTGTGGAGCTTCTAGTTGTGGAGTTTCTAGTTGTGGAGTTTCTAGTTGTGGAGTTTCAAGTTGTGGAGTTTCAAGTTGTGGTGGCTCTAGTTGCGGAGTTTCTAGTTGTGGAGTTTCTAGTTGTGGAGTTTCTAGTTGTGGAGTTTCTGGTTGTGGAGTTTCTAGTTGTGGAGTTTCATGTTGTGGAGTTTCAAGTTGTGGAGTTTCAAGTTGTGGAGTTTCAAGTTGTGGAGTTTAAGTTGTGGAGTTTTGAGTTGTGGAGTTTCAAGTTGTGGAGTTTGGAGTTGTGGAGTTTCGAGTTGTGGAGTTTCTAGTTGTGGAGTTTCTAGCTGCGGAGTTTCTAGGTGCAGATTCTCTAGTTTTGGAGATTCTAGTTGCGAATTCTCAAGTTGAGGAGTCTCTAGTTGTAGAGTTTTTAGTTGTGGAGTTTCTAGTTGTGGAGTTTCAAGTTGTGGAGTTTCTATTTGCAGCGTCTAAAGTTGTGGAGTTTTTAAATACGGAGTTTCTAGTTGCGGAGTTCTCTAGTTGCGCAGTCTCTAGTTGTGGAGTTTCTAGTTGTGTAGTGTCTAGCTGTGGAGTTTCAAGTTGTGGAGTTTCTAGTTGAAGAGTTTCGAATTGTGAAGTTTTTTGTTGTGGAGTTTCTAGTTGTGGAGTTTCTAGTCGTGGAGTTTCTAATTGTGGAGTCTCCAGTTGCGGAGTTTCTAGTTGTGGAGTTTCTGATTGTGGAGTTTCTAGTTGTGAAGTTTCTAGTTGTGGAGTTTCTAGTTGTGCAGTTTCTGGTTGTGGAGTTTCTAGTTGTTGAGTGTCTAGTTGTGAAGTCTCAAGTTGTGGAGTTTCTAGTTCTGGAGTTTCAAGTTGTGGAGTTTTGAGTTGTGGAGTTTCAAGTTGTGGAGTTTCGAGTTGTGGAGTTTCGAGTTGAGGAGTTTCTAGTTGTGGAGTTTCTAGTTGTGGAGTTTCTAGTTGTGGAGTTTCTAGTTGTGGAGTTTCAAGTTGTGGAGTTTCTAGTTGCGGAGTCTCAAGTTGTGAAGTTTCAAGTTGCGGAGTCTCAAGTTGTGGAGTTTCCAGTTGTGGAGTTTTTAGTTGTGGAGTTTCTAGTTGTTGAGTTTCTTGTTGTGAAGTCTCTAGTTTTGCAGTTTCTAGTTGTGGAGTTTCTAGATATGGAATTTCTAGTTGCCCAGTCTCTATTTGTGGAGTTTGTAGTTGTGGAGTTTGTAGTTGTGGAGTTTGTAGTTGTGGAGTTTCTAGTTGTGGAGTTTCAAGTTGTAGAGTCTATAGTTGTGGAGTTTCTAGTTGTAGATTTTCTAGTTGTGGAGTATCTAGATTGGATTTTCCAGTAGTGGAGTTTCTAGTTGTGGAGTTGCGGAGTCTCTAGTTGTGGAGTTTCTAGTTGCAGAGTCTCTAGTTGTGGAGTTTCAAGTGGAGTTTCTGAATGTGGAGTTTCTAGTTGTCGAGTTTCCAGTTGTGGAGTATCTAGTAGTGGAGTTTCCAGTTGTGGAGTTTCTAGTTGAGGAGTTTCTAGTTGCGGAGTCCCTAGTTGTGGAGTTTCTAGTTGCGGAGTTTCTAGTTGTGGAGTTTCAAGTTGCGGAGTCTCAAGCTGTGGAGTTTCTAGTTGTTGAGTTTTTAGTTGTGGAGTTTCTAGTTGTTGAGTTTCTAGTTTGAAGTCTCTAGTTGTAGATTCTCTAGTTGTGGAGTCTCTAGTTTGGGAGTCTCTAGTTGTGGAGTTTCTAGTTGCGGAGTATCTAGTTGTGGAGTTTCCAGTTCTGGAGTTTCTAGTTGTGGAATTGCGGAGTGTCTTGTTGTGGAGTTTCTAGTTGTGGAGTTTCTAGTTGTGGAGTTTCGAGTTGTTGAGTCTCTAGTTGTGGAGTTTCTAGTTGTGGAGTTTCCAGAGGTGGAGTATCTAGTTGTGGAGTTCCCAGTTGTGAAGAAACTAGTTGTGGAGTTTCCAGTTGTGGAGTATCTAGTTGTGGAGTTTCAAGTTGTGGAGTTTCTAGTGGCGGAGTTTTTAATCGCGGAGTTTCTAGTTGTGGAGTTTCCAGTTGTGGAGTTTTTTTGTTGTAGAGTTTCTAGTTGTTGAGTTTCTAGCTGTGAAGTCTCTAGTTTGGCAGTTTCTAGTTGTGGAGTTTCTAGATATGGAATTTCTAGTTGCCGAGTCTCTATTTGTGGAGTTTCTAGTTGTTGAGTGTCTAGTTGTGAAGTCTCAAGTTGTGGAGTTTCTAGTTGTGGAGTTTCAAATTGTGGAGTTTCGAGTTGTGGAGTTTCGAGTTGTGGAGCTTCTAGTTGTGGAGTTTCTAGCTGCGGAGTTTCCAGATCAGAGTCTCTAGTTTTAGAGTTTCTAGCTGCGAATTCTCTAGTAGAGCAGTCTCTAGTTGTAGAGTTTTTAGTTGTGGAGTTTCTAGTTGTGGAGTTTCAAGTTGTGGAGTTTCTAGTTGCGGCGTCTCAAGTTGTGGAGTTTTTAAATGCGGAGTTTCTAGTTGCGGAGTTCTCTAGTTGCGCAGTCTCTAGTTGTGGAGTTTCAGTTGTGTAGTGTCTAGTTGTGGAGTTTCAAGTTGTGGAGTTTCTAGTTGTGGAGTTTCTAGTTGTGGAGTTTCTAGTTGTGGAGTTTCTAGTTGTGGAGTTTCTAGTTGTGGAGTTTCTAGTTGCGGAGTTTCAAGTGGTGGAGTTTCTAGTTGTGGTGTGTCTAGTTGCGGAGTTTCTAGTTGTGGAGTTTCTAGTTGCAGAGTCTCTGGTTGTGGAGTTTTTAGTCGGAATCTCTAGTTGTTGAGTTTCTAATTGTGGAGTTTCTAGTTGTGGAGTTTTTAGTTGTGGAGTTTCTAGATATGGAATTTCTAGTTGCCGAGTCTCTATTTGTGGAGTTTGTAGTTGTGGGGTTTCTAGTTGTGGAGTTTCTAATTGTGGAGTCTCTAGTTGTGGAGTTTCTAGTTGCGGAGTCTCTGGTTGGGGAGTTTCTAGTTGCGGAATCTCTAGTTGTGGAGTATCTAATTGTGGAGTTTCTAGTTGTGGAGTCTCTAGTTGGAGAGTTTCTAGTTGTGGAGTTTCTAGTTGTGGAGTTTCAAGTTGTGGAGTTTCTAGTTGTGGTGTCTATAGTTGCGCAGTTTCTAGTTGTGGAGTTTCTAGTTGTGGAGTTTCTGGTTGTGGAGTTTCTAGTTGTGGAGTTTCAAGTTGTGGAGTTACTAGTTGCGGAGTCTCAAGTTGTGGAGTTTCTAGTTGTGGAGTTTCAAGTTGTGGAGTTTTGAGTTGTGGAGTTTCAAGTGTTGGAGTTTCGAGTTGTGGAGTTTCGAGTTGTGGAGCTTCTAGTTGTGGAGTTTCTAGCTGCGGAGTTTCTAGGTGCAGAGTCTCTAGTTTTGGAGTTTCTAGTTGCGAATTCTCTAGTTGAGGAGTCTCTAGTTGTAGAGTTTTTAGTTGTGGAGTTTCTAGTTGTGGAGTTTCAAGTTGTGGAGTTTCTAGTTGCGGCGTCTCAAGTTGTGGAGTATTTAAATGCGGAGTTTCTAGTTGCAGAGTTCTCTAGTTGCGCAGTCTCTAGTTGTGGAGTTTCTAGTTGTGTAGTGTCTAGTTGTGGAGTTTCAAGTTGTGGAGTTTCTTGTTGTAGAGTTTCGAATTGTGAAGTTTTTTGTTGTGGAGTTTCTAGTTGTGGAGTTTCTAGTCGTGGAGTTTCTAATTGTGGAGTCTCCAGTTGCGGAGTTTCTAGTTGTGGAGTTTCTGGTTGTGGAGTTTCTAATTGTGAAGTTTCTAGTTGTGGAGTTTCTGGTTGTGGAGTTTCTAGTTGTTGAGTGTCTAGTTGTGAAGTCTCAAGTTGTGGAGTTTCTAGTTCTGGAGTTTCAAGTTGTGGAGTTTTGAGTTGTGGAGTTTCAAGTTGTGGAGTTTCAAGTTGTTGAGTTTCGAGTTGTGGAGCTTCTAGTTGTGGAGTTTCTAGCTGCGGAGTTTCTAGGTGCAGAGTCTCTAGTTTTGGAGTTTCTAGTTGCGAATTTTCTAGTTGAGGAGTCTCTAGCTGTAGAGTTTTTAGTTTTGGAGTTTCCAGTTGTGGAGTTTCAAGTTGTGGAGTTTCTAGTTGCGGCATCTCAAGTTGTGGAGTTTTTAAATGCGGAGTTTCTAGTTGCGGAGTTCACTAGTTGCGCAGTCTCTAGTTGTGGAGTTTCTAGTTGTGTAGTGTCTAGTTGTGGAGTTTCAAGTTGTGGAGTTTCTAGTTGTGGAGTTTCTAGTTGTGGAGTTTCTAGTTGTGGAGTTTCTAGTTGTTGAGTTTCGAGTGGTGGAGTTTCTAGTTGTGGTGTGTCTAGTTGCGGAGTTTCTAGTTGTGGAGTTTCTAGTTGCAGAGTCTCTGGTTGGAGAGTTTCTAGTTGCGGAATCTCTAGTTGTTGAGTTTCTAATTGTGGAGTTTCTAGTTGTGGAGTTTCTAGTTGTGGAGTTTTTAGTTGTGGAGTTTCTAGATATGGAATTTCTAGTTGCCGAGTCTCTATTTGTGGAGTTTGTAGTTGTGGAGTTTCTAGTTGTGGAGTTTCTAATTGTGGAGTCTCTAGTTGTGGAGTTTCTAGTTGTGGAGTTTCTAGTTGTGGAGTTTCTAGTTGTGGAGTTTCTAGTTGCGGAGTCTCAAGTTGTGGAGTTTCTAGTTGTGGAGTTTAAAGTTGTGGAGTTTAAAGTTGTGGAGTCTCTAGTTGTGGAGTTTCTAGTTGCGGAGTATCTAGTTGTTGAGCTTCCCGTTGTGGAGTTTCTAGTTGTGGAGTTGCGGAGTCTCTGGTTGTGGAGTTTCTAGTTGTGGAGTTTCGAGTTGTGGAGTCTCTAGTTGTGGAGTTTGTAGTTGTGGAGTTTCCAGTTGTGGAGTATCTAGTTGTGGAGTGTCCAGTTGTGAAGTATCTAGTTGTGGAGTTTCCAGTTGTGGAGTATCTTGTTGTGGAGTTTTTAATAGCAGAGTTTCTAGTTGTGAAGTTTCAAGTTGCGGAGTCTCAAGTTGTGGAGTTTCCAGTTGTGGAGTTTTTAGTTGTGGAGTTTCTAGTTGTTGAGTTTCTAGTTGTGAAGTCTCTAGTTTTGCAGTTTCTAGTTGTGGAGTTTCTAGATATGGAATTTCTAGTTGCCGAGTCTCTATTTGTGGAGTTTCTAGTTGTTGAGTGTCTAGTTGTGAAGTCTCAAGTTGTGGAGTTTCTAGTTGTGAAGTTTCAAGTTGTGGAGTTTCGAGTTGTGGAGTTTCGAGTTGTGGAGCTTCTAGTTGTGGAGTTTCTAGCTGCGGAGTTTCTAGGTCAGAGTCTCTAGTTTTAGAGTTTCTAGTTGCGAATTCTCTAGTAGAGCAGTCTCTAGTTGTAGAGTTTTCAGTTGTGGAGTTTCTAGTTGTGGAGTTTCAAGTTGTAGAGTTTCTAGTTGCGGCGTCTCAAGTTGTGGAGTTTTTAAATGCGGAGTTTCTAGTTACGGAGTTCTCTAGTTGCGCAGTCTCTAGTTGTGGAGTTTATAGTTGTGTAGTGTCTAGTTGTGGAGTTTCAAGTTGTGGAGTTTCTAGTTGTGGAGTTTCTAGTTGTGGAGTTCCTAGTTGTGGAGTTTCTAGTTGTGGAGTTTCTAGTTGTGGAGTTTAGAGTTGTGGAGTTTCTAGTTGTGGTTTCTCTAGTTGCGGAGTTTCTAGTTGTGGATTTTCTAGTTGCAGAGTCTCTGGTTGGGGAGTTTCTAGTTGCGGAATCTCTAGTTGTGGAGTTTCTAATTGTGGAGTTTCTAGTTGTGGAGTTTCTAGAGTTGGAGTTTTTAGTTGTGGAGTTTCTAGAAATGGAATTTCTAGTTGCCGAGTCTCTATTTAAGGAGTTTGTAGTGTTGGAGTTTCTAGTTGTGGAGTTCCTAGTTGTGTAGTTTCTAGTTGTGGAGTTTCTAGTTGTGGAGTTTCTAGTTGTGGAGTTTCAAGTTGTGGAGTTTCAAGTTGTGGTGTCTCTAGTTGCGGAGTTTCTAGTTGTGGAGTTTCTAGTTGTGGAGTTTCTGGTTGTGGAGTTTCTAGTTGTGGAGTTTCAAGTTGTGGAGTTTCAAGTTGTGGAGTTTCAAGTGGCGGAGTTTTTAATAGCGGAGTTTCTAGTTGTGGAGTTTCCAGTTGTGGAGTTTTTTTGTTGTAGAGTTTGTAGTTGTTGAGTTTCTAGCTGTGAAGTCTCTAGTTTTGCAGTTTCTAGTTGTGGAGTTTCTAGATATGGAATTTCTAGTTGCCGAGTCTCTATTTGTGGAGTTTCTAGTTGTTGAGTGTCTAGTTGTGAAGTCTCAAGTTGTGGAGTTTCTAGTTGTGGAGTTTCAAATTGTGGAGTTTCGAGTTGTGGAGTTTCGAGTTGTGGAGCTTCTAGTTGTGGAGTTTCTAGTTGTGGAGTTTCTAGTTGTGGAGTTTCAAGTTGTGGAGTTTCAAGTTGTGGTGGCTCTAGTTGCGGAGTTTCTAGTTGTGGAGTTTCTAGTTGTGGAGTTTCTAGTTGTGGAGTTTCTGGTTGTGGAGTTTCTAGTTGTGGAGTTTCAAGTTGTGGAGTTTCAAGTTGTGGAGTTTCAAGTTGTGGAGTTTCAAGTTGTGGAGTTTAAGTTGTGGAGTTTTGAGTTGTGGAGTTTCAAGTTGTGGAGTTTGGAGTTGTGGAGTTTCGAGTTGTGGAGTTTCTAGTTGTGGAGTTTCTAGCTGCGGAGTTTCTAGGTGCAGATTCTCTAGTTTTGGAGATTCTAGTTGCGAATTCTCAAGTTGAGGAGTCTCTAGTTGTAGAGTTTTTAGTTGTGGAGTTTCTAGTTGTGGAGTTTCAAGTTGTGGAGTTTCTATTTGCAGCGTCTCAAGTTGTGGAGTTTTTAAATACGGAGTTTCTAGTTGCGGAGTTCTCTAGTTGCGCAGTCTCTAGTTGTGGAGTTTCTAGTTGTGTAGTGTCTAGCTGTGGAGTTTCAAGTTGTGGAGTTTCTAGTTGAAGAGTTTCGAATTGTGAAGTTTTTTGTTGTGGAGTTTCTAGTTGTGGAGTTTCTAGTCGTGGAGTTTCTAATTGTGGAGTCTCCAGTTGCGGAGTTTCTAGTTGTGGAGTTTCTGATTGTGGAGTTTCTAGTTGTGAAGTTTCTAGTTGTGGAGTTTCTAGTTGTGCAGTTTCTGGTTGTGGAGTTTCTAGTTGTTGAGTGTCTAGTTGTGAAGTCTCAAGTTGTGGAGTTTCTAGTTCTGGAGTTTCAAGTTGTGGAGTTTTGAGTTGTGGAGTTTCAAGTTGTGGAGTTTCGAGTTGTGGAGTTTCGAGTTGAGGAGTTTCTAGTTGTGGAGTTTCTAGTTGTGGAGTTTCTAGTTGTGGAGTTTCTAGTTGTGGAGTTTCAAGTTGTGGAGTTTCTAGTTGCGGAGTCTCAAGTTGTGAAGTTTCAAGTTGCGGAGTCTCAAGTTGTGGAGTTTCCAGTTGTGGAGTTTTTAGTTGTGGAGTTTCTAGTTGTTGAGTTTCTTGTTGTGAAGTCTCTAGTTTTGCAGTTTCTAGTTGTGGAGTTTCTAGATATGGAATTTCTAGTTGCCCAGTCTCTATTTGTGGAGTTTGTAGTTGTGGAGTTTGTAGTTGTGGAGTTTGTAGTTGTGGAGTTTCTAGTTGTGGAGTTTCAAGTTGTAGAGTCTATAGTTGTGGAGTTTCTAGTTGTAGATTTTCTAGTTGTGGAGTATCTAGATTGGATTTTCCAGTAGTGGAGTTTCTAGTTGTGGAGTTGCGGAGTCTCTAGTTGTGGAGTTTCTAGTTGCAGAGTCTCTAGTTGTGGAGTTTCAAGTGGAGTTTCTGAATGTGGAGTTTCTAGTTGTCGAGTTTCCAGTTGTGGAGTATCTAGTAGTGGAGTTTCCAGTTGTGGAGTTTCTAGTTGAGGAGTTTCTAGTTGCGGAGTCCCTAGTTGTGGAGTTTCTAGTTGCGGAGTTTCTAGTTGTGGAGTTTCAAGTTGCGGAGTCTCAAGCTGTGGAGTTTCTAGTTGTTGAGTTTTTAGTTGTGGAGTTTCTAGTTGTTGAGTTTCTAGTTTGAAGTCTCTAGTTGTAGATTCTCTAGTTGTGGAGTCTCTAGTTTGGGAGTCTCTAGTTGTGGAGTTTCTAGTTGCGGAGTATCTAGTTGTGGAGTTTCCAGTTCTGGAGTTTCTAGTTGTGGAATTGCGGAGTGTCTTGTTGTGGAGTTTCTAGTTGTGGAGTTTCTAGTTGTGGAGTTTCGAGTTGTTGAGTCTCTAGTTGTGGAGTTTCTAGTTGTGGAGTTTCCAGAGGTGGAGTATCTAGTTGTGGAGTTCCCAGTTGTGAAGAAACTAGTTGTGGAGTTTCCAGTTGTGGAGTATCTAGTTGTGGAGTTTCAAGTTGTGGAGTTTCTAGTGGCGGAGTTTTTAATCGCGGAGTTTCTAGTTGTGGAGTTTCCAGTTGTGGAGTTTTTTTGTTGTAGAGTTTCTAGTTGTTGAGTTTCTAGCTGTGAAGTCTCTAGTTTGGCAGTTTCTAGTTGTGGAGTTTCTAGATATGGAATTTCTAGTTGCCGAGTCTCTATTTGTGGAGTTTCTAGTTGTTGAGTGTCTAGTTGTGAAGTCTCAAGTTGTGGAGTTTCTAGTTGTGGAGTTTCAAATTGTGGAGTTTCGAGTTGTGGAGTTTCGAGTTGTGGAGCTTCTAGTTGTGGAGTTTCTAGCTGCGGAGTTTCCAGATCAGAGTCTCTAGTTTTAGAGTTTCTAGCTGCGGATTCTCTAGTAGAGCAGTCTCTAGTTGTAGAGTTTTTAGTTGTGGAGTTTCTAGTTGTGGAGTTTCAAGTTGTGGAGTTTCTAGTTGCGGCGTCTCAAGTTGTGGAGTTTTTAAATGCGGAGTTTCTAGTTGCGGAGTTCTCTAGTTGCGCAGTCTCTAGTTGTGGAGTTTCAGTTGTGTAGTGTCTAGTTGTGGAGTTTCAAGTTGTGGAGTTTCTAGTTGTGGAGTTTCTAGTTGTGGAGTTTCTAGTTGTGGAGTTTCTAGTTGTGGAGTTTCTAGTTGTGGAGTTTCTAGTTGCGGAGTTTCAAGTGGTGGAGTTTCTAGTTGTGGTGTGTCTAGTTGCGGAGTTTCTAGTTGTGGAGTTTCTAGTTGCAGAGTCTCTGGTTGTGGAGTTTTTAGTCGGAATCTCTAGTTGTTGAGTTTCTAATTGTGGAGTTTCTAGTTGTGGAGTTTTTAGTTGTGGAGTTTCTAGATATGGAATTTCTAGTTGCCGAGTCTCTATTTGTGGAGTTTGTAGTTGTGGGGTTTCTAGTTGTGGAGTTTCTAATTGTGGAGTCTCTAGTTGTGGAGTTTCTAGTTGCGGAGTCTCTGGTTGGGGAGTTTCTAGTTGCGGAATCTCTAGTTGTGGAGTATCTAATTGTGGAGTTTCTAGTTGTGGAGTCTCTAGTTGGAGAGTTTCTAGTTGTGGAGTTTCTAGTTGTGGAGTTTCAAGTTGTGGAGTTTCTAGTTGTGGTGTCTATAGTTGCGCAGTTTCTAGTTGTGGAGTTTCTAGTTGTGGAGTTTCTGGTTGTGGAGTTTCTAGTTGTGGAGTTTCAAGTTGTGGAGTTACTAGTTGCGGAGTCTCAAGTTGTGGAGTTTCTAGTTGTGGAGTTTCAAGTTGTGGAGTTTTGAGTTGTGGAGTTTCAAGTGTTGGAGTTTCGAGTTGTGGAGTTTCGAGTTGTGGAGCTTCTAGTTGTGGAGTTTCTAGCTGCGGAGTTTCTAGGTGCAGAGTCTCTAGTTTTGGAGTTTCTAGTTGCGAATTCTCTAGTTGAGGAGTCTCTAGTTGTAGAGTTTTTAGTTGTGGAGTTTCTAGTTGTGGAGTTTCAAGTTGTGGAGTTTCTAGTTGCGGCGTCTCAAGTTGTGGAGTTTTTAAATGCGGAGTTTCTAGTTGCAGAGTTCTCTAGTTGTGCAGTCTCTAGTTGTGGAGTTTCTAGTTGTGTAGTGTCTAGTTGTGGAGTTTCAAGTTGTGGAGTTTCTTGTTGTAGAGTTTCGAATTGTGAAGTTTTTTGTTGTGGAGTTTCTAGTTGTGGAGTTTCTAGTCGTGGAGTTTCTAATTGTGGAGTCTCCAGTTGCGGAGTTTCTAGTTGTGGAGTTTCTGGTTGTGGAGTTTCTAATTGTGAAGTTTCTAGTTGTGGAGTTTCTGGTTGTGGAGTTTCTAGTTGTTGAGTGTCTAGTTGTGAAGTCTCAAGTTGTGGAGTTTCTAGTTCTGGAGTTTCAAGTTGTGGAGTTTTGAGTTGTGGAGTTTCAAGTTGTGGAGTTTCAAGTTGTTGAGTTTCGAGTTGTGGAGCTTCTAGTTGTGGAGTTTCTAGCTGCGGAGTTTCTAGGTGCAGAGTCTCTAGTTTTGGAGTTTCTAGTTGCGAATTTTCTAGTTGAGGAGTCTCTAGCTGTAGAGTTTTTAGTTGTGGAGTTTCCAGTTGTGGAGTTTCAAGTTGTGGAGTTTCTAGTTGCGGCATCTCAAGTTGTGGAGTTTTTAAATGCGGAGTTTCTAGTTGCGGAGTTCACTAGTTGCGCAGTCTCTAGTTGTGGAGTTTCTAGTTGTGTAGTGTCTAGTTGTGGAGTTTCAAGTTGTGGAGTTTCTAGTTGTGGAGTTTCTAGTTGTGGAGTTTCTAGTTGTGGAGTTTCTAGTTGTTGAGTTTCGAGTGGTGGAGTTTCTAGTTGTGGTGTGTCTAGTTGCGGAGTTTCTAGTTGTGGAGTTTCTAGTTGCAGAGTCTCTGGTTGGAGAGTTTCTAGTTGCGGAATCTCTAGTTGTTGAGTTTCTAATTGTGGAGTTTCTAGTTGTGGAGTTTCTAGTTGTGGAGTTTTTAGTTGTGGAGTTTCTAGATATGGAATTTCTAGTTGCCGAGTCTCCATTTGTGGAGTTTGTAGTTGTGGAGTTTCTAGTTGTGGAGTTTCTAATTGTGGAGTCTCTAGTTGTGGAGTTTCTAGTTGTGGAGTTTCTAGTTGTGGAGTTTCTAGTTGTGGAGTTTCTAGTTGCGGAGTCTCAAGTTGTGGAGTTTCTAGTTGTGGAGTTTAAAGTTGTGGAGTTTAAAGTTGTGGAGTCTCTAGTTGTGGAGTTTCTAGTTGCGGAGTATCTAGTTGTTGAGCTTCCCGTTGTGGAGTTTCTAGTTGTGGAGTTGCGGAGTCTCTGGTTGTGGAGTTTCTAGTTGTGGAGTTTCGAGTTGTGGAGTCTCTAGTTGTGGAGTTTGTAGTTGTGGAGTTTCCAGTTGTGGAGTATCTAGTTGTGGAGTGTCCAGTTGTGAAGTATCTAGTTGTGGAGTTTCCAGTTGTGGAGTATCTTGTTGTGGAGTTTTTAATAGCAGAGTTTCTAGTTGTGAAGTTTCAAGTTGCGGAGTCTCAAGTTGTGGAGTTTCCAGTTGTGGAGTTTTTAGTTGTGGAGTTTCTAGTTGTTGAGTTTCTAGTTGTGAAGTCTCTAGTTTTGCAGTTTCTAGTTGTGGAGTTTCTAGATATGGAATTTCTAGTTGCCGAGTCTCTATTTGTGGAGTTTCTAGTTGTTGAGTGTCTAGTTGTGAAGTCTCAAGTTGTGGAGTTTCTAGTTGTGAAGTTTCAAGTTGTGGAGTTTCGAGTTGTGGAGTTTCGAGTTGTGGAGCTTCTAGTTGTGGAGTTTCTAGCTGCGGAGTTTCTAGGTCAGAGTCTCTAGTTTTAGAGTTTCTAGTTGCGAATTCTCTAGTAGAGCAGTCTCTAGTTGTAGAGTTTTCAGTTGTGGAGTTTCTAGTTGTGGAGTTTCAAGTTGTAGAGTTTCTAGTTGCGGCGTCTCAAGTTGTGGAGTTTTTAAATGCGGAGTTTCTAGTTACGGAGTTCTCTAGTTGCGCAGTCTCTAGTTGTGGAGTTTATAGTTGTGTAGTGTCTAGTTGTGGAGTTTCAAGTTGTGGAGTTTCTAGTTGTGGAGTTTCTAGTTGTGGAGTTCCTAGTTGTGGAGTTTCTAGTTGTGGAGTTTCTAGTTGTGGAGTTTAGAGTTGTGGAGTTTCTAGTTGTGGTTTCTCTAGTTGCGGAGTTTCTAGTTGTGGATTTTCTAGTTGCAGAGTCTCTGGTTGGGGAGTTTCTAGTTGCGGAATCTCTAGTTGTGGAG
The DNA here is from genome assembly GCF_043290135.1 of Rhipicephalus microplus. NCBI lineage: Eukaryota > Metazoa > Arthropoda > Arachnida > Ixodida > Ixodidae > Rhipicephalus > Rhipicephalus microplus. Next base: position 217,724 of record NW_027464617.1, read on the forward strand.
TTTCTAATTGTGGAGTTTCTAGTTGTGGAGTTTCTAGAGTTGGAGTTTTTAGTTGTGGAGTTTCTAGAAATGGAATTTCTAGTTGCCGAGTCTCTATTTAAGGAGTTTGTAGTGTTGGAGTTTCTAGTTGTGGAGTTCCTAGTTGTGTAGTTTCTAGTTGTGGAGTTTCTAGTTGTGGAGTTTCTAGTTGTGGAGTTTCAAGTTGTGGAGTTTCAAGTTGTGGTGTCTCTAGTTGCGGAGTTTCTAGTTGTGGAGTTTCTAGTTGTGGAGTTTCTGGTTGTGGAGTTTCTAGTTGTGGAGTTTCAAGTTGTGGAGTTTCAAGTTGTGGAGTTTCAAGTGGCGGAGTTTTTAATAGCGGAGTTTCTAGTTGTGGAGTTTCCAGTTGTGGAGTTTTTTTGTTGTAGAGTTTGTAGTTGTTGAGTTTCTAGCTGTGAAGTCTCTAGTTTTGCAGTTTCTAGTTGTGGAGTTTCTAGATATGGAATTTCTAGTTGCCGAGTCTCTATTTGTGGAGTTTCTAGTTGTTGAGTGTCTAGTTGTGAAGTCTCAAGTTGTGGAGTTTCTAGTTGTGGAGTTTCAAATTGTGGAGTTTCGAGTTGTGGAGTTTCGAGTTGTGGAGCTTCTAGTTGTGGAGTTTCTAGTTGTGGAGTTTCTAGTTGTGGAGTTTCAAGTTGTGGAGTTTCAAGTTGTGGTGGCTCTAGTTGCGGAGTTTCTAGTTGTGGAGTTTCTAGTTGTGGAGTTTCTAGTTGTGGAGTTTCTGGTTGTGGAGTTTCTAGTTGTGGAGTTTCAAGTTGTGGAGTTTCAAGTTGTGGAGTTTCAAGTTGTGGAGTTTCAAGTTGTGGAGTTTAAGTTGTGGAGTTTTGAGTTGTGGAGTTTCAAGTTGTGGAGTTTGGAGTTGTGGAGTTTCGAGTTGTGGAGTTTCTAGTTGTGGAGTTTCTAGCTGCGGAGTTTCTAGGTGCAGATTCTCTAGTTTTGGAGATTCTAGTTGCGAATTCTCAAGTTGAGGAGTCTCTAGTTGTAGAGTTTTTAGTTGTGGAGTTTCTAGTTGTGGAGTTTCAAGTTGTGGAGTTTCTATTTGCAGCGTCTCAAGTTGTGGAGTTTTTAAATACGGAGTTTCTAGTTGCGGAGTTCTCTAGTTGCGCAGTCTCTAGTTGTGGAGTTTCTAGTTGTGTAGTGTCTAGCTGTGGAGTTTCAAGTTGTGGAGTTTCTAGTTGAAGAGTTTCGAATTGTGAAGTTTTTCGTTGTGGAGTTTCTAGTTGTGGAGTTTCTAGTCGTGGAGTTTCTAATTGTGGAGTCTCCAGTTGCGGAGTTTCTAGTTGTGGAGTTTCTGATTGTGGAGTTTCTAGTTGTGAAGTTTCTAGTTGTGGAGTTTCTAGTTGTGCAGTTTCTGGTTGTGGAGTTTCTAGTTGTTGAGTGTCTAGTTGTGAAGTCTCAAGTTGTGGAGTTTCTAGTTCTGGAGTTTCAAGTTGTGGAGTTTTGAGTTGTGGAGTTTCAAGTTGTGGAGTTTCGAGTTGTGGAGTTTCGAGTTGAGGAGTTTCTAGTTGTGGAGTTTCTAGTTGTGGAGTTTCTAGTTGTGGAGTTTCTAGTTGTGGAGTTTCAAGTTGTGGAGTTTCTAGTTGCGGAGTCTCAAGTTGTGAAGTTTCAAGTTGCGGAGTCTCAAGTTGTGGAGTTTCCAGTTGTGGAGTTTTTAGTTGTGGAGTTTCTAGTTGTTGAGTTTCTTGTTGTGAAGTCTCTAGTTTTGCAGTTTCTAGTTGTGGAGTTTCTAGATATGGAATTTCTAGTTGCCCAGTCTCTATTTGTGGAGTTTGTAGTTGTGGAGTTTGTAGTTGTGGAGTTTGTAGTTGTGGAGTTTCTAGTTGTGGAGTTTCAAGTTGTAGAGTCTATAGTTGTGGAGTTTCTAGTTGTAGATTTTCTAGTTGTGGAGTATCTAGATTGGATTTTCCAGTAGTGGAGTTTCTAGTTGTGGAGTTGCGGAGTCTCTAGTTGTGGAGTTTCTAGTTGCAGAGTCTCTAGTTGTGGAGTTTCAAGTGGAGTTTCTGAATGTGGAGTTTCTAGTTGTCGAGTTTCCAGTTGTGGAGTATCTAGTAGTGGAGTTTCCAGTTGTGGAGTTTCTAGTTGAGGAGTTTCTAGTTGCGGAGTCCCTAGTTGTGGAGTTTCTAGTTGCGGAGTTTCTAGTTGTGGAGTTTCAAGTTGCGGAGTCTCAAGCTGTGGAGTTTCTAGTTGTTGAGTTTTTAGTTGTGGAGTTTCTAGTTGTTGAGTTTCTAGTTTGAAGTCTCTAGTTGTAGATTCTCTAGTTGTGGAGTCTCTAGTTTGGGAGTCTCTAGTTGTGGAGTTTCTAGTTGCGGAGTATCTAGTTGTGGAGTTTCCAGTTCTGGAGTTTCTAGTTGTGGAATTGCGGAGTGTCTTGTTGTGGAGTTTCTAGTTGTGGAGTTTCTAGTTGTGGAGTTTCGAGTTGTTGAGTCTCTAGTTGTGGAGTTTCTAGTTGTGGAGTTTCCAGAGGTGGAGTATCTAGTTGTGGAGTTCCCAGTTGTGAAGAAACTAGTTGTGGAGTTTCCAGTTGTGGAGTATCTAGTTGTGGAGTTTCAAGTTGTGGAGTTTCTAGTGGCGGAGTTTTTAATCGCGGAGTTTCTAGTTGTGGAGTTTCCAGTTGTGGAGTTTTTTTGTTGTAGAGTTTCTAGTTGTTGAGTTTCTAGCTGTGAAGTCTCTAGTTTGGCAGTTTCTAGTTGTGGAGTTTCTAGATATGGAATTTCTAGTTGCCGAGTCTCTATTTGTGGAGTTTCTAGTTGTTGAGTGTCTAGTTGTGAAGTCTCAAGTTGTGGAGTTTCTAGTTGTGGAGTTTCAAATTGTGGAGTTTCGAGTTGTGGAGTTTCGAGTTGTGGAGCTTCTAGTTGTGGAGTTTCTAGCTGCGGAGTTTCCAGATCAGAGTCTCTAGTTTTAGAGTTTCTAGCTGCGGATTCTCTAGTAGAGCAGTCTCTAGTTGTAGAGTTTTTAGTTGTGGAGTTTCTAGTTGTGGAGTTTCAAGTTGTGGAGTTTCTAGTTGCGGCGTCTCAAGTTGTGGAGTTTTTAAATGCGGAGTTTCTAGTTGCGGAGTTCTCTAGTTGCGCAGTCTCTAGTTGTGGAGTTTCAGTTGTGTAGTGTCTAGTTGTGGAGTTTCAAGTTATGGAGTTTCTAGTTGTGGAGTTTCTAGTTGTGGAGTTTCTAGTTGTGGAGTTTCTAGTTGTGGAGTTTCTAGTTGTGGAGTTTCTAGTTGCGGAGTTTCAAGTGGTGGAGTTTCTAGTTGTGGTGTGTCTAGTTGCGGAGTTTCTAGTTGTGGAGTTTCTAGTTGCAGAGTCTCTGGTTGTGGAGTTTTTAGTCGGAATCTCTAGTTGTTGAGTTTCTAATTGTGGAGTTTCTAGTTGTGGAGTTTTTAGTTGTGGAGTTTCTAGATATGGAATTTCTAGTTGCCGAGTCTCTATTTGTGGAGTTTGTAGTTGTGGGGTTTCTAGTTGTGGAGTTTCTAATTGTGGAGTCTCTAGTTGTGGAGTTTCTAGTTGCGGAGTCTCTGGTTGGGGAGTTTCTAGTTGCGGAATCTCTAGTTGTGGAGTATCTAATTGTGGAGTTTCTAGTTGTGGAGTCTCTAGTTGGAGAGTTTCTAGTTGTGGAGTTTCTAGTTGTGGAGTTTCAAGTTGTGGAGTTTCTAGTTGTGGTGTCTATAGTTGCGCAGTTTCTAGTTGTGGAGTTTCTAGTTGTGGAGTTTCTGGTTGTGGAGTTTCTAGTTGTGGAGTTTCAAGTTGTGGAGTTACTAGTTGCGGAGTCTCAAGTTGTGGAGTTTCTAGTTGTGGAGTTTCAAGTTGTGGAGTTTTGAGTTGTGGAGTTTCAAGTGTTGGAGTTTCGAGTTGTGGAGTTTCGAGTTGTGGAGCTTCTAGTTGTGGAGTTTCTAGCTGCGGAGTTTCTAGGTGCAGAGTCTCTAGTTTTGGAGTTTCTAGTTGCGAATTCTCTAGTTGAGGAGTCTCTAGTTGTAGAGTTTTTAGTTGTGGAGTTTCTAGTTGTGGAGTTTCAAGTTGTGGAGTTTCTAGTTGCGGCGTCTCAAGTTGTGGAGTTTTTAAATGCGGAGTTTCTAGTTGCAGAGTTCTCTAGTTGCGCAGTCTCTAGTTGTGGAGTTTCTAGTTGTGTAGTGTCTAGTTGTGGAGTTTCAAGTTGTGGAGTTTCTTGTTGTAGAGTTTCGAATTGTGAAGTTTTTTGTTGTGGAGTTTCTAGTTGTGGAGTTTCTAGTCGTGGAGTTTCTAATTGTGGAGTCTCCAGTTGCGGAGTTTCTAGTTGTGGAGTTTCTGGTTGTGGAGTTTCTAATTGTGAAGTTTCTAGTTGTGGAGTTTCTGGTTGTGGAGTTTCTAGTTGTTGAGTGTCTAGTTGTGAAGTCTCAAGTTGTGGAGTTTCTAGTTCTGGAGTTTCAAGTTGTGGAGTTTTGAGTTGTGGAGTTTCAAGTTGTGGAGTTTCAAGTTGTTGAGTTTCGAGTTGTGGAGCTTCTAGTTGTGGAGTTTCTAGCTGCGGAGTTTCTAGGTGCAGAGTCTCTAGTTTTGGAGTTTCTAGTTGCGAATTTTCTAGTTGAGGAGTCTCTAGCTGTAGAGTTTTTAGTTGTGGAGTTTCCAGTTGTGGAGTTTCAAGTTGTGGAGTTTCTAGTTGCGGCATCTCAAGTTGTGGAGTTTTTAAATGCGGAGTTTCTAGTTGCGGAGTTCACTAGTTGCGCAGTCTCTAGTTGTGGAGTTTCTAGTTGTGTAGTGTCTAGTTGTGGAGTTTCAAGTTGTGGAGTTTCTAGTTGTGGAGTTTCTAGTTGTGGAGTTTCTAGTTGTGGAGTTTCTAGTTGTTGAGTTTCGAGTGGTGGAGTTTCTAGTTGTGGTGTGTCTAGTTGCGGAGTTTCTAGTTGTGGAGTTTCTAGTTGCAGAGTCTCTGGTTGGAGAGTTTCTAGTTGCGGAATCTCTAGTTGTTGAGTTTCTAATTGTGGAGTTTCTAGTTGTGGAGTTTCTAGTTGTGGAGTTTTTAGTTGTGGAGTTTCTAGATATGGAATTTCTAGTTGCCGAGTCTCTATTTGTGGAGTTTGTAGTTGTGGAGTTTCTAGTTGTGGAGTTTCTAATTGTGGAGTCTCTAGTTGTGGAGTTTCTAGTTGTGGAGTTTCTAGTTGTGGAGTTTCTAGTTGTGGAGTTTCTAGTTGCGGAGTCTCAAGTTGTGGAGTTTCTAGTTGTGGAGTTTAAAGTTGTGGAGTTTAAAGTTGTGGAGTCTCTAGTTGTGGAGTTTCTAGTTGCGGAGTATCTAGTTGTTGAGCTTCCCGTTGTGGAGTTTCTAGTTGTGGAGTTGCGGAGTCTCTGGTTGTGGAGTTTCTAGTTGTGGAGTTTCGAGTTGTGGAGTCTCTAGTTGTGGAGTTTGTAGTTGTGGAGTTTCCAGTTGTGGAGTATCTAGTTGTGGAGTGTCCAGTTGTGAAGTATCTAGTTGTGGAGTTTCCAGTTGTGGAGTATCTTGTTGTGGAGTTTTTAATAGCAGAGTTTCTAGTTGTGAAGTTTCAAGTTGCGGAGTCTCAAGTTGTGGAGTTTCCAGTTGTGGAGTTTTTAGTTGTGGAGTTTCTAGTTGTTGAGTTTCTAGTTGTGAAGTCTCTAGTTTTGCAGTTTCTAGTTGTGGAGTTTCTAGATATGGAATTTCTAGTTGCCGAGTCTCTATTTGTGGAGTTTCTAGTTGTTGAGTGTCTAGTTGTGAAGTCTCAAGTTGTGGAGTTTCTAGTTGTGAAGTTTCAAGTTGTGGAGTTTCGAGTTGTGGAGTTTCGAGTTGTGGAGCTTCTAGTTGTGGAGTTTCTAGCTGCGGAGTTTCTAGGTCAGAGTCTCTAGTTTTAGAGTTTCTAGTTGCGAATTCTCTAGTAGAGCAGTCTCTAGTTGTAGAGTTTTCAGTTGTGGAGTTTCTAGTTGTGGAGTTTCAAGTTGTAGAGTTTCTAGTTGCGGCGTCTCAAGTTGTGGAGTTTTTAAATGCGGAGTTTCTAGTTACGGAGTTCTCTAGTTGCGCAGTCTCTAGTTGTGGAGTTTATAGTTGTGTAGTGTCTAGTTGTGGAGTTTCAAGTTGTGGAGTTTCTAGTTGTGGAGTTTCTAGTTGTGGAGTTCCTAGTTGTGGAGTTTCTAGTTGTGGAGTTTCTAGTTGTGGAGTTTAGAGTTGTGGAGTTTCTAGTTGTGGTTTCTCTAGTTGCGGAGTTTCTAGTTGTGGATTTTCTAGTTGCAGAGTCTCTGGTTGGGGAGTTTCTAGTTGCGGAATCTCTAGTTGTGGAGTTTCTAATTGTGGAGTTTCTAGTTGTGGAGTTTCTAGAGTTGGAGTTTTTAGTTGTGGAGTTTCTAGAAATGGAATTTCTAGTTGCCGAGTCTCTATTTAAGGAGTTTGTAGTGTTGGAGTTTCTAGTTGTGGAGTTCTTAGTTGTGTAGTTTCTAGTTGTGGAGTTTCTAGTTGTGGAGTTTCTAGTTGTGGAGTTTCAAGTTGTGGAGTTTCAAGTTGTGGTGTCTCTAGTTGCGGAGTTTCTAGTTGTGGAGTTTCTAGTTGTGGAGTTTCTGGTTGTGGAGTTTCTAGTTGTGGAGTTTCAAGTTGTGGAGTTTCAAGTTGTGGAGTTTCTAGTGGCGGAGTTTTTAATAGCGGAGTTTCTAGTTGTGGAGTTTCCAGTTGTGGAGTTTTTTTGTTGTAGAGTTTGTAGTTGTTGAGTTTCTAGCTGTGAAGTCTCTAGTTTTGCAGTTTCTAGTTGTGGAGTTTCTAGATATGGAATTTCTAGTTGCCGAGTCTCTATTTGTGGAGTTTCTAGTTGTTGAGTGTCTAGTTGTGAAGTCTCAAGTTGTGGAGTTTCTAGTTGTGGAGTTTCAAATTGTGGAGTTTCGAGTTGTGGAGTTTCGAGTTGTGGAGCTTCTAGTTGTGGACTTTCTAGTTGTGGAGTTTCTAGTTGTGGAGTTTCAAGTTGTGGAGTTTCAAGTTGTGGTGTCTCTAGTTGCGGAGTTTCTAGTTGTGGAGTTTCTAGTTGTGGAGTTTCTAGTTGTGGAGTTTCTGGTTGTGGAGTTTCTAGTTGTGGAGTTTCAAGTTGTGGAGTTTCAAGTTGTGGAGTTTCAAGTTGTGGAGTTTCAAGTTGTGGAGTTTAAGTTGTGGAGTTTTGAGTTGTGGAGTTTCAAGTTGTGGAGTTTGGAGTTGTGGAGTTTCGAGTTGTGGAGTTTCTAGTTGTGGAGTTTCTAGCTGCGGAGTTTCTAGGTGCAGATTCTCTAGTTTTGGAGATTCTAGTTGCGAATTCTCAAGTTGAGGAGTCTCTAGTTGTAGAGTTTTTAGTTGTGGAGTTTCTAGTTGTGGAGTTTCAAGTTGTGGAGTTTCTAGTTGCAGCGTCTCAAGTTGTGGAGTTTTTAAATACGGAGTTTCTAGTTGCGGAGTTCTCTAGTTGCGCAGTCTCTAGTTGTGGAGTTTCTAGTTGTGTAGTGTCTAGCTGTGGAGTTTCAAGTTGTGGAGTTTCTAGTTGAAGAGTTTCGAATTGTGAAGTTTTTTGTTGTGGAGTTTCTAGTTGTGGAGTTTCTAGTCGTGGAGTTTCTAATTGTGGAGTCTCCAGTTGCGGAGTTTCTAGTTGTGGAGTTTCTGATTGTGGAGTTTCTAGTTGTGAAGTTTCTAGTTGTGGAGTTTCTAGTTGTGCAGTTTCTGGTTGTGGAGTTTCTAGTTGTTGAGTGTCTAGTTGTGAAGTCTCAAGTTGTGGAGTTTCTAGTTCTGGAGTTTCAAGTTGTGGAGTTTTGAGTTGTGGAGTTTCAAGTTGTGGAGTTTCGAGTTGTTGAGTTTCTTGTTGTGAAGTCTCTAGTTTTGCAGTTTCTAGTTGTGGAGTTTCTAGATATGGAATTTCTAGTTGCCCAGTCTCTATTTGTGGAGTTTGTAGTTGTGGAGTTTGTAGTTGTGGAGTTTGTAGTTGTGGAGTTTCTAGTTGTGGAGTTTATAGTTGTGGAGTTTCTAGTTGTGCAGTTTAAACTTGTGGAGTTTCAAGTTGTAGAGTCTATAGTTGTGGAGTTTCTAGTTGTGGATTTTCTAGTTGTGGAGTATCTAGATTGGATTTTCCAGTAGTGGAGTTTCTAGTTGTGGAGTTGCGGAGTCTCTAGTTGTGGAGTTTCTAGTTGCAGAGTCTCTAGTTGTGGAGTTTCAAGTGGAGTTTCTGAATGTGGAGTTTCTAGTTGTCGAGTTTCCAGTTGTGGAGTATCTAGTAGTGGAGTTTCCAGTTGTGGAGTTTCTAGTTGAGGAGTTTCTAGTTGCGGAGTCCCTAGTTGTGGAGTTTCTAGTTGCGGAGTTTCTAGTTGTGGAGTTTCAAGTTGCGGAGTCTCAAGCTGTGGAGTTTCTAGTTGTTGAGTTTTTAGTTGTGGAGTTTCTAGTTGTTGAGTTTCTAGTTTGAAGTCTCTAGTTGTAGATTCTCTAGTTGTGGAGTCTCTAGTTTGGGAGTCTCTAGTTGTGGAGTTTCTAGTTGCGGAGTATCTAGTTGTGGAGTTTCCAGTTCTGGAGTTTCTAGTTGTGGAATTGCGGAGTGTCTTGTTGTGGAGTTTCTAGTTGTGGAGTTTCTAGTTGTGGAGTTTCGAGTTGTTGAGTCTCTAGTTGTGGAGTTTCTAGTTGTGGAGTTTCCAGAGGTGGAGTATCTAGTTGTGGAGTTCCCAGTTGTGAAGAAACTAGTTGTGGAGTTTCCAGTTGTGGAGTATCTAGTTGTGGAGTTTCAAGTTGTGGAGTTTCTAGTGGCGGAGTTTTTAATAGCGGAGTTTCTAGTTGTGGAGTTTCCAGTTGTGGAGTTTTTTTGTTGTAGAGTTTCTAGTTGTTGAGTTTCTAGCTGTGAAGTCTCTAGTTTGGCAGTTTCTAGTTGTGGAGTTTCTAGATATGGAATTTCTAGTTGCCGAGTCTCTATTTGTGGAGTTTCTAGTTGTTGAGTGTCTAGTTGTGAAGTCTCAAGTTGTGGAGTTTCTAGTTGTGGAGTTTCAAATTGTGGAGTTTCGAGTTGTGGAGTTTCGAGTTGTGGAGCTTCTAGTTGTGGAGTTTCTAGCTGCGGAGTTTCCAGATCAGAGTCTCTAGTTTTAGAGTTTCTAGCTGCGAATTCTCTAGTAGAGCAGTCTCTAGTTGTAGAGTTTTTAGTTGTGGAGTTTCTAGTTGTGGAGTTTCAAGTTGTGGAGTTTCTAGTTGCGGCGTCTCAAGTTGTGGAGTTTTTAAATGCGGAGTTTCTAGTTGCGGAGTTCTCTAGTTGCGCAGTCTCTAGTTGTGGAGTTTCAGTTGTGTAGTGTCTAGTTGTGGAGTTTCAAGTTGTGGAGTTTCTAGTTGTGGAGTTTCTAGTTGTGGAGTTTCTAGTTGTGGAGTTTCTAGTTGTGGAGTTTCTAGTTGTGGAGTTTCTAGTTGCGGAGTTTCAAGTGGTGGAGTTTCTAGTTGTGGTGTGTCTAGTTGCGGAGTTTCTAGTTGTGGAGTTTCTAGTTGCAGAGTCTCTGGTTGTGGAGTTTTTAGTCGGAATCTCTAGTTGTTGAGTTTCTAATTGTGGAGTTTCTAGTTGTGGAGTTTTTAGTTGTGGAGTTTCTAGATATGGAATTTCTAGTTGCCGAGTCTCTATTTGTGGAGTTTGTAGTTGTGGGGTTTCTAGTTGTGGAGTTTCTAATTGTGGAGTCTCTAGTTGTGGAGTTTCTAGTTGCGGAGTCTCTGGTTGGGGAGTTTCTAGTTGCGGAATCTCTAGTTGTGGAGTATCTAATTGTGGAGTTTCTAGTTGTGGAGTCTCTAGTTGGAGAGTTTCTAGTTGTGGAGTTTCTAGTTGTGGAGTTTTAAGTTGTGGAGTCTCTAGTTGTGGAGTTTCTAGTTGCGGAGTATCTAGTTGTGGAGTTTCCAGTTGTGGAGTTTCTAGTTGTGGAATTGCGGAGTGTCTTGTTGTGGAGTTTCTAGTTGTGGAGTTTCGAGTTGTTGAGTCTCTAGTTGTGGAGTTTCTAGTTGTGGAGTTTCCAGAGGTGGAGTATCTAGTTGTGGAGTTCCCAGTTGTGAAGAAACTAGTTGTGGAGTTTCCAGTTGTGGAGTATCTAGTTGTGGAGTTTCAAGTTGTGGAGTTTCTAGTTGCGGAGTTTTTAATAGCGGAGTTTCTAGTTGTGGAGTTTCAAGTTGCGGAGTCTCAAGTTGTGGAGTTTCCAGTTGTGGAGTTTTTAGTTGTAGAGTTTCTAGTTGTTGAGTTTCTAGTTGTGAAGTCTCTAGTTTTGCAGTTTCTAGTTGTGGAGTTTCTAGATATGGAATTTCTAGTTGCCGAGTCTCTATTTGTGGAGTTTCTAGTTGTTGAGTGTCTAGTTGTGAAGTCTCAAGTTGTGAAGTTTCTAGTTGTGGAGTTTCAAGTTGTGGAGTTTCGAGTTGTTGAGTTTCGAGTTGTGGAGCTTCTAGTTGTGGAATTTCTAGCTGCGGAGTTTCTAGGTCAGAGTCTCTAGTTTTAGAGTTTCTAGTTGCGAATTCTCTAGTAGAGCAGTCTCTAGTTGTAGAGTTTTTAGTTGTGGAGTTTCTAGTTGTGGAGTTTCAAGTTGTGGAGTTTTTAAATGCGGAGTTTCTAGTTGCGGAGTTCTCTATTTGCGCAGTCTCTAGTTGTGGATTTTCAGTTGTGTAGTGCCTAGTTGTGGAGTTTCTAGTTGTGGAGTTTCTAGTTGTGGAGTTCCAAGTTGTGGAGTTTCTAGTTGCGAATTCTCTAGTTGAGGAGTCTATAGTTGTAGAGTTTTTAGTTGTGGAGTTTCTAGTTGTGGAGTTTCAAGTTGTGGAGTTTCTAGTTGTGGCATCTCAAGTTGTGGAGTTTTTAAATACGGAGTTTCTAGTTGCAGAGTTCTGTAGTTGCGCAGTCTCTAGTTGTGGAGTTTCCAGTTGTGGAGTTTTTTTGTTGTAGAGTTTGTAGTTGTTGAGTTTCTAGCTGTGAAGTCTCTAGTTTTGCAGTTTCTAGTTGTGGAGTTTCTAGATATGAAATTTCTAGTTGCCGAGTCTCTATTTGTGGAGTTTCTAGTTGTTGAGTGTCTAGTTGTGAAGTCTCAAGTTGTGGAGTTTCTAGTTGTGGAGTTTCAAATTGTGGAGTTTCGAGTTGTGGAGTTTCGAGTTGTGGAGCTTCTAGTTGTGGAGTTTCTAGTTGTGGAGTTTCTAGTTGTGGAGTTTCAAGTTGTGGAGTTTCAAGTTGTGGTGTCTCTAGTTGCGGAGTTTCTAGTTGTGGAGTTTCTAGTTGTGGAGTTTCTAGTTGTGGAGTTTCTGGTTGTGGAGTTTCTAGTTGTGGAGTTTCAAGTTGTGGAGTTTCAAGTTGTGGAGTTTCAAGTTGTGGAGTTTCAAGTTGTGGAGTTTAAGTTGTGGAGTTTTGAGTTGTGGAGTTTCAAGTTGTGGAGTTTGGAGTTGTGGAGTTTCGAGTTGTGGAGTTTCTAGTTGTGGAGTTTCTAGCTGCGGAGTTTCTAGGTGCAGATTCTCTAGTTTTGGAGATTCTAGTTGCGAATTCTCAAGTTGAGGAGTCTCTAGTTGTAGAGTTTTTAGTTGTGGAGTTTCTAGTTGTGGAGTTTCAAGTTGTGGAGTTTCTAGTTGCAGCGTCTCAAGTTGTGGAGTTTTTAAATACGGAGTTTCTAGTTGCGGAGTTCTCTAGTTGCGCAGTCTCTAGTTGTGGAGTTTCTAGTTGTGTAGTGTCTAGCTGTGGAGTTTCAAGTTGTGGAGTTTCTAGTTGAAGAGTTTCGAATTGTGAAGTTTTTTGTTGTGGAGTTTCTAGTTGTGGAGTTTCTAGTCGTGGAGTTTCTAATTGTGGAGTCTCCAGTTGCGGAGTTTCTAGTTGTGGAGTTTCTGATTGTGGAGTTTCTAGTTGTGAAGTTTCTAGTTGTGGAGTTTCTAGTTGTGCAGTTTCTGGTTGTGGAGTTTCTAGTTGTTGAGTGTCTAGTTGTGAAGTCTCAAGTTGTGGAGTTTCTAGTTCTGGAGTTTCAAGTTGTGGAGTTTTGAGTTGTGGAGTTTCAAGTTGTGGAGTTTCGAGTTGTGGAGTTTCGAGTTGAGGAGTTTCTAGTTGTGGAGTTTCTAGTTGTGGAGTTTCTAGTTGTGGAGTTTCTAGTTGTGGAGTTTCAAGTTGTGGAGTTTCTAGTTGCGGAGTCTCAAGTTGTGAAGTTTCAAGTTGCGGAGTCTCAAGTTGTGGAGTTTCCAGTTGTGGAGTTTTTAGTTGTGGAGTCTCAAGTTGTGGAGTTTCCAGTTGTGGAGTTTTTAGTTGTGGAGTTTCTAGTTGTTGAGTTTCTTGTTGTGAAGTCTCTAGTTTTGCAGTTTCTAGTTGTGGAGTTTCTAGATATGGAATTTCTAGTTGCCCAGTCTCTATTTGTGGAGTTTGTAGTTGTGGAGTTTGTAGTTGTGGAGTTTGTAGTTGTGGAGTTTCTAGTTGTGGAGTTTATAGTTGTGGAGTTTCTAGTTGTGCAGTTTAAACTTGTGGAGTTTCAAGTTGTAGAGTCTATAGTTGTGGAGTTTCTAGTTGTGGATTTTCTAGTTGTGGAGTATCTAGATTAGATTTTCCAGTAGTGGAGTTTCTAGTTGTGGAGTTGCGGAGTCTCTAGTTGTGGAGTTTCTAGTTGCAGAGTCTCTAGTTGTGGAGTTTCAAGTGGAGTTTCTGAATGTGGAGTTTCTAGTTGTCGAGTTTCCAGTTGTGGAGTATCTAGTAGTGGAGTTTCCAGTTGTGGAGTTTCTAGTTGAGGAGTTTCTAGTTGCGGAGTCCCTAGTTGTGGAGTTTCTAGTTGCGGAGTTTCTAGTTGTGGAGTTTCAAGTTGCGGAGTCTCAAGCTGTGGAGTTTCTAGTTGTTGAGTTTTTAGTTGTGGAGTTTCTAGTTGTTGAGTTTCTAGTTTGAAGTCTCTAGTTGTAGATTCTCTAGTTGTGGAGTCTCTAGTTTGGGAGTCTCTAGTTGTGGAGTTTCTAGTTGCGGAGTATCTAGTTGTGGAGTTTCCAGTTCTGGAGTTTCTAGTTGTGGAATTGCGGAGTGTCTTGTTGTGGAGTTTCTAGTTGTGGAGTTTCTAGTTGTGGAGTTTCGAGTTGTTGAGTCTCTAGTTGTGGAGTTTCTAGTTGTGGAGTTTCCAGAGGTGGAGTATCTAGTTGTGGAGTTCCCAGTTGTGAAGAAACTAGTTGTGGAGTTTCCAGTTGTGGAGTATCTAGTTGTGGAGTTTCAAGTTGTGGAGTTTCTAGTGGCGGAGTTTTTAATAGCGGAGTTTCTAGTTGTGGAGTTTCCAGTTGTGGAGTTTTTTTGTTGTAGAGTTTCTAGTTGTTGAGTTTCTAGCTGTGAAGTCTCTAGTTTGGCAGTTTCTAGTTGTGGAGTTTCTAGATATGGAATTTCTAGTTGCCGAGTCTCTATTTGTGGAGTTTCTAGTTGTTGAGTGTCTAGTTGTGAAGTCTCAAGTTGTGGAGTTTCTAGTTGTGGAGTTTCAAATTGTGGAGTTTCGAGTTGTGTAGTTTCGAGTTGTGGAGCTTCTAGTTGTGGAGTTTCTAGCTGCGGAGTTTCCAGATCAGAGTCTCTAGTTTTAGAGTTTCTAGCTGCGAATTCTCTAGTAGAGCAGTCTCTAGTTGTAGAGTTTTTAGTTGTGGAGTTTCTAGTTGTGGAGTTTCAAGTTGTGGAGTTTCTAGTTGCGGCGTCTCAAGTTGTGGAGTTTTTAAATGCGGAGTTTCTAGTTGCGGAGTTCTCTAGTTGCGCAGTCTCTAGTTGTGGAGTTTCAGTTGTGTAGTGTCTAGTTGTGGAGTTTCAAGTTGTGGAGTTTCTAGTTGTGGAGTTTCTAGTTGTGGAGTTTCTAGTTGTGGAGTTTCTAGTTGTGGAGTTTCTAGTTGTGGAGTTTCTAGTTGTGGAGTTTCTAGTTGCGGAGTTTCAAGTGGTGGAGTTTCTAGTTGTGGTGTGTCTAGTTGCGGAGTTTCTAGTTGTGGAGTTTCTAGTTGCAGAGTCTCTGGTTGTGGAGTTTTTAGTCGGAATCTCTAGTTGTTGAGTTTCTAATTGTGGAGTTTCTAGTTGTGGAGTTTTTAGTTGTGGAGTTTCTAGATATGGAATTTCTAGTTGCCGAGTCTCTATTTGTGGAGTTTGTAGTTGTGGGGTTTCTAGTTGTGGAGTTTCTAATTGTGGAGTCACTAGTTGTGGAGTTTCTAGTTGCGGAGTCTCTGGTTGGGGAGTTTCTAGTTGCGGAATCTCTAGTTGTGGAGTATCTAATTGTGGAGTTTCTAGTTGTGGAGTCTCTAGTTGGAGAGTTTCTAGTTGTGGAGTTTCTAGTTGTGGAGTTTTAAGTTGTGGAGTCTCTAGTTGTGGAGTTTCTAGTTGCGGAGTATCTAGTTGTGGAGTTTCCAGTTGTGGAGTTTCTAGTTGTGGAATTGCGGAGTGTCTTGTTGTGGAGTTTCTAGTTGTGGAGTTTCGAGTTGTTGAGTCTCTAGTTGTGGAGTTTCTAGTTGTGGAGTTTCCAGAGGTGGAGTATCTAGTTGTGGAGTTCCCAGTTGTGAAGAAACTAGTTGTGGAGTTTCCAGTTGTGGAGTATCTAGTTGTGGAGTTTCAAGTTGTGGAGTTTCTAGTTGCGGAGTTTTTAATAGCGGAGTTTCTAGTTGTGGAGTTTCAAGTTGCGGAGTCTCAAGTTGTTGAGTTTCCAGTTGTGGAGTTTTTAGTTGTAGAGTTTCTAGTTGTTGAGTTTCTAGTTGTGAAGTCTCTAGTTTTGCAGTTTCTAGTTGTGGAGTTTCTAGATATGGAATTTCTAGTTGCCGAGTCTCTATTTGTGGAGTTTCTAGTTGTTGAGTGTCTAGTTGTGAAGTCTCAAGTTGTGAAGTTTCTAGTTGTGGAGTTTCAAGTTGTGGAGTTTCGAGTTGTTGAGTTTCGAGTTGTGGAGCTTCTAGTTGTGGAATTTCTAGCTGCGGAGTTTCTAGGTCAGAGTCTCTAGTTTTAGAGTTTCTAGTTGCGAATTCTCTAGTAGAGCAGTCTCTAGTTGTAGAGTTTTTAGTTGTGGAGTTTCTAGTTGTGGAGTTTCAAGTTGTGGAGTTTTTAAATGCGGAGTTTCTAGTTGCGGAGTTCTCTATTTGCGCAGTCTCTAGTTGTGGATTTTCAGTTGTGTAGTGCCTAGTTGTGGAGTTTCTAGTTGTGGAGTTTCTAGTTGTGGAGTTCCAAGTTGTGGAGTTTCTAGTTGCGAATTCTCTAGTTGAGAAGTCTATAGTTGTAGAGTTTTTAGTTGTGGAGTTTCTAGTTGTGGAGTTTCAAGTTGTGGAGTTTCTAGTTGTGGCATCTCAAGTTGTGGAGTTTTTAAATACGGAGTTTCTAGTTGCAGAGTTCTGTAGTTGCGCAGTCTCTAGTTGTGGAGTTTCTAGCTGTGTAGTGTCTAGCTGTGGAGTTTCAAGTTGTGGAGTTTCTAGTTGTAGAGTTTCTAGTTGTGGAGTTTCTGGTTGTGGAGTTTCTAGTTGTGGAGTTTCTAGTCGTAGAGTTTCTAATTGTGGAGTTTCTGGTTGTGGAGTTTCTAGTTGTTGAGTGTCTAGTTGTGAAGTCTCAAGTTGTGGAGTTTCTAGTTGTGGAGTTTAAAGTTGTGGAGTTTTGAGTTGTGGAGTTTCAAGTTGTGGAGTTTCGAGTTGTGGAGTTTCGAGTTGTGGAGCTTCTAGTTGTGGAGTTTCTAGCTGCGGAGTTTCTAGGCCAGAGTCTCTAGTTTTGGAGTTTCTAGTTGTGAATTCTCTAGTTGAGCAGTCTCTAGTTGTAGAGTTTTTAGTTGTGGAGTTTCTAGTTGTGGAGTTTTAAGTTGTGGAGTTTCTAGTTGCGGCGTCTCAAGTTGTGGAGTTTTTAAATGCGGAGTTTCTAGTTGCGGAGTTCTCTAGTTGCGCAGTCTCTAATTGTGGAGTTTCTAGTTGTGTAGTGTCTAGTTGTGGAGTTTCAAGTTGTGGAGTTTCTAGTTATGGAGTTTCTAGTTGTGGAGTTTCTAGTTGTGGAGTTTCTAGTTGTGGAGTTTCTAGTTGTGGAGTTTCAAGTTGTGGAGTTTCTAGTTGTGGTTTCTCTAGTTGCGGAGTTTCTAGTTGTGGATTTTCTTGTTGCAGAGTCTCTGGTTGGGGAGTTTCTAGTTGCGGAATCTCTAGTTGTGGAGTTTCTAATTGTGGAGTTTCTAGTTGTGGAGTTTCTAGAGTTGGAGTTTTTAGTTGTGGAGTTTCTAGAAATGGAATTTCTAGTTGCCGAGTCTCTATTTGTGGAGTTTGTAGTGTTGGAGTTTCTAGTTGTGGAGTTCCTAGTTGTGTAGTTTCTAGTTGTGGAGTTTCTAGTTGTGGAGTTTCTAGTTGTGGAGTTTCAAGTTGTGGTGTCTCTAGTTGCGGAGTTTCTAGTTGTGGAGTTTCTAGTTGTGGAGTTTCTAGTTGTGGAGTTTCTGGTTGTGGAGTTTCTAGTTGTGGAGTTTCAAGTTGTGGAGTTTCAAGTTGTGGAGTTTCAAGTTGTGGAGTTTCAAGTTGTGGAGTTTCAAGTTGTGGAGTTTTGAGTTGTGGAGTTTCAAGTTGTGGAGTTTGGAGTTGTGGAGTTTCGAGTTGTGGAGCTTCTAGTTGTGGAGTTTCTAGCTGCGGAGTTTCTAGGTGCAGAGTCTCAAGTTTTGGAGATTCTAGTTGCGAATTCTCTAGTTGAGGAGTCTCTAGTTGTAGAGTTTTTAGTTGTGGAGTTTCTAGTTGTGGAGTTTCAAGTTGTGGAGTTTCTAGTTGCGGCGTCTCAAGTTTTGGAGTTTTTAAATACGGAGTTTCTAGTTGCGGAGTTCTCTAGTTGCGCAGTCTCTAGTTGTGGAGTTTCTAGTTGTGTAGTGTCTAGCTGTGGAGTTTCAAGTTGTGGAGTTTCTAGTTGAAGAGTT
The DNA here is from genome assembly GCF_043290135.1 of Rhipicephalus microplus. Taxonomy (NCBI): domain Eukaryota; kingdom Metazoa; phylum Arthropoda; class Arachnida; order Ixodida; family Ixodidae; genus Rhipicephalus; species Rhipicephalus microplus. Next base: position 234,508 of record NW_027464617.1, read on the forward strand.
TCGAATTGTGAAGTTTTTTGTTGTGGAGTTTCTAGTTGTGGAGTTTCTAGTCGTGGAGTTTCTAATTGTGGAGTCTCCAGTTGCGGAGTTTCTAGTTGTGGAGTTTCTGGTTGTGGAGTTTCTAGTTGTGAAGTTTCTAGTTGTGGAGTTTCTAGTTGTGCAGTTTCTGGTTGTGGAGTTTCTAGTTGTTGAGTGTCTAGTTGTGAAGTCTCAAGTTGTGGAGTTTCTAGTTCTGGAGTTTCAAGTTGTGGAGTTTTGAGTTGTGGAGTTTCAAGTTGTGGAGTTTCGAGTTGTGGAGTTTCGAGTTGAGGAGCTTCTAGTTGTGGAGTTTCAAGTTGTGGAGTTTCTAGTTGCAGCGTCTCAAGTTGTGGAGTTTTTAAATACGGAGTTTCTAGTTGCGGAGTTCTCTAGTTGAGGAGTCTCTAGTTGTAGAGTTTTTAGTTGTGGAGTTTCTAGTTCTGGAGTTTCAAGTTGTGGAGTTTCTAGTTGCGGCGTCTAAAGTTGTGGAGTTTTTAAATGCGGAGTTTCTAGTTGCGGAGTTCTCTAGTTGCACACTCTCTAGTTGTGGAATTTCTAGTCGTGTAGTGTCTAGTTCTGGAGTTTCAAGTTGTGGAGTTTCTAGTTGTGGAGTATCTAGTTGTGGAGTTTCTAGTTGTGGAGTTTCTAGTTGCGGAGTTTCTAGTTGCGGAATCTCTAGTTGTTGAGTTTCTAATTGTGGAGTTTCTAGTTGTGGAGTTTCTAGTTGTGGAGTTTTTAGTTGTGGAGTTTCTAGATATAGAATTTCTAGTTGCCGAGTCTCTATTTGTGGAGTTTGTAGTTGTGGGGTTTCTAGTTGTGGAGTTTCTAATTGTGGAGTCTCTAGTTGCGGAGTTTCTAGTTGTGGATTTTCTTGTTGCAGAGTCTCTGGTTGGGGAGTTTCTAGTTGCGGAATCTCTAGTTGTGGAGTTTCTAATTGTGGAGTTTCTAGTTGTGGAGTTTCTAGAGTTGGAGTTTTTAGTTGTGGAGTTTCTAGAAATGGAATTTCTAGTTGCCGAGTCTCTATTTGTGGAGTTTGTAGTGTTGGAGTTTCTAGTTGTGGAGTTCCTAGTTGTGTAGTTTCTAGTTGTGGAGTTTCTAGTTGTGGAGTTTCTAGTTGTGGAGTTTCAAGTTGTGGTGTCTCTAGTTGCGGAGTTTCTAGTTGTGGAGTTTCTAGTTGTGGAGTTTCTAGTTGTGGAGTTTCTGGTTGTGGAGTTTCTAGTTGTGGAGTTTCAAGTTGTGGAGTTTCAAGTTGTGGAGTTTCAAGTTGTGGAGTTTCAAGTTGTGGAGTTTCAAGTTGTGGAGTTTTGAGTTGTGGAGTTTCAAGTTGTGGAGTTTGGAGTTGTGGAGTTTCGAGTTGTGGAGCTTCTAGTTGTGGAGTTTCTAGCTGCGGAGTTTCTAGGTGCAGAGTCTCAAGTTTTGGAGATTCTAGTTGCGAATTCTCTAGTTGAGGAGTCTCTAGTTGTAGAGTTTTTAGTTGTGGAGTTTCTAGTTGTGGAGTTTCAAGTTGTGGAGTTTCTAGTTGCGGCGTCTCAAGTTTTGGAGTTTTTAAATACGGAGTTTCTAGTTGCGGAGTTCTCTAGTTGCGCAGTCTCTAGTTGTGGAGTTTCTAGTTGTGTAGTGTCTAGCTGTGGAGTTTCAAGTTGTGGAGTTTCTAGTTGAAGAGTTTCGAATTGTGAAGTTTTTTGTTGTGGAGTTTCTAGTTGTGGAGTTTCTAGTCGTGGAGTTTCTAATTGTGGAGTCTCCAGTTGCGGAGTTTCTAGTTGTGGAGTTTCTGGTTGTGGAGTTTCTAGTTGTGAAGTTTCTAGTTGTGGAGTTTCTAGTTGTGCAGTTTCTGGTTGTGGAGTTTCTAGTTGTTGAGTGTCTAGTTGTGAAGTCTCAAGTTGTGGAGTTTCTAGTTCTGGAGTTTCAAGTTGTGGAGTTTTGAGTTGTGGAGTTTCAAGTTGTGGAGTTTCGAGTTGTGGAGTTTCGAGTTGAGGAGCTTCTAGTTGTGGAGTTTCAAGTTGTGGAGTTTCTAGTTGCAGCGTCTCAAGTTGTGGAGTTTTTAAATACGGAGTTTCTAGTTGCGGAGTTCTCTAGTTGAGGAGTCTCTAGTTGTAGAGTTTTTAGTTGTGGAGTTTCTAGTTCTGGAGTTTCAAGTTGTGGAGTTTCTAGTTGCGGCGTCTAAAGTTGTGGAGTTTTTAAATGCGGAGTTTCTAGTTGCGGAGTTCTCTAGTTGCACACTCTCTAGTTGTGGAATTTCTAGTTGTGTAGTGTCTAGTTCTGGAGTTTCAAGTTGTGGAGTTTCTAGTTGTGGAGTATCTAGTTGTGGAGTTTCTAGTTGTGGAGTTTCTAGTTGCGGAGTTTCTAGTTGCGGAATCTCTAGTTGTTGAGTTTCTAATTGTGGAGTTTCTAGTTGTGGAGTTTCTAGTTGTGGAGTTTTTAGTTGTGGAGTTTCTAGATATAGAATTTCTAGTTGCCGAGTCTCTATTTGTGGAGTTTGTAGTTGTGGGGTTTCTAGTTGTGGAGTTTCTAATTGTGGAGTCTCTAGTTGTGGAGTTTCTAGTTGTGGAGTTTCTAGTTGTGGAGTTTCAAGTTGTGGAGTTTCTAGTTGCGGCGTCTCAAGTTGTGGAGTTTTTAAATGCGGAGTTTCTAGTTGCGGAGTTCTCTAGTTGCGCAGTCTCTAGTTGTGGAGTTTCAGTTGTGTAGTGTCTAGTTGTGGAGTTTCAAGTTGTGGAGTTTCTAGTTGTGGAGTTTCTAGTTGTGGAGTTTCTAGTTGTGGAGTTTCTAGTTGTGGAGTTTCTAGTTGTGGAGTTTCTAGTTGCGGAGTTTCAAGTGGTGGAGTTTCTAGTTGTGGTGTGTCTAGTTGTGGAGTTTCTAGTTGTGGAGTTTCTAGTTGCAGAGTCTCTGGTTGTGGAGTTTTTAGTCGGAATCTCTAGTTGTTGAGTTTCTAATTGTGGAGTTTCTAGTTGTGGAGTTTTTAGTTGTGGAGTTTCTAGATATGGAATTTCTAGTTGCCGAGTCTCTATTTGTGGAGTTTGTAGTTGTGGGGTTTCTAGTTGTGGAGTTTCTAATTGTGGAGTCTCTAGTTGTGGAGTTTCTAGTTGCGGAGTCTCTGGTTGGGGAGTTTCTAGTTGCGGAATCTCTAGTTGTGGAGTATCTAATTGTGGAGTTTCTAGTTGTGGAGTCTCTAGTTGGAGAGTTTCTAGTTGTGGAGTTTCTAGTTGTGGAGTTTTAAGTTGTGGAGTCTCTAGTTGTGGAGTTTCTAGTTGCGGAGTATCTAGTTGTGGAGTTTCCAGTTGTGGAGTTTCTAGTTGTGGAATTGCGGAGTGTCTTGTTGTGGAGTTTCTAGTTGTGGAGTTTCGAGTTGTTGAGTCTCTAGTTGTGGAGTTTCTAGTTGTGGAGTTTCCAGAGGTGGAGTATCTAGTTGTGGAGTTCCCAGTTGTGAAGAAACTAGTTGTGGAGTTTCCAGTTGTGGAGTATCTAGTTGTGGAGTTTCAAGTTGTGGAGTTTCTAGTTGCGGAGTTTTTAATAGCGGAGTTTCTAGTTGTGGAGTTTCAAGTTGCGGAGTCTCAAGTTGTGGAGTTTCCAGTTGTGGAGTTTTTAGTTGTAGAGTTTCTAGTTGTTGAGTTTCTAGTTGTGAAGTCTCTAGTTTTGCAGTTTCTAGTTGTGGAGTTTCTAGATATGGAATTTCTAGTTGCCGAGTCTCTATTTGTGGAGTTTCTAGTTGTTGAGTGTCTAGTTGTGAAGTCTCAAGTTGTGAAGTTTCTAGTTGTGGAGTTTCAAGTTGTGGAGTTTCGAGTTGTTGAGTTTCGAGTTGTGGAGCTTCTAGTTGTGGAATTTCTAGCTGCGGAGTTTCTAGGTCAGAGTCTCTAGTTTTAGAGTTTCTAGTTGCGAATTCTCTAGTAGAGCAGTCTCTAGTTGTAGAGTTTTTAGTTGTGGAGTTTCTAGTTGTGGAGTTTCAAGTTGTGGAGTTTTTAAATGCGGAGTTTCTAGTTGCGGAGTTCTCTATTTGCGCAGTCTCTAGTTGTGGATTTTCAGTTGTGTAGTGCCTAGTTGTGGAGTTTCTAGTTGTGGAGTTTCTAGTTGTGGAGTTCCAAGTTGTGGAGTTTCTAGTTGCGAATTCTCTAGTTGAGGAGTCTATAGTTGTAGAGTTTTTAGTTGTGGAGTTTCTAGTTGTGGAGTTTCAAGTTGTGGAGTTTCTAGTTGTGGCATCTCAAGTTGTGGAGTTTTTAAATACGGAGTTTCTAGTTGCAGAGTTCTGTAGTTGCGCAGTCTCTAGTTGTGGAGTTTCCAGTTGTGGAGTTTTTTTGTTGTAGAGTTTGTAGTTGTTGAGTTTCTAGCTGTGAAGTCTCTAGTTTTGCAGTTTCTAGTTGTGGAGTTTCTAGATATGAAATTTCTAGTTGCCGAGTCTCTATTTGTGGAGTTTCTAGTTGTTGAGTGTCTAGTTGTGAAGTCTCAAGTTGTGGAGTTTCTAGTTGTGGAGTTTCAAATTGTGGAGTTTCGAGTTGTGGAGTTTCGAGTTGTGGAGCTTCTAGTTGTGGAGTTTCTAGTTGTGGAGTTTCTAGTTGTGGAGTTTCAAGTTGTGGAGTTTCAAGTTGTGGTGTCTCTAGTTGCGGAGTTTCTAGTTGTGGAGTTTCTAGTTGTGGAGTTTCTAGTTGTGGAGTTTCTGGTTGTGGAGTTTCTAGTTGTGGAGTTTCAAGTTGTGGAGTTTCAAGTTGTGGAGTTTCAAGTTGTGGAGTTTCAAGTTGTGGAGTTTAAGTTGTGGAGTTTTGAGTTGTGGAGTTTCAAGTTGTGGAGTTTGGAGTTGTGGAGTTTCGAGTTGTGGAGTTTCTAGTTGTGGAGTTTCTAGCTGCGGAGTTTCTAGGTGCAGATTCTCTAGTTTTGGAGATTCTAGTTGCGAATTCTCAAGTTGAGGAGTCTCTAGTTGTAGAGTTTTTAGTTGTGGAGTTTCTAGTTGTGGAGTTTCAAGTTGTGGAGTTTCTAGTTGCAGCGTCTCAAGTTGTGGAGTTTTTAAATACGGAGTTTCTAGTTGCGGAGTTCTCTAGTTGCGCAGTCTCTAGTTGTGGAGTTTCTAGTTGTGTAGTGTCTAGCTGTGGAGTTTCAAGTTGTGGAGTTTCTAGTTGAAGAGTTTCGAATTGTGAAGTTTTTTGTTGTGGAGTTTCTAGTTGTGGAGTTTCTAGTCGTGGAGTTTCTAATTGTGGAGTCTCCAGTTGCGGAGTTTCTAGTTGTGGAGTTTCTGATTGTGGAGTTTCTAGTTGTGAAGTTTCTAGTTGTGGAGTTTCTAGTTGTGCAGTTTCTGGTTGTGGAGTTTCTAGTTGTTGAGTGTCTAGTTGTGAAGTCTCAAGTTGTGGAGTTTCTAGTTCTGGAGTTTCAAGTTGTGGAGTTTTGAGTTGTGGAGTTTCAAGTTGTGGAGTTTCGAGTTGTGGAGTTTCGAGTTGAGGAGTTTCTAGTTGTGGAGTTTCTAGTTGTGGAGTTTCTAGTTGTGGAGTTTCTAGTTGTGGAGTTTCAAGTTGTGGAGTTTCTAGTTGCGGAGTCTCAAGTTGTGAAGTTTCAAGTTGCGGAGTCTCAAGTTGTGGAGTTTCCAGTTGTGGAGTTTTTAGTTGTGGAGTCTCAAGTTGTGGAGTTTCCAGTTGTGGAGTTTTTAGTTGTGGAGTTTCTAGTTGTTGAGTTTCTTGTTGTGAAGTCTCTAGTTTTGCAGTTTCCAGTTGTGGAGTTTCTAGATATGGAATTTCTAGTTGCCCAGTCTCTATTTGTGGAGTTTGTAGTTGTGGAGTTTGTAGTTGTGGAGTTTGTAGTTGTGGAGTTTGTAGTTGTGGAGTTTATAGTTGTGGAGTTTCTAGTTGTGCAGTTTAAACTTGTGGAGTTTCAAGTTGTAGAGTCTATAGTTGTGGAGTTTCTAGTTGTGGATTTTCTAGTTGTGGAGTATCTAGATTGGATTTTCCAGTAGTGGAGTTTCTAGTTGTGGAGTTGCGGAGTCTCTAGTTGTGGAGTTTCTAGTTGCAGAGTCTCTAGCTGTGGAGTTTCAAGTGGAGTTTCTGAATGTGGAGTTTCTAGTTGTCGAGTTTCCAGTTGTGGAGTATCTAGTAGTGGAGTTTCCAGTTGTGGAGTTTCTAGTTGAGGAGTTTCTAGTTGCGGAGTCCCTAGTTGTGGAGTTTCTAGTTGCGGAGTTTCTAGTTGTGGAGTTTCAAGTTGCGGAGTCTCAAGCTGTGGAGTTTCTAGTTGTTGAGTTTTTAGTTGTGGAGTTTCTAGTTGTTGAGTTTCTAGTTTGAAGTCTCTAGTTGTAGATTCTCTAGTTGTGGAGTCTCTAGTTTGGGAGTCTCTAGTTGTGGAGTTTCTAGTTGCGGAGTATCTAGTTGTGGAGTTTCCAGTTCTGGAGTTTCTAGTTGTGGAATTGCGGAGTGTCTTGTTGTGGAGTTTCTAGTTGTGGAGTTTCTAGTTGTGGAGTTTCGAGTTGTTGAGTCTCTAGTTGTGGAGTTTCTAGTTGTGGAGTTTCCAGAGGTGGAGTATCTAGTTGTGGAGTTCCCAGTTGTGAAGAAACTAGTTGTGGAGTTTCCAGTTGTGGAGTATCTAGTTGTGGAGTTTCAAGTTGTGGAGTTTCTAGTGGCGGAGTTTTTAATAGCGGAGTTTCTAGTTGTGGAGTTTCCAGTTGTGGAGTTTTTTTGTTGTAGAGTTTCTAGTTGTTGAGTTTCTAGCTGTGAAGTCTCTAGTTTGGCAGTTTCTAGTTGTGGAGTTTCTAGATATGGAATTTCTAGTTGCCGAGTCTCTATTTGTGGAGTTTCTAGTTGTTGAGTGTCTAGTTGTGAAGTCTCAAGTTGTGGAGTTTCTAGTTGTGGAGTTTCAAATTGTGGAGTTTCGAGTTGTGTAGTTTCGAGTTGTGGAGCTTCTAGTTGTGGAGTTTCTAGCTGCGGAGTTTCCAGATCAGAGTCTCTAGTTTTAGAGTTTCTAGCTGCGAATTCTCTAGTAGAGCAGTCTCTAGTTGTAGAGTTTTTAGTTGTGGAGTTTCTAGTTGTGGAGTTTCAAGTTGTGGAGTTTCTAGTTGCGGCGTCTCAAGTTGTGGAGTTTTTAAATGCGGAGTTTCTAGTTGCGGAGTTCTCTAGTTGCGCAGTCTCTAGTTGTGGAGTTTCAGTTGTGTAGTGTCTAGTTGTGGAGTTTCAAGTTGTGGAGTTTCTAGTTGTGGAGTTTCTAGTTGTGGAGTTTCTAGTTGTGGAGTTTCTAGTTGTGGAGTTTCTAGTTGTGGAGTTTCTAGTTGCGGAGTTTCAAGTGGTGGAGATTCTAGTTGTGGTGTGTCTAGTTGCGGAGTTTCTAGTTGTGGAGTTTCTAGTTGCAGAGTCTCTGGTTGTGGAGTTTTTAGTCGGAATCTCTAGTTGTTGAGTTTCTAATTGTGGAGTTTCTAGTTGTGGAGTTTTTAGTTGTGGAGTTTCTAGATATGGAATTTCTAGTTGCCGAGTCTCTATTTGTGGAGTTTGTAGTTGTGGGGTTTCTAGTTGTGGAGTTTCTAATTGTGGAGTCTCTAGTTGTGGAGTTTCTAGTTGCGGAGTCTCTGGTTGGGGAGTTTCTAGTTGCGGAATCTCTAGTTGTGGAGTATCTAATTGTGGAGTTTCTAGTTGTGGAGTCTCTAGTTGGAGAGTTTCTAGTTGTGGAGTTTCTAGTTGTGGAGTTTTAAGTTGTGGAGTCTCTAGTTGTGGAGTTTCTAGTTGCGGAGTATCTAGTTGTGGAGTTTCCAGTTGTGGAGTTTCTAGTTGTGGAATTGCGGAGTGTCTTGTTGTGGAGTTTCTAGTTGTGGAGTTTCGAGTTGTTGAGTCTCTAGTTGTGGAGTTTCTAGTTGTGGAGTTTCCAGAGGTGGAGTATCTAGTTGTGGAGTTCCCAGTTGTGAAGAAACTAGTTGTGGAGTTTCCAGTTGTGGAGTATCTAGTTGTGGAGTTTCAAGTTGTGGAGTTTCTAGTTGCGGAGTTTTTAATAGCGGAGTTTCTAGTTGTGGAGTTTCAAGTTGCGGAGTCTCAAGTTGTTGAGTTTCCAGTTGTGGAGTTTTTAGTTGTAGAGTTTCTAGTTGTTGAGTTTCTAGTTGTGAAGTCTCTTGTTTTGCAGTTTCTAGTTGTGGAGTTTCTAGATATGGAATTTCTAGTTGCCGAGTCTCTATTTGTGGAGTTTCTAGTTGTTGAGTGTCTAGTTGTGAAGTCTCAAGTTGTGAAGTTTCTAGTTGTGGAGTTTCAAGTTGTGGAGTTTCGAGTTGTTGAGTTTCGAGTTGTGGAGCTTCTAGTTGTGGAATTTCTAGCTGCGGAGTTTCTAGGTCAGAGTCTCTAGTTTTAGAGTTTCTAGTTGCGAATTCTCTAGTAGAGCAGTCTCTAGTTGTAGAGTTTTTAGTTGTGGAGTTTCTAGTTGTGGAGTTTCAAGTTGTGGAGTTTTTAAATGCGGAGTTTCTAGTTGCGGAGTTCTCTATTTGCGCAGTCTCTAGTTGTGGATTTTCAGTTGTGTAGTGCCTAGTTGTGGAGTTTCTAGTTGTGGAGTTTCTAGTTGTGGAGTTCCAAGTTGTGGAGTTTCTAGTTGCGAATTCTCTAGTTGAGAAGTCTATAGTTGTAGAGTTTTTAGTTGTGGAGTTTCTAGTTGTGGAGTTTCAAGTTGTGGAGTTTCTAGTTGTGGCATCTCAAGTTGTGGAGTTTTTAAATACGGAGTTTCTAGTTGCAGAGTTCTGTAGTTGCGCAGTCTCTAGTTGTGGAGTTTCTAGCTGTGTAGTGTCTAGCTGTGGAGTTTCAAGTTGTGGAGTTTCTAGTTGTAGAGTTTCTAGTTGTGGAGTTTCTGGTTGTGGAGTTTCTAGTTGTGGAGTTTCTAGTCGTAGAGTTTCTAATTGTGGAGTTTCTGGTTGTGGAGTTTCTAGTTGTTGAGTGTCTAGTTGTGAAGTCTCAAGTTGTGGAGTTTCTAGTTGTGGAGTTTAAAGTTGTGGAGTTTTGAGTTGTGGAGTTTCAAGTTGTGGAGTTTCGAGTTGTGGAGTTTCGAGTTGTGGAGCTTCTAGTTGTGGAGTTTCTAGCTGCGGAGTTTCTAGGCCAGAGTCTCTAGTTTTGGAGTTTCTAGTTGTGAATTCTCTAGTTGAGCAGTCTCTAGTTGTAGAGTTTTTAGTTGTGGAGTTTCTAGTTGTGGAGTTTTAAGTTGTGGAGTTTCTAGTTGCGGCGTCTCAAGTTGTGGAGTTTTTAAATGCGGAGTTTCTAGTTGCGGAGTTCTCTAGTTGCGCAGTCTCTAATTGTGGAGTTTCTAGTTGTGTAGTGTCTAGTTGTGGAGTTTCAAGTTGTGGAGTTTCTAGTTATGGAGTTTCTAGTTGTGGAGTTTCTAGTTGTGGAGTTTCTAGTTGTGGAGTTTCTAGTTGTGGAGTTTCAAGTTGTGGAGTTTCTAGTTGTCGTTTCTCTAGTTGCGGAGTTTCTAGTTGTGGATTTTCTTGTTGCAGAGTCTCTGGTTGGGGAGTTTCTAGTTGCGGAATCTCTAGTTGTGGAGTTTCTAATTGTGGAGTTTCTAGTTGTGGAGTTTCTAGAGTTGGAGTTTTTAGTTGTGGAGTTTCTAGAAATGGAATTTCTAGTTGCCGAGTCTCTATTTGTGGAGTTTGTAGTGTTGGAGTTTCTAGTTGTGGAGTTCCTAGTTGTGTAGTTTCTAGTTGTGGAGTTTCTAGTTGTGGAGTTTCTAGTTGTGGAGTTTCAAGTTGTGGTGTCTCTAGTTGCGGAGTTTCTAGTTGTGGAGTTTCTAGTTGTGGAGTTTCTAGTTGTGGAGTTTCTGGTTGTGGAGTTTCTAGTTGTGGAGTTTCAAGTTGTGGAGTTTCAAGTTGTGGAGTTTCAAGTTGTGGAGTTTCAAGTTGTGGAGTTTTGAGTTGTGGAGTTTCAAGTTGTGGAGTTTGGAGTTGTGGAGTTTCGAGTTGTGGAGCTTCTAGTTGTGGAGTTTCTAGCTGCGGAGTTTCTAGGTGCAGAGTCTCAAGTTTTGGAGATTCTAGTTGCGAATTCTCTAGTTGAGGAGTCTCTAGTTGTAGAGTTTTTAGTTGTGGAGTTTCTAGTTGTGGAGTTTCAAGTTGTGGAGTTTCTAGTTGCGGCGTCTCAAGTTTTGGAGTTTTTAAATACGGAGTTTCTAGTTGCGGAGTTCTCTAGTTGCGCAGTCTCTAGTTGTGGAGTTTCTAGTTGTGTAGTGTCTAGCTGTGGAGTTTCAAGTTGTGGAGTTTCTAGTTGAAGAGTTTCGAATTGTGAAGTTTTTTGTTGTGGAGTTTCTAGTTGTGGAGTTTCTAGTCGTGGAGTTTCTAATTGTGGAGTCTCCAGTTGCGGAGTTTCTAGTTGTGGAGTTTCTGGTTGTGGAGTTTCTAGTTGTGAAGTTTCTAGTTGTGGAGTTTCTAGTTGTGCAGTTTCTGGTTGTGGAGTTTCTAGTTGTTGAGTGTCTAGTTGTGAAGTCTCAAGTTGTGGAGTTTCTAGTTCTGGAGTTTCAAGTTGTGGAGTTTTGAGTTGTGGAGTTTCAAGTTGTGGAGTTTCGAGTTGTGGAGTTTCGAGTTGAGGAGCTTCTAGTTGTGGAGTTTCAAGTTGTGGAGTTTCTAGTTGCAGCGTCTCAAGTTGTGGAGTTTTTAAATACGGAGTTTCTAGTTGCGGAGTTCTCTAGTTGAGGAGTCTCTAGTTGTAGAGTTTTTAGTTGTGGAGTTTCTAGTTCTGGAGTTTCAAGTTGTGGAGTTTCTAGTTGCGGCGTCTAAAGTTGTGGAGTTTTTAAATGCGGAGTTTCTAGTTGCGGAGTTCTCTAGTTGCACACTCTCTAGTTGTGGAATTTCTAGTTGTGTAGTGTCTAGTTCTGGAGTTTCAAGTTGTGGAGTTTCTAGTTGTGGAGTATCTAGTTGTGGAGTTTCTAGTTGTGGAGTTTCTAGTTGCGGAGTTTCTAGTTGCGGAATCTCTAGTTGTTGAGTTTCTAATTGTGGAGTTTCTAGTTGTGGAGTTTCTAGTTGTGGAGTTTTTAGTTGTGGAGTTTCTAGATATAGAATTTCTAGTTGCCGAGTCTCTATTTGTGGAGTTTGTAGTTGTGGGGTTTCTAGTTGTGGAGTTTCTAATTGTGGAGTCTCTAGTTGTGGAGTTTCTAGTTGTGGAGTTTCTAGTTGTGGAGTTTCAAGTTGTGGAGTTTCTAGTTGCGGCGTCTCAAGTTGTGGAGTTTTTAAATGCGGAGTTTCTAGTTGCGGAGTTCTCTAGTTGCGCAGTCTCTAGTTGTGGAGTTTCAGTTGTGTAGTGTCTAGTTGTGGAGTTTCAAGTTGTGGAGTTTCTAGTTGTGGAGTTTCTAGTTGTGGAGTTTCTAGTTGTGGAGTTTCTAGTTGTGGAGTTTCTAGTTGTGGAGTTTCTAGTTGCGGAGTTTCAAGTGGTGGAGTTTCTAGTTGTGGTGTGTCTAGTTGTGGAGTTTCTAGTTGTGGAGTTTCTAGTTGCAGAGTCTCTGGTTGTGGAGTTTTTAGTCGGAATCTCTAGTTGTTGAGTTTCTAATTGTGGAGTTTCTAGTTGTGGAGTTTTTAGTTGTGGAGTTTCTAGATATGGAATTTCTAGTTGCCGAGTCTCTATTTGTGGAGTTTGTAGTTGTGGGGTTTCTAGTTGTGGAGTTTCTAATTGTGGAGTCTCTAGTTGTGGAGTTTCTAGTTGCGGAGTCTCTGGTTGGGGAGTTTCTAGTTGCGGAATCTCTAGTTGTGGAGTATCTAATTGTGGAGTTTCTAGTTGTGGAGTCTCTAGTTGGAGAGTTTCTAGTTGTGGAGTTTCTAGTTGTGGAGTTTTAAGTTGTGGAGTCTCTAGTTGTGGAGTTTCTAGTTGCGGAGTATCTAGTTGTGGAGTTTCCAGTTGTGGAGTTTCTAGTTGTGGAATTGCGGAGTGTCTTGTTGTGGAGTTTCTAGTTGTGGAGTTTCGAGTTGTTGAGTCTCTAGTTGTGGAGTTTCTAGTTGTGGAGTTTCCAGAGGTGGAGTATCTAGTTGTGGAGTTCCCAGTTGTGAAGAAACTAGTTGTGGAGTTTCCAGTTGTGGAGTATCTAGTTGTGGAGTTTCAAGTTGTGGAGTTTCTAGTTGCGGAGTTTTTAATAGCGGAGTTTCTAGTTGTGGAGTTTCAAGTTGCGGAGTCTCAAGTTGTGGAGTTTCCAGTTGTGGAGTTTTTAGTTGTAGAGTTTCTAGTTGTTGAGTTTCTAGTTGTGAAGTCTCTAGTTTTGCAGTTTCTAGTTGTGGAGTTTCTAGATATGGAATTTCTAGTTGCCGAGTCTCTATTTGTGGAGTTTCTAGTTGTTGAGTGTCTAGTTGTGAAGTCTCAAGTTGTGAAGTTTCTAGTTGTGGAGTTTCAAGTTGTGGAGTTTCGAGTTGTTGAGTTTCGAGTTGTGGAGCTTCTAGTTGTGGAATTTCTAGCTGCGGAGTTTCTAGGTCAGAGTCTCTAGTTTTAGAGTTTCTAGTTGCGAATTCTCTAGTAGAGCAGTCTCTAGTTGTAGAGTTTTTAGTTGTGGAGTTTCTAGTTGTGGAGTTTCAAGTTGTGGAGTTTTTAAATGCGGAGTTTCTAGTTGCGGAGTTCTCTATTTGCGCAGTCTCTAGTTGTGGATTTTCAGTTGTGTAGTGCCTAGTTGTGGAGTTTCTAGTTGTGGAGTTTCTAGTTGTGGAGTTCCAAGTTGTGGAGTTTCTAGTTGCGAATTCTCTAGTTGAGGAGTCTATAGTTGTAGAGTTTTTAGTTGTGGAGTTTCTAGTTGTGGAGTTTCAAGTTGTGGAGTTTCTAGTTGTGGCATCTCAAGTTGTGGAGTTTTTAAATACGGAGTTTCTAGTTGCAGAGTTCTGTACTTGCGCAGTCTCTAGTTGTGGAGTTTCCAGTTGTGGAGTTTTTTTGTTGTAGAGTTTGTAGTTGTTGAGTTTCTAGCTGTGAAGTCTCTAGTTTTGCAGTTTCTAGTTGTGGAGTTTCTAGATATGAAATTTCTAGTTGCCGAGTCTCTATTTGTGGAGTTTCTAGTTGTTGAGTGTCTAGTTGTGAAGTCTCAAGTTGTGGAGTTTCTAGTTGTGGAGTTTCAAATTGTGGAGTTTCGAGTTGTGGAGTTTCGAGTTGTGGAGCTTCTAGTTGTGGAGTTTCTAGTTGTGGAGTTTCTAGTTGTGGAGTTTCAAGTTGTGGAGTTTCAAGTTGTGGTGTCTCTAGTTGCGGAGTTTCTAGTTGTGGAGTTTCTAGTTGTGGAGTTTCTAGTTGTGGAGTTTCTGGTTGTGGAGTTTCTAGTTGTGGAGTTTCAAGTTGTGGAGTTTCAAGTTGTGGAGTTTCAAGTTGTGGAGTTTCAAGTTGTGGAGTTTAAGTTGTGGAGTTTTGAGTTGTGGAGTTTCAAGTTGTGGAGTTTGGAGTTGTGGAGTTTCGAGTTGTGGAGTTTCTAGTTGTGGAGTTTCTAGCTGCGGAGTTTCTAGGTGCAGATTCTCTAGTTTTGGAGATTCTAGTTGCGAATTCTCAAGTTGAGGAGTCTCTAGTTGTAGAGTTTTTAGTTGTGGAGTTTCTAGTTGTGGAGTTTCAAGTTGTGGAGTTTCTAGTTGCAGCGTCTCAAGTTGTGGAGTTTTTAAATACGGAGTTTCTAGTTGCGGAGTTCTCTAGTTGCGCAGTCTCTAGTTGTGGAGTTTCTAGTTGTGTAGTGTCTAGCTGTGGAGTTTCAAGTTGTGGAGTTTCTAGTTGAAGAGTTTCGAATTGTGAAGTTTTTTGTTGTGGAGTTTCTAGTTGTGGAGTTTCTAGTCGTGGAGTTTCTAATTGTGGAGTCTCCAGTTGCGGAGTTTCTAGTTGTGGAGTTTCTGATTGTGGAGTTTCTAGTTGTGAAGTTTCTAGTTGTGGAGTTTCTAGTTGTGCAGTTTCTGGTTGTGGAGTTTCTAGTTGTTGAGTGTCTAGTTGTGAAGTCTCAAGTTGTGGAGTTTCTAGTTCTGGAGTTTCAAGTTGTGGAGTTTTGAGTTGTGGAGTTTCAAGTTGTGGAGTTTCGAGTTGTGGAGTTTCGAGTTGAGGAGTTTCTAGTTGTGGAGTTTCTAGTTGTGGAGTTTCTAGTTGTGGAGTTTCTAGTTGTGGAGTTTCAAGTTGTGGAGTTTCTAGTTGCGGAGTCTCAAGTTGTGAAGTTTCAAGTTGCGGAGTCTCAAGTTGTGGAGTTTCCAGTTGTGGAGTTTTTAGTTGTGGAGTCTCAAGTTGTGGAGTTTCCAGTTGTGGAGTTTTTACTTGTGGAGTTTCTAGTTGTTGAGTTTCTTGTTGTGAAGTCTCTAGTTTTGCAGTTTCTAGTTGTGGAGTTTCTAGATATGGAATTTCTAGTTGCCCAGTCTCTATTTGTGGAGTTTGTAGTTGTGGAGTTTGTAGTTGTGGAGTTTGTAGTTGTGGAGTTTGTAGTTGTGGAGTTTATAGTTGTGGAGTTTCTAGTTGTGCAGTTTAAACTTGTGGAGTTTCAAGTTGTAGAGTCTATAGTTGTGGAGTTTCTAGTTGTGGATTTTCTAGTTGTGGAGTATCTAGATTGGATTTTCCAGTAGTGGAGTTTCTAGTTGTGGAGTTGCGGAGTCTCTAGTTGTGGAGTTTCTAGTTGCAGAGTCTCTAGCTGTGGAGTTTCAAGTGGAGTTTCTGAATGTGGAGTTTCTAGTTGTCGAGTTTCCAGTTGTGGAGTATCTAGTAGTGGAGTTTCCAGTTGTGGAGTTTCTAGTTGAGGAGTTTCTAGTTGCGGAGTCCCTAGTTGTGGAGTTTCTAGTTGCGGAGTTTCTAGTTGTGGAGTTTCAAGTTGCGGAGTCTCAAGCTGTGGAGTTTCTAGTTGTTGAGTTTTTAGTTGTGGAGTTTCTAGTTGTTGAGTTTCTAGTTTGAAGTCTCTAGTTGTAGATTCTCTAGTTGTGGAGTCTCTAGTTTGGGAGTCTCTAGTTGTGGAGTTTCTAGTTGCGGAGTATCTAGTTGTGGAGTTTCCAGTTCTGGAGTTTCTAGTTGTGGAATTGCGGAGTGTCTTGTTGTGGAGTTTCTAGTTGTGGAGTTTCTAGTTGTGGAGTTTCGAGTTGTTGAGTCTCTAGTTGTGGAGTTTCTAGTTGTGGAGTTTCCAGAGGTGGAGTATCTAGTTGTGGAGTTCCCAGTTGTGAAGAAACTAGTTGTGGAGTTTCCAGTTGTGGAGTATCTAGTTGTGGAGTTTCAAGTTGTGGAGTTTCTAGTGGCGGAGTTTTTAATAGCGGAGTTTCTAGTTGTGGAGTTTCCAGTTGTGGAGTTTTTTTGTTGTAGAGTTTCTAGTTGTTGAGTTTCTAGCTGTGAAGTCTCTAGTTTGGCAGTTTCTAGTTGTGGAGTTTCTAGATATGGAATTTCTAGTTGCCGAGTCTCTATTTGTGGAGTTTCTAGTTGTTGAGTGTCTAGTTGTGAAGTCTCAAGTTGTGGAGTTTCTAGTTGTGGAGTTTCAAATTGTGGAGTTTCGAGTTGTGTAGTTTCGAGTTGTGGAGCTTCTAGTTGTGGAGTTTCTAGCTGCGGAGTTTCCAGATCAGAGTCTCTAGTTTTAGAGTTTCTAGCTGCGAATTCTCTAGTAGAGCAGTCTCTAGTTGTAGAGTTTTTAGTTGTGGAGTTTCTAGTTGTGGAGTTTCAAGTTGTGGAGTTTCTAGTTGCGGCGTCTCAAGTTGTGGAGTTTTTAAATGCGGAGTTTCTAGTTGCGGAGTTCTCTAGTTGCGCAGTCTCTAGTTGTGGAGTTTCAGTTGTGTAGTGTCTAGTTGTGGAGTTTCAAGTTGTGGAGTTTCTAGTTGTGGAGTTTCTAGTTGTGGAGTTTCTAGTTGTGGAGTTTCTAGTTGTGGAGTTTCTAGTTGTGGAGTTTCTAGTTGCGGAGTTTCAAGTGGTGGAGTTTCTAGTTGTGGTGTGTCTAGTTGCGGAGTTTCTAGTTGTGGAGTTTCTAGTTGCAGAGTCTCTGGTTGTGGAGTTTTTAGTCGGAATCTCTAGTTGTTGAGTTTCTAATTGTGGAGTTTCTAGTTGTGGAGTTTTTAGTTGTGGAGTTTCTAGATATGGAATTTCTAGTTGCCGAGTCTCTATTTGTGGAGTTTGTAGTTGTGGGGTTTCTAGTTGTGGAGTTTCTAATTGTGGAGTCTCTAGTTGTGGAGTTTCTAGTTGCGGAGTCTCTGGTTGGGGAGTTTCTAGTTGCGGAATCTCTAGTTGTGGAGTATCTAATTGTGGAGTTTCTAGTTGTGGAGTCTCTAGTTGGAGAGTTTCTAGTTGTGGAGTTTCTAGTTGTGGAGTTTTAAGTTGTGGAGTCTCTAGTTGTGGAGTTTCTAGTTGCGGAGTATCTAGTTGTGGAGTTTCCAGTTGTGGAGTTTCTAGTTGTGGAATTGCGGAGTGTCTTGTTGTGGAGTTTCTAGTTGTGGAGTTTCGAGTTGTTGAGTCTCTAGTTGTGGAGTTTCTAGTTGTGGAGTTTCCAGAGGTGGAGTATCTAGTTGTGGAGTTCCCAGTTGTGAAGAAACTAGTTGTGGAGTTTCCAGTTGTGGAGTATCTAGTTGTGGAGTTTCAAGTTGTGGAGTTTCTAGTTGCGGAGTTTTTAATAGCGGAGTTTCTAGTTGTGGAGTTTCAAGTTGCGGAGTCTCAAGTTGTTGAGTTTCCAGTTGTGGAGTTTTTAGTTGTAGAGTTTCTAGTTGTTGAGTTTCTAGTTGTGAAGTCTCTAGTTTTGCAGTTTCTAGTTGTGGAGTTTCTAGATATGGAATTTCTAGTTGCCGAGTCTCTATTTGTGGAGTTTCTAGTTGTTGAGTGTCTAGTTGTGAAGTCTCAAGTTGTGAAGTTTCTAGTTGTGGAGTTTCAAGTTGTGGAGTTTCGAGTTGTTGAGTTTCGAGTTGTGGAGCTTCTAGTTGTGGAATTTCTAGCTGCGGAGTTTCTAGGTCAGAGTCTCTAGTTTTAGAGTTTCTAGTTGCGAATTCTCTAGTAGAGCAGTCTCTAGTTGTAGAGTTTTTAGTTGTGGAGTTTCTAGTTGTGGAGTTTCAAGTTGTGGAGTTTTTAAATGCGGAGTTTCTAGTTGCGGAGTTCTCTATTTGCGCAGTCTCTAGTTGTGGATTTTCAGTTGTGTAGTGCCTAGTTGTGGAGTTTCTAGTTGTGGAGTTTCTAGTTGTGGAGTTCCAAGTTGTGGAGTTTCTAGTTGCGAATTCTCTAGTTGAGAAGTCTATAGTTGTAGAGTTTTTAGTTGTGGAGTTTCTAGTTGTGGAGTTTCAAGTTGTGGAGTTTCTAGTTGTGGCATCTCAAGTTGTGGAGTTTTTAAATACGGAGTTTCTAGTTGCAGAGTTCTGTAGTTGCGCAGTCTCTAGTTGTGGAGTTTCTAGCTGTGTAGTGTCTAGCTGTGGAGTTTCAAGTTGTGGAGTTTCTAGTTGTAGAGTTTCTAGTTGTGGAGTTTCTGGTTGTGGAGTTTCTAGTTGTGGAGTTTCTAGTCGTAGAGTTTCTAATTGTGGAGTTTCTGGTTGTGGAGTTTCTAGTTGTTGAGTGTCTAGTTGTGAAGTCTCAAGTTGTGGAGTTTCTAGTTGTGGAGTTTAAAGTTGTGGAGTTTTGAGTTGTGGAGTTTCAAGTTGTGGAGTTTCGAGTTGTGGAGTTTCGAGTTGTGGAGCTTCTAGTTGTGGAGTTTCTAGCTGCGGAGTTTCTAGGCCAGAGTCTCTAGTTTTGGAGTTTCTAGTTGTGAATTCTCTAGTTGAGCAGTCTCTAGTTGTAGAGTTTTTAGTTGTGGAGTTTCTAGTTGTGGAGTTTTAAGTTGTGGAGTTTCTAGTTGCGGCGTCTCAAGTTGTGGAGTTTTTAAATGCGGAGTTTCTAGTTGCGGAGTTCTCTAGTTGCGCAGTCTCTAATTGTGGAGTTTCTAGTTGTGTAGTGTCTAGTTGTGGAGTTTCAAGTTGTGGAGTTTCTAGTTATGGAGTTTCTAGTTGTGGAGTTTCTAGTTGTGGAGTTTCTAGTTGTGGAGTTTCTAGTTGTGGAGTTTCAAGTTGTGGAGTTTCTAGTTGTCGTTTCTCTAGTTGCGGAGTTTCTAGTTGTGGATTTTCTTGTTGCAGAGTCTCTGGTTGGGGAGTTTCTAGTTGCGGAATCTCTAGTTGTGGAGTTTCTAATTGTGGAGTTTCTAGTTGTGGAGTTTCTAGAGTTGGAGTTTTTAGTTGTGGAGTTTCTAGAAATGGAATTTCTAGTTGCCGAGTCTCTATTTGTGGAGTTTGTAGTGTTGGAGTTTCTAGTTGTGGAGTTCCTAGTTGTGTAGTTTCTAGTTGTGGAGTTTCTAGTTGTGGAGTTTCTAGTTGTGGAGTTTCAAGTTGTGGTGTCTCTAGTTGCGGAGTTTCTAGTTGTGGAGTTTCTAGTTGTGGAGTTTCTAGTTGTGGAGTTTCTGGTTGTGGAGTTTCTAGTTGTGGAGTTTCAAGTTGTGGAGTTTCAAGTTGTGGAGTTTTGAGTTGTGGAGTTTCAAGTTGTGGAGTTTGGAGTTGTGGAGTTTCGAGTTGTGGAGCTTCTAGTTGTGGAGTTTCTAGCTGCGGAGTTTCTAGGTGCAGAGTCTCAAGTTTTGGAGATTCTAGTTGCGAATTCTCTAGTTGAGGAGTCTCTAGTTGTAGAGTTTTTAGTTGTGGAGTTTCTAGTTGTGGAGTTTCAAGTTGTGGAGTTTCTAGTTGCGGCGTCTCAAGTTTTGGAGTTTTTAAATACGGAGTTTCTAGTTGCGGAGTTCTCTAGTTGCGCAGTCTCTAGTTGTGGAGTTTCTAGTTGTGTAGTGTCTAGCTGTGGAGTTTCAAGTTGTGGAGTTTCTAGTTGAAGAGTTTCGAATTGTGAAGTTTTTTGTTGTGGAGTTTCTAGTTGTGGAGTTTCTAGTCGTGAAGTTTCTAATTGTGGAGTCTCCAGTTGCGGAGTTTCTAGTTGTGGAGTTTCTGGTTGTGGAGTTTCTAGTTGTGAAGTTTCTAGTTGTGGAGTTTCTAGTTGTGCAGTTTCTGGTTGTGGAGTTTCTAGTTGTTGAGTGTCTAGTTGTGAAGTCTCAAGTTGTGGAGTTTCTAGTTCTGGAGTTTCAAGTTGTGGAGTTTTGAGTTGTGGAGTTTCAAGTTGTGGAGTTTCGAGTTGTGGAGTTTCGAGTTGAGGAGCTTCTAGTTGTGGAGTTTCAAGTTGTGGAGTTTCTAGTTGCAGCGTCTCAAGTTGTGGAGTTTTTAAATACGGAGTTTCTAGTTGCGGAGTTCTCTAGTTGAGGAGTCTCTAGTTGTAGAGTTTTTAGTTGTGGAGTTTCTAGTTCTGGAGTTTCAAGTTGTGGAGTTTCTAGTTGCGGTGTCTAAAGTTGTGGAGTTTTTAAATGCGGAGTTTCTAGTTGCGGAGTTCTCTAGTTGCACACTCTCTAGTTGTGGAATTTCTAGTTGTGTAGTGTCTAGTTCTGGAGTTTCAAGTTGTGGAGTTTCTAGTTGTGGAGTATCTAGTTGTGGAGTTTCTAGTTGTGGAGTTTCTAGTTGCGGAGTTTCTAGTTGCGGAATCTCTAGTTGTTGAGTTTCTAATTGTGGAGTTTCTAGTTGTGGAGTTTCTAGTTGTGGAGTTTTTAGTTGTGGAGTTTCTAGATATAGAATTTCTAGTTGCCGAGTCTCTATTTGTGGAGTTTGTAGTTGTGGGGTTTCTAGTTGTGGAGTTTCTAATTGTGGAGTCTCCAGTTGTGGAGTTTCTAGTTGTGGGGTTTCTAGTTGTGGAGTTTCTAGTTGTGGAGTTTCTAGTTGTGGAGTTTCTAGTTGTGGAGTTTCAAGTTGTGGAGTTTCTAGTTGCGGAGTCTCAAGTTGTGGAGTTTCTAGTTGTGGAGTTTAGGGTTGTGGAGTTTTGAGTTGTGGAGTTGGAGTTGTGGAGATTCGAGTTGTGGAGTTTCCCGTTGTGGAGTTTCTAGTTGTGGAGTTGCGGAGTCTCTGGTTGTGGAGTTTCTAGTTGTGGAGTTTCGAGTTGTGGAGGCTCTAGTTGTGGAGTTTGTAGTTGTGGAGTTTCCAGTTGAGGAGTATCTAGTTGTGGAGTTTCCAGTTGTGAAGTATCTAGTTGTGGAGTTTCCAGTTGTGGAGTATCTATATGTGGAGTTTTTAATAGCGGAGTTTCTAGTTGTGAAGTTTCAAGTTGCGGAGTCTCAAGTTGTGGAGTTTCCAGTTGTGGAGTTTTTAGTTGTGGAGTCTCAAGTTGTGGAGTTTCCAGTTGTGGAGTTTTTAGTTGTGGAGTTTCTAGTTGTTGAGTTTCTTGTTGTGAAGTCTCTAGTTTTGCAGTTTCTAGTTGTGGAGTTTCTAGATATGGAATTTCTAGTTGCCCAGTCTCTATTTGTGGAGTTTCTAGTTGTGGAGTTTGTAGTTGTGGAGTTTCTAGTTGTGGAGTTTATAGTTGTGGAGTTTCTAGTTGTGCAGTTTAAACTTGTGGAGTTTCAAGTTGTAGAGTCTATAGTTGTGGAGTTTCTAGTTGTGGATTTTCTAGTTGTGGAGTATCTAGATTGGATTTTCCAGTTGTGGAGTTTCTAGTTGTGGAGTTGCGGAGTCTCTAGTTGTGGAGTTTCTAGTTGCAGAGTCTCAAGTTGTGGAGTTTCAAGTGGAGTTTCTGAATGTGGAGTTTCTAGTTGTCGAGTTTCCAGTTGTGGAGTATCTAGTAGTGGAGTTTCCAGTTGTGGAGTTTCTAGTTGAGGAGTTTCTAGTTGCGGAGTCCCTAGTTGTGGAGTTTCTAGTTGCGGAGTTTCTAGTTGTGGAGTTTCAAGTTGCGGAGTCTCAAGCTGTGGAGTTTCTAGTTGTTGAGTTTTTAGTTGTGGAGTTTCTAGTTGTTGAGTTTCTAGTTTGAAGTCTCTAGTTGTAGATTCTCTAGTTGTGGAGTCTCTAGTTTGGGAGTTTCTAGTTGAAGAGTTTTTAGTTGTGGAGTGTCTAGTTGTGGAGTTTCCAGTTGTCGAGTTTCGAGTTGTGGAAGTTCGAGTTGGAGTTCCTAGTTGTGGAGTCTCTAGTTGTGTAGTTTCTAGCTGCGGAGTTTCTAGTTGCAGAGTCTCTGGTTGGGGAGTTTCTAGTTGCGGAATCTCTAGTTGTGGAGTATCTAATTGTGGAGTTTCTAGTTGTGGAGTCTCTAGTTGGAGAGTTTCTAGTTGTGGAGTTTCTAGTTGTGGAGTTTTAAGTTGTGGAGTCTCTAGTTGTGGAGTTTCTAGTTGCGGAGTATCTAGTTGTGGAGTTTCCAGTTGTGGAGTTTCTAGTTGTGGAATTGCGGATTGTCTTGTTGTGGAGTTTCTAGTTGTGGAGTTTCTAGTTGTGGAGTTTCGAGTTGTTGAGTCTCTAGTTGTGGAGTTTCTAGTTGTGGAGTTTCCAGAGGTGGAGTATCTAGTTGTGGAGTTCCCAGTTGTGAAGAAACTAGTTGTGGAGTTTCCAGTTGTGGAGTATCTAGTGGTGGAGTTTCAAGTTGTGGAGTTTCTAGTGGCGGAGTTTTTAATAGCGGAGTTTCTAGTTGTGGAGTTTCCAGTTGTGGAGTTTTTTTGTTGTAGAGTTTCTAGTTGTTGAGTTTCTAGCTGTGAAGTCTCTAGTTTTGCAGTTTCTAGTTGTGGAGTTTCTAGATATGGAATTTCTAGTTGCCGAGTCTCTATTTGTGGAGTTTCTAGTTGTTGAGTGTCTAGTTGTGAAGTCTCAAGTTGTGGAGTTTCTAGTTGTGGAGTTTCAAATTGTGGAGTTTCGAGTTGTGGAGTTTCGAGTTGTGGAGCTTCTAGTTGTGGAGTTTCTAGCTGCGGAGTTTCTAGATCAGAGTCTCTAGTTTTAGAGTTTCTTGTTGCGAATTCTCTAGTAGAGCAGTCTCTAGTTGTAGAGTTTTTAGTAGTGGAGTTTCTAGTTGTGGAGTTTCAAGTTGTGGAGTTTCTAGTTGCGGCGTCTCAAGTTGTGGAGTTTTTAAATGCGGAGTTTCTAGTTGCGGAGTTCTCTAGTTGCGCAGTCTCTAGTTGTGGAGTTTCAGTTGTGTAGTGTCTATTTGTGGAGTTTCAAGTTGTGGAGTTTCTAGTTGTGGAGTTTCTAGTTGTGGAGTTTCTAGTTGTGGAGTTTCTAGTTGTGGAGTTTCTAGTTGCGGAGTTTCAAGTGGTGGAGTTTCTAGTTGTGGTGTGTCTAGTTGCGGAGTTTCTAGTTGTGGAGTTTCTAGTTGCAGAGTCTCTGGTTGTGGAGTTTCTAGTTGCGGAATCTCTAGTTGTTGAGTTTCTAATTGTGGAGTTTCTAGTTGTGGAGTTTCTAGTTGTGGAGTTTTTAGTTGTGGAGTTTCTAGATATGGAATTTCTAGTTGCCGAGTCTCTATTTGTGTAGTTTGTAGTTGTGGGGTTTCTAGTTGTGGAGTTTCTAATTTTGGAGTCTCTAGTTGTGGAGTTTCTAGTTGCGGAGTCTCTTGTTGGGGAGTTTCTAGTTGCGGAATCTCTAGTTGTGGAGTATCTAATTGTGGAGTTTCTAGTTGTGGAGTCTCTAGTTGGAGAGTTTCTAGTTGTGGAGTTTCTAGTTGTGGAGTTTCTAGTTGCGGAGTATCTAGTTGTGGAGTTTCCAGTTGTGGAGTTTCTAGTTGTGGAATTGCGGAGTGTCTTGTTGTGGAGTTTCTAGTTGTGGAGTTTCGAGTTGTTGAGTCTCTAGTTGTGGAGTTTCTAGTTGTGGAGTTTCCAGAGGTGGAGTATCTAGTTGTGGAGTTCCCAGTTGTGAAGAAACTAGTTGTGGAGTTTCCAGTTGTGGAGTATCTAGTTGTGGAGTTTCAAGTTGTGGAGTTTCTAGTTGCGGAGTTTTTAATAGCGGAGTTTCTAGTTGTGGAGTTTCAAGTTGCGGAGTCTCAAGTTGTGGAGTTTCCAGTTGTGGAGTTTTTAGTTGTAGTGTTTCTAGTTGTTGAGTTTCTAGTTGTGAAGTCTCTAGTTTTGCAGTTTCTAGTTGTGGAGTTTCTAGATATGGAATTTCTAGTTGCCGAGTCTCTATTTGTGGAGTTTCTAGTTGTTGAGTGTCTAGTTGTGAAGTCTCAAGTTGTGGAGTTTCTAGTTGTGGAGTTTCAAGTTGTGGAGTTTCGAGTTGTGGAGTTTCGAGTTGTGGAGCTTCTAGTTGTGGAATTTCTAGCTGCGGAGTTTCTAGGTCAGAGTCTCTAGTTTTAGAGTTTCTAGTTGCGAATTCTCTAGTAGAGCAGTCTCTAGTTGTAGAGTTTTTAGTTGTGGAGTTTCTAGTTGTGGAGTTTCAAGTTGTGGAGTTTTTAAATGCGGAGTTTCTAGTTGCGGAGTTCTCTAGTTGCGCAGTCTCTAGTTGTGGAGTTTCAGTTGTGTAGTGCCTAGTTGTGGAGTTTCTAGTTGTGGAGTTTCTAGTTGTGGAGTTCCAAGTTGTGGAGTGTCTAGTTGTGAAGTCTCAAGTTGTGGAGTTTCTTGTTGTGGAGTTTCAAGTTGTGGAGTTTTGAGTTGTGGAGTTTCAAGTTGTGGAGTTTCGAGTTGTGGAGTTTCGAGTTGTGGAGCTTCTAGTTGTGGAGTTTCTAGCTGCGGAGTTTCTAGGCCAGAGTCTCTAGTTTTGGAGTTTCTAGTTGCGAATTCTCTAGTTGAGCAGTCTCTAGTTGTAGAGATTTTAGTTGTGGAGTTTCTAGTTGTGGAGTTTTAAGTTGTGGAGTTTCTAGTTGCGGCGTCTCAAGTTGTGGAGTTTTTAAATGCGGAGTTTCTAGTTGCGGAGTTCTCTAGTTGCGCAGTCTCTAGTTGTGGAGTTTCTAGTTGTGTAGTGTCTAGTTGTGGAGTTTCAAGTTGTGGAGTTTCTAGTTATGGAGTTTCTAGTTGTGGAGTTTCTAGTTGTGGAGTTTCTAGTTGTGGAGTTTCTAGTTGTGGAGTTTCAAGTTGTGGAGTTTCTAGTTGTGGTTTCTCTAGTTGCGGAGTTTCTAGTTGTGGAGTTTCTAGTTGCAGAGTCTCTGGTTGGGGAGTTTCTAGTTGCGGAATCTCTAGTTGTGGAGTTTCTAATTGTGGAGTTTCTAGTTGTGGAGTTTCTAGTTGTGGAGTTTTTAGTTGTGGAGTTTGTAGATATAGAATTTCTAGTTGGCGAGTCTCTATTTGTGGAGTTTGTAGTGTTGGAGTTTCTAGTTGTGGAGTTTCTAGTTGTGTAGTTTCTAGTTGTAGAGTTTCTAGTTGTGGAGTTTCTAGTTGTGGAGTTTCAAGTTGTGGAGTTTCTAGTTGTGGTGTCTCTAGTTGCGGAGTTTCTAAATGTGGAGTTTCTAGTTGTGGAGTTTCTAGTTGTGGAGTTTCTGGTTGTGGAGTTTCTAGTTGTGGAGTTTCAAGTTGTGGAGTTACTAGTTGCGGAGTCTCAAGTTGTGGAGTTTCTAGTTGTGGAGTTTCAAGTTGTGCAGTTTTGAGTTGTGGAGTTTCAAGTGTTGGAGTTTCGAGTTGTGGAGTTTCGAGTTGTGGAGCTTCTAGTTGTGGAGTTTCTAGCTGCGGAGTTTCTAGGTGCAGAGTCTCTAGTTTTGGAGTTTCTAGTTGCGAATTCTCTAGTTGAGGAGTCTCTAGTTGTAGAGTTTTTAGTTGTGGAGTTTCAAGTTGTGGAGTTTCTAGTTGCGGCGTCTCAAGTTGTGGAGTTTTTAAATGCGGAGTTTCTAGTTGCAGAGTTCTCTAGTTGCGCAGTCTCTAGTTGTGGAGTTTCTAGTTGTGTAGTGTCTAGTTGTGGAGTTTCAAGTTGTGGAGTTTCTTGTTGTAGAGTTTCGAATTGTGAAGTTTTTTGTTGTGGAGTTTCTAGTTGTGGAGTTTCTAGTCGTGGAGTTTCTAATTGTGGAGTCTCCAGTTGCGGAGTTTCTAGTTGTGGAGTTTCTGGTTGTGGAGTTTCTAATTGTGAAGTTTCTAGTTGTGGAGTTTCTGGTTGTGGAGTTTCTAGTTGTTGAGTGTCTAGTTGTGAAGTCTCAAGTTGTGGAGTTTCTAGTTCTGGAGTTTCAAGTTGTGGAGTTTTGAGTTGTGGAGTTTCAAGTTGTGGAGTTTCAAGTTGTTGAGTTTCGAGTTGTGGAGCTTCTAGTTGTGGAGTTTCTAGCTGCGGAGTTTCTAGGTGCAGAGTCTCTAGTTTTGGAGTTTCTAGATGCGAATTTTCTAGTTGAGGAGTCTCTAGTTGTAGAGTTTTTAGTTGTGGAGTTTCCAGTTGTGGAGTTTCAAGTTGTGGAGTTTCTAGTTGCGGCATCTCAAGTTGTGGAGTTTTTAAATGCGGAGTTTCTAGTTGCGGAGTTCTCTAGTTGCGCAGTCTCTAGTTGTGGAGTTTCTAGTTGTGTAGTGTCTAGTTGTGGAGTTTCAAGTTGTGGAGTTTCTAGTTGTGGAGTTTCTAGTTGTGGAGTTTCTAGTTGTTGAGTTTCGAGTGGTGGAGTTTCTAGTTGTGGTGTGTCTAGTTGCGGAGTTTCTAGTTGTGGAGTTTCTACTTGCAGAGTCTCTGGTTGGAGAGTTTCTAGTTGCGGAATCTCTAGTTGTTGAGTTTCTAATTGTGGAGTTTCTAGTTGTGGAGTTTCTAGTTGTGGAGTTTTTAGTTGTGGAGTTTCTAGATATGGAATTTCTAGTTGCCGAGTCTCTATTTGTGGAGTTTGTAGTTGTGGAGTTTGTAGTTGTGGAGTTTCTAATTGTGGAGTCTCTAGTTGTGGAGTTTCTAGTTGTGGAGTTTCTAGTTGTGGAGTTTCTAGTTGTGGAGTTTCTAGTTGCGGAGTCTCAAGTTGTGGAGTTTCTAGTTGTGGAGTTTAAAGTTGTGGAGTTTAAAGTTGTGGAGTCTCTAGTTGCGGAGTATCTAGTTGTTGAGCTTCCCGTTGTGGAGTTTCTAGTTGTGGAGTTGCGGAGTCTCTGGTTGTGGAGTTTCTAGTTGTGGAGTTTCTAGTTGTGGAGTCTCTAGTTGTGGAGTTTGTAGTTGTGGAGTTTCCAGTTGTGGAGTATCTAGTTGTGGAGTGTCCAGTTGTGAAGTATCTAGTTGTGGAGTTTCCAGTTGTGGAGTATCTTGTTGTGGAGTTTTTAATAGCGGAGTTTCTAGTTGTGAAGTTTCAAGTTGCGGAGTCTCAAGTTGTGGAGTTTCCAGTTGTGGAGTTTTTAGTTGTGGAGTTTCTAGTTGTTGAGTTTCTAGTTGTGAAGTCTCTAGTTTTGCAGTTTCTAGTTGTGGAGTTTCTAGTTACGGAGTTCTCTAGTTGCGCAGTCTCTAGTTGTGGAGTTTATAGTTGTGTAGTGTCTAGTTGTGGAGTTTCAAGTTGTGGAGTTTCTAGTTGTGGAGTTTCTAGTTGTGGAGTTTCTAGTTGTGGAGTTTCTAGTTGTGGAGTTTCTAGTTGTGGAGTTTCAAGTTGTGGAGTTTCTAGTTGTGGTTTCTCTAGTTGCGGAGTTTCTAGTTGTGGATTTTCTAGTTGCAGAGTCTCTGGTTGGGGAGTTTCTAGT
Source organism: Rhipicephalus microplus (assembly GCF_043290135.1). Taxonomy (NCBI): domain Eukaryota; kingdom Metazoa; phylum Arthropoda; class Arachnida; order Ixodida; family Ixodidae; genus Rhipicephalus; species Rhipicephalus microplus. The sequence continues at coordinate 260,737 of NW_027464617.1, forward strand.
TGCGGAATCTCTAGTTGTGGAGTGTCTAATTGTGGAGTTTCTAGTTGTGGAGTTTCTAGAGTTGGAGTTTTTAGTTGTGGAGTTTCTAGAAATGGAATTTCTAGTTGCCGAGTCTCTATTTAAGGAGTTTGTAGTGTTGGAGTTTCTAGTTGTGGAGTTCCAAGTTGTGTAGTTTCTAGTTGTGAAGTTTCTAGTTGTGGAGTTTCTAGTTGTGGAGTTTCAAGTTGTGGAGTTTCAAGTTGTGGTGTCTCTAGTTGCGGAGTTTCTAGTTGTGGAGTTTCTAGTTGTGGAGTTTCTAGTTGTGGAGTTTCTGGTTGTGGAGTTTCTAGTTGTGGAGTTTCAAGTTGTGGAGTTTCAAGTTGTGGAGTTTCAAGTTGTGGAGTTTCAAGTTGTGGAGTTTTGAGTTGTGGAGTTTCAAGTTGTGGAGTTTCGAGTTGTGGAGTTTCGAGTTGTGGAGCTTCTAGTTGTGGAGTTTCTAGCTGCGGAGTTTCTAGGTGCAGAGTCTCTAGTTTTGGAGATTCTAGTTGCGAATTCTCTAGTTGAGGAGTCTCTAGTTGTAGAGTTTTTAGTTGTGGAGTTTCTAGTTGTGGAGTTTCAAGTTGTGGAGTTTCTAGTTGCGGCGTCTCAAGTTGTGGAGTTTTTAAATACGGAGTTTCTAGTTGCGGAGTTCTCTAGTTGCGCAGTCTCTAGTTGTGGAGTTTCTAGTTGTGTAGTGTCTAGCTGTGGAGTTTCAAGTTGTGGAGTTTCTAGTTGAAGAGTTTCGAATTGTGAAGTTTTTTGTTGTGGAGTTTCTAGTTGTGGAGTTTCTAGTCGTGGAGTTTCTAATTGTGGAGTCTCCAGTTGCGGAGTTTCTAGTTGTGGAGTTTCTGGTTGTGGAGTTTCTAGTTGTGAAGTTTCTAGTTGTGGAGTTTCTAGTTGTGCAGTTTCTGGTTGTGGAGTTTCTAGTTGTTGAGTGTCTAGTTGTGAAGTCTCAAGTTGTGGAGTTTCTAGTTCTGGAGTTTCAAGTTGTGGAGTTTTGAGTTGTGGAGTTTCAAGTTGTGGAGTTTGGAGTTGTGGAGTTTCGAGTTGAGGAGCTTCTAGTGGTGGAGTTTCAAGTTGTGGAGTTTCTAGTTGCGGCGTCTCAAGTTGCTGAGTTTTTAAATACGGAGTTTCTAGTTGCGGAGTTCTCTAGTTGAGGAGTCTCTAGTTGTAGAGTTTTTAGTTGTGGAGTTTCTAGTTCTGGAGTTTCAAGTTGTGGAGTTTCTAGTTGCGGCGTCTAAAGTTGTGGAGTTTTTAAATGCGGAGTTTCTAGTTGCGGAGTTCTCTAGTTGCACAGTCTCTAGTTGTGGAATTTCTAGTTGTGTAGTGTCTAGTTGTGGAGTTTCAAGTTGTGCAGTTTCTAGTTGTGGAGTATCTAGTTGTGGAGTTTCTAGTTGCGGAGTTTCTAGTTGCGGAATCTCTAGTTGTTGAGTTTCTAATTGTGGAGTTTCTAGTTGTGGAGTTTCTAGTTGTGGAGTTTTTAGTTGTGGAGTTTCTAGATATAGAATTTCTAGTTGCCGAGTCTCTATTTGTGGAGTTTGTAGTTGTGAGGTTTCTGGTTGTGGAGTTTCTAATTGTGGAGTCTCTAGTTGTGGAGTTTCTAGTTGTGGAGTTTCTAGTTGTGGAGTTTATAGTTGTGGAGTTTCTAGTTGTGGAGTTTCTAGTTGTGGAGTTTCAAGTTGTGGAGTTTCTAGTTGCGGAGTCTCAAGTTGTGGAGTTTCTAGTTGTGGAGTTGCGGAGTCTCTGGTTGTGGAGTTTCTAGTTGTGGAGTTTCGAGTTGTGGAGGCTCTAGTTGTGGAGTTTGTAGTTGTGGAGTTTCCAGTTGAGGAGTATCTAGTTGTGGAGTTTCCAGTTGTGAAGTATCTAGTTGTGGAGTTTCCAGTTGTGGAGTATCTATATGTGGAGTTTTTAATAGCGGAGTTTCTAGTTGTGAAGTTTCAAGTTGCGGAGTCTCAAGTTGTGGAGTTTCCAGTTGTGGAGTTTTTAGTTGTGGAGTCTCAAGTTGTGGAGTTTCCAGTTGTGGAGTTTTTAGTTGTGGAGTTTCTAGTTGTTGAGTTTCTTGTTGTGAAGTCTCTAGTTTTGCAGTTTCTAGTTGTGGAGTTTCTAGATATGGAATTTCTAGTTGCCCAGTCTCTATTTGTGGAGTTTGTAGTTGTGGAGTTTCTAGTTGTGGAGTTTATAGTTGTGGAGTTTCTAGTTGTGCAGTTTAAACTTGTGGAGTTTCAAGTTGTAGAGTCCATAGTTGTGGAGTTTCTAGTTGTGGATTTTCTAGTTGTGGAGTATCTAGATTGGATTTTCCAGTTGTGGAGTTTCTAGTTGTGGAGTTGCGGAGTCTCTAGTTGTGGAGTTTCTAGTTGCAGAGTCTCAAGTTGTGGAGTTTCAAGTGGAGTTTCTGAATGTGGAGTTTCTAGTTGTCGAAATTCCAGTTGTGGAGTATCTAGTAGTGGAGTTTCCAGTTGTGGAGTTTCTAGTTGAGGAGTTTCTAGTTGCGGAGTCCCTAGTTGTGGAGTTTCTAGTTGCGGAGTTTCTAGTTGTGGAGTTTCAAGTTGCGGAGTCTCAAGCTGTGGAGTTTCTAGTTGTTGAGTTTTTAGTTGTGGAGTTTCTAGTTGTTGAGTTTCTAGTTTGAAGTCTCTAGTTGTAGATTCTCTAGTTGTGGAGTCTCTAGTTTGGGAGTTTCTAGTTGAAGAGTTTTTAGTTGTGGAGTGTCTAGTTGTGGAGTTTCCAGTTGTCGAGTTTCGAGTTGTGGAAGTTCGAGTTGGAGTTCCTAGTTGTGGAGTCTCTAGTTGTGTAGTTTCTAGCTGCGGAGTTTCTAGTTGCAGAGTCTCTGGTTGGGGAGTTTCTAGTTGCGGAATCTCTAGTTGTGGAGTATCTAATTGTGGAGTTTCTAGTTGTGGAGTCTCTAGTTGGAGAGTTTCTAGTTGTGGAGTTTCTAGTTGTGGAGTTTTAAGTTGTGGAGTCTCTAGTTGTGGAGTTTCTAGTTGCGGAGTATCTAGTTGTGGAGTTTCCAGTTGTGGAGTTTCTAGTTGTGGAATTGCGGATTGTCTTGTTGTGGAGTTTCTAGTTGTGGAGTTTCTAGTTGTGGAGTTTCGAGTTGTTGAGTCTCTAGTTGTGGAGTTTCTAGTTGTGGAGTTTCCAGAGGTGGAGTATCTAGTTGTGGAGTTCCCAGTTGTGAAGAAACTAGTTGTGGAGTTTCCAGTTGTGGAGTATCTAGTGGTGGAGTTTCAAGTTGTGGAGTTTCTAGTGGCGGAGTTTTTAATAGCGGAGTTTCTAGTTGTGGAGTTTCCAGTTGTTGAGTTTTTTTGTTGTAGAGTTTCTAGTTGTTGAGTTTCTAGCTGTGAAGTCTCTAGTTTTGCAGTTTCTAGTTGTGGAGTTTCTAGATATGGAATTTCTAGTTGCCGAGTCTCTATTTGTGGAGTTTCTAGTTGTTGAGTGTCTAGTTGTGAAGTCTCAAGTTGTGGAGTTTCTAGTTGTGGAGTTTCAAATTGTGGAGTTTCGAGTTGTGGAGTTTCGAGTTGTGGAGCTTCTAGTTGTGGAGTTTCTAGCTGCGGAGTTTCTAGATCAGAGTCTCTAGTTTTAGAGTTTCTTGTTGCGAATTCTCTAGTAGAGCAGTCTCTAGTTGTAGAGTTTTTAGTAGTGGAGTTTCTAGTTGTGGAGTTTCAAGTTGTGGAGTTTCTAGTTGCGGCGTCTCAAGTTGTGGAGTTTTTAAATGCGGAGTTTCTAGTTGCGGAGTTCTCTAGTTGCGCAGTCTCTAGTTGTGGAGTTTCAGTTGTGTAGTGTCTATTTGTGGAGTTTCAAGTTGTGGAGTTTCTAGTTGTGGAGTTTCTAGTTGTGGAGTTTCTAGTTGTGGAGTTTCTAGTTGTGGAGTTTCTAGTTGCGGAGTTTCAAGTGGTGGAGTTTCTAGTTGTGGTGTGTCTAGTTGCGGAGTTTCTAGTTGTGGAGTTTCTAGTTGCAGAGTCTCTGGTTGTGGAGTTTCTAGTTGCGGAATCTCTAGTTGTTGAGTTTCTAATTGTGGAGTTTCTAGTTGTGAAGTTTCTAGTTGTGGAGTTTTTAGTTGTGGAGTTTCTAGATATGGAATTTCTAGTTGCCGAGTCTCTATTTGTGTAGTTTGTAGTTGTGGGGTTTCTAGTTGTGGAGTTTCTAATTTTGGAGTCTCTAGTTGTGGAGTTTCTAGTTGCGGAGTCTCTTGTTGGGGAGTTTCTAGTTGCGGAATCTCTAGTTGTGGAGTATCTAATTGTGGTGTTTCTAGTTGTGGAGTCTCTAGTTGGAGAGTTTCTAGTTGTGGAGTTTCTAGTTGTGGAGTTTCTAGTTGCGGAGTATCTAGTTGTGGAGTTTCCAGTTGTGGAGTTTCTAGTTGTGGAATTGCGGAGTGTCTTGTTGTGGAGTTTCTAGTTGTGGAGTTTCGAGTTGTTGAGTCTCTAGTTGTGGAGTTTCTAGTTGTGGAGTTTCCAGAGGTGGAGTATCTAGTTGTGGAGTTCCCAGTTGTGAAGAAACTAGTTGTGGAGTTTCCAGTTGTGGAGTATCTAGTTGTGGAGTTTCAAGTTGTGGAGTTTCTAGTTGCGGAGTTTTTAATAGCGGAGTTTCTAGTTGTGGAGTTTCAAGTTGCGGAGTCTCAAGTTGTGGAGTTTCCAGTTGTGGAGTTTTTAGTTGTAGTGTTTCTAGTTGTTGAGTTTCTAGTTGTGAAGTCTCTAGTTTTGCAGTTTCTAGTTGTGGAGTTTCTAGATATGGAATTTCTAGTTGCCGAGTCTCTATTTGTGGAGTTTCTAGTTGTTGAGTGTCTAGTTGTGAAGTCTCAAGTTGTGGAGTTTCTAGTTGTGGAGTTTCAAGTTGTGGAGTTTCGAGTTGTGGAGTTTCGAGTTGTGGAGCTTCTAGTTGTGGAATTTCTAGCTGCGGAGTTTCTAGGTCAGAGTCTCTAGTTTTAGAGTTTCTAGTTGCGAATTCTCTAGTAGAGCAGTCTCTAGTTGTAGAGTTTTTAGTTGTGGAGTTTCTAGTTGTGGAGTTTCAAGTTGTGGAGTTTTTAAATGCGGAGTTTCTAGTTGCGGAGTTCTCTAGTTGCGCAGTCTCTAGTTGTGGAGTTTCAGTTGTGTAGTGCCTAGTTGTGGAGTTTCTAGTTGTGGAGTTTCTAGTTGTGGAGTTCCAAGTTGTGGAGTGTCTAGTTGTGAAGTCTCAAGTTGTGGAGTTTCTTGTTGTGGAGTTTCAAGTTGTGGAGTTTTGAGTTGTGGAGTTTCAAGTTGTGGAGTTTCGAGTTGTGGAGTTTCGAGTTGTGGAGCTTCTAGTTGTGGAGTTTCTAGCTGCGGAGTTTCTAGGCCAGAGTCTCTAGTTTTGGAGTTTCTAGTTGCGAATTCTCTAGTTGAGCAGTCTCTAGTTGTAGAGATTTTAGTTGTGGAGTTTCTAGTTGTGGAGTTTTAAGTTGTGGAGTTTCTAGTTGCGGCGTCTCAAGTTGTGGAGTTTTTAAATGCGGAGTTTCTAGTTGCGGAGTTCTCTAGTTGCGCAGTCTCTAGTTGTGGAGTTTCTAGTTGTGTAGTGTCTAGTTGTGGAGTTTCAAGTTGTGGAGTTTCTAGTTATGGAGTTTCTAGTTGTGGAGTTTCTAGTTGTGGAGTTTCTAGTTGTGGAGTTTCTAGTTGTGGAGTTTCAAGTTGTGGAGTTTCTAGTTGTGGTTTCTCTAGTTGCGGAGTTTCTAGTTGTGGAGTTTCTAGTTGCAGAGTCTCTGGTTGGGGAGTTTCTAGTTGCGGAATCTCTAGTTGTGGAGTTTCTAATTGTGGAGTTTCTAGTTGTGGAGTTTCTAGTTGTGGAGTTTTTAGTTGTGGAGTTTGTAGATATAGAATTTCTAGTTGGCGAGTCTCTATTTGTGGAGTTTGTAGTGTTGGAGTTTCTAGTTGTGGAGTTTCTAGTTGTGTAGTTTCTAGTTGTAGAGTTTCTAGTTGTGGAGTTTCTAGTTGTGGAGTTTCAAGTTGTGGAGTTTCTAGTTGTGGTGTCTCTAGTTGCGGAGTTTCTAAATGTGGAGTTTCTAGTTGTGGAGTTTCTAGTTGTGGAGTTTCTGGTTGTGGAGTTTCTAGTTGTGGAGTTTCAAGTTGTGGAGTTACTAGTTGCGGAGTCTCAAGTTGTGGAGTTTCTAGTTGTGGAGTTTCAAGTTGTGCAGTTTTGAGTTGTGGAGTTTCAAGTGTTGGAGTTTCGAGTTGTGGAGTTTCGAGTTGTGGAGCTTCTAGTTGTGGAGTTTCTAGCTGCGGAGTTTCTAGGTGCAGAGTCTCTAGTTTTGGAGTTTCTAGTTGCGAATTCTCTAGTTGAGGAGTCTCTAGTTGTAGAGTTTTTAGTTGTGGAGTTTCAAGTTGTGGAGTTTCTAGTTGCGGCGTCTCAAGTTGTGGAGTTTTTAAATGCGGAGTTTCTAGTTGCAGAGTTCTCTAGTTGCGCAGTCTCTAGTTGTGGAGTTTCTAGTTGTGTAGTGTCTAGTTGTGGAGTTTCAAGTTGTGGAGTTTCTTGTTGTAGAGTTTCGAATTGTGAAGTTTTTTGTTGTGGAGTTTCTAGTTGTGGAGTTTCTAGTCGTGGAGTTTCTAATTGTGGAGTCTCCAGTTGCGGAGTTTCTAGTTGTGGAGTTTCTGGTTGTGGAGTTTCTAATTGTGAAGTTTCTAGTTGTGGAGTTTCTGGTTGTGGAGTTTCTAGTTGTTGAGTGTCTAGTTGTGAAGTCTCAAGTTGTGGAGTTTCTAGTTCTGGAGTTTCAAGTTGTGGAGTTTTGAGTTGTGGAGTTTCAAGTTGTGGAGTTTCAAGTTGTTGAGTTTCGAGTTGTGGAGCTTCTAGTTGTGGAGTTTCTAGCTGCGGAGTTTCTAGGTGCAGAGTCTCTAGTTTTGGAGTTTCTAGATGCGAATTTTCTAGTTGAGGAGTCTCTAGTTGTAGAGTTTTTAGTTGTGGAGTTTCCAGTTGTGGAGTTTCAAGTTGTGGAGTTTCTAGTTGCGGCATCTCAAGTTGTGGAGTTTTTAAATGCGGAGTTTCTAGTTGCGGAGTTCTCTAGTTGCGCAGTCTCTAGTTGTGGAGTTTCTAGTTGTGTAGTGTCTAGTTGTGGAGTTTCAAGTTGTGGAGTTTCTAGTTGTGGAGTTTCTAGTTGTGGAGTTTCTAGTTGTTGAGTTTCGAGTGGTGGAGTTTCTAGTTGTGGTGTGTCTAGTTGCGGAGTTTCTAGTTGTGGAGTTTCTACTTGCAGAGTCTCTGGTTGGAGAGTTTCTAGTTGCGGAATCTCTAGTTGTTGAGTTTCTAATTGTGGAGTTTCTAGTTGTGGAGTTTCTAGTTGTGGAGTTTTTAGTTGTGGAGTTTCTAGATATGGAATTTCTAGTTGCCGAGTCTCTATTTGTGGAGTTTGTAGTTGTGGAGTTTGTAGTTGTGGAGTTTCTAATTGTGGAGTCTCTAGTTGTGGAGTTTCTAGTTGTGGAGTTTCTAGTTGTGGAGTTTCTAGTTGTGGAGTTTCTAGTTGCGGAGTCTCAAGTTGTGGAGTTTCTAGTTGTGGAGTTTAAAGTTGTGGAGTTTAAAGTTGTGGAGTCTCTAGTTGCGGAGTATCTAGTTGTTGAGCTTCCCGTTGTGGAGTTTCTAGTTGTGGAGTTGCGGAGTCTCTGGTTGTGGAGTTTCTAGTTGTGGAGTTTCTAGTTGTGGAGTCTCTAGTTGTGGAGTTTGTAGTTGTGGAGTTTCCAGTTGTGGAGTATCTAGTTGTGGAGTGTCCAGTTGTGAAGTATCTAGTTGTGGAGTTTCCAGTTGTGGAGTATCTTGTTGTGGAGTTTTTAATAGCGGAGTTTCTAGTTGTGAAGTTTCAAGTTGCGGAGTCTCAAGTTGTGGAGTTTCCAGTTGTGGAGTTTTTAGTTGTGGAGTTTCTAGTTGTTGAGTTTCTAGTTGTGAAGTCTCTAGTTTTGCAGTTTCTAGTTGTGGAGTTTCTAGTTACGGAGTTCTCTAGTTGCGCAGTCTCTAGTTGTGGAGTTTATAGTTGTGTAGTGTCTAGTTGTGGAGTTTCAAGTTGTGGAGTTTCTAGTTGTGGAGTTTCTAGTTGTGGAGTTTCTAGTTGTGGAGTTTCTAGTTGTGGAGTTTCTAGTTGTGGAGTTTCAAGTTGTGGAGTTTCTAGTTGTGGTTTCTCTAGTTGCGGAGTTTCTAGTTGTGGATTTTCTAGTTGCAGAGTCTCTGGTTGGGGAGTTTCTAGTTGCGGAATCTCTAGTTGTGGAGTGTCTAATTGTGGAGTTTCTAGTTGTGGAGTTTCTAGAGTTGGAGTTTTTAGTTGTGGAGTTTCTAGAAATGGAATTTCTAGTTGCCGAGTCTCTATTTAAGGAGTTTGTAGTGTTGGAGTTTCTAGTTGTGGAGTTCCAAGTTGTGTAGTTTCTAGTTGTGAAGTTTCTAGTTGTGGAGTTTTTAGTTGTGGAGTTTCTAGTTGTGGAGTTTCAAGTTGTGGAGTTTCTAGTTGCGGCGTCTCAAGTTGTGGAGTTTTTAAATACGGAGTTTCTAGTTGCGGAGTTCTCTAGTTGCGCAGTCTCTAGTTGTGGAGTTTCTAGTTGTGTAGTGTCTAGCTGTGGAGTTTCAAGTTGTGGAGTTTCTAGTTGAAGAGTTTCGAATTGTGAAGTTTTTTGTTGTGGAGTTTCTAGTTGTGGAGTTTCTAGTCGTGGAGTTTCTAATTGTGGAGTCTCCAGTTGCGGAGTTTCTAGTTGTGGAGTTTCTGGTTGTGGAGTTTCTAGTTGTGAAGTTTCTAGTTGTGGAGTTTCTAGTTGTGCAGTTTCTGGTTGTGGAGTTTCTAGTTGTTGAGTGTCTAGTTGTGAAGTCTCAAGTTGTGGAGTTTCTAGTTCTGGAGTTTCAAGTTGTGGAGTTTTGAGTTGTGGAGTTTCAAGTTGTGGAGTTTGGAGTTGTGGAGTTTCGAGTTGAGGAGCTTCTAGTGGTGGAGTTTCAAGTTGTGGAGTTTCTAGTTGCGGCGTCTCAAGTTGCTGAGTTTTTAAATACGGAGTTTCTAGTTGCGGAGTTCTCTAGTTGAGGAGTCTCTAGTTGTAGAGTTTTTAGTTGTGGAGTTTCTAGTTCTGGAGTTTCAAGTTGTGGAGTTTCTAGTTGCGGCGTCTAAAGTTGTGGAGTTTTTAAATGCGGAGTTTCTAGTTGCGGAGTTCTCTAGTTGCACAGTCTCTAGTTGTGGAATTTCTAGTTGTGTAGTGTCTAGTTGTGGAGTTTCAAGTTGTGCAGTTTCTAGTTGTGGAGTATCTAGTTGTGGAGTTTCTAGTTGCGGAGTTTCTAGTTGCGGAATCTCTAGTTGTTGAGTTTCTAATTGTGGAGTTTCTAGTTGTGGAGTTTCTAGTTGTGGAGTTTTTAGTTGTGGAGTTTCTAGATATAGAATTTCTAGTTGCCGAGTCTCTATTTGTGGAGTTTGTAGTTGTGAGGTTTCTGGTTGTGGAGTTTCTAATTGTGGAGTCTCTAGTTGTGGAGTTTCTAGTTGTGGAGTTTCTAGTTGTGGAGTTTATAGTTGTGGAGTTTCTAGTTGTGGAGTTTCTAGTTGTGGAGTTTCAAGTTGTGGAGTTTCTAGTTGCGGAGTCTCAAGTTGTGGAGTTTCTAGTTGTGGAGTTGCGGAGTCTCTGGTTGTGGAGTTTCTAGTTGTGGAGTTTCGAGTTGTGGAGGCTCTAGTTGTGGAGTTTGTAGTTGTGGAGTTTCCAGTTGAGGAGTATCTAGTTGTGGAGTTTCCAGTTGTGAAGTATCTAGTTGTGGAGTTTCCAGTTGTGGAGTATCTATATGTGGAGTTTTTAATAGCGGAGTTTCTAGTTGTGAAGTTTCAAGTTGCGGAGTCTCAAGTTGTGGAGTTTCCAGTTGTGGAGTTTTTAGTTGTGGAGTCTCAAGTTGTGGAGTTTCCAGTTGTGGAGTTTTTAGTTGTGGAGTTTCTAGTTGTTGAGTTTCTTGTTGTGAAGTCTCTAGTTTTGCAGTTTCTAGTTGTGGAGTTTCTAGATATGGAATTTCTAGTTGCCCAGTCTCTATTTGTGGAGTTTGTAGTTGTGGAGTTTCTAGTTGTGGAGTTTATAGTTGTGGAGTTTCTAGTTGTGCAGTTTAAACTTGTGGAGTTTCAAGTTGTAGAGTCCATAGTTGTGGAGTTTCTAGTTGTGGATTTTCTAGTTGTGGAGTATCTAGATTGGATTTTCCAGTTGTGGAGTTTCTAGTTGTGGAGTTGCGGAGTCTCTAGTTGTGGAGTTTCTAGTTGCAGAGTCTCAAGTTGTGGAGTTTCAAGTGGAGTTTCTGAATGTGGAGTTTCTAGTTGTCGAAATTCCAGTTGTGGAGTATCTAGTAGTGGAGTTTCCAGTTGTGGAGTTTCTAGTTGAGGAGTTTCTAGTTGCGGAGTCCCTAGTTGTGGAGTTTCTAGTTGCGGAGTTTCTAGTTGTGGAGTTTCAAGTTGCGGAGTCTCAAGCTGTGGAGTTTCTAGTTGTTGAGTTTTTAGTTGTGGAGTTTCTAGTTGTTGAGTTTCTAGTTTGAAGTCTCTAGTTGTAGATTCTCTAGTTGTGGAGTCTCTAGTTTGGGAGTTTCTAGTTGAAGAGTTTTTAGTTGTGGAGTGTCTAGTTGTGGAGTTTCCAGTTGTCGAGTTTCGAGTTGTGGAAGTTCGAGTTGGAGTTCCTAGTTGTGGAGTCTCTAGTTGTGTAGTTTCTAGCTGCGGAGTTTCTAGTTGCAGAGTCTCTGGTTGGGGAGTTTCTAGTTGCGGAATCTCTAGTTGTGGAGTATCTAATTGTGGAGTTTCTAGTTGTGGAGTCTCTAGTTGGAGAGTTTCTAGTTGTGGAGTTTCTAGTTGTGGAGTTTTAAGTTGTGGAGTCTCTAGTTGTGGAGTTTCTAGTTGCGGAGTATCTAGTTGTGGAGTTTCCAGTTGTGGAGTTTCTAGTTGTGGAATTGCGGATTGTCTTGTTGTGGAGTTTCTAGTTGTGGAGTTTCTAGTTGTGGAGTTTCGAGTTGTTGAGTCTCTAGTTGTGGAGTTTCTAGTTGTGGAGTTTCCAGAGGTGGAGTATCTAGTTGTGGAGTTCCCAGTTGCGAAGAAACTAGTTGTGGAGTTTCCAGTTGTGGAGTATCTAGTTGTGGAGTTTCAAGTTGTGGAGTTTCTAGTGGCGGAGTTTTTAATAGCGGAGTTTCTAGTTGTGGAGTTTCCAGTTGTGGAGTTTTTTTGTTGTAGAGTTTCTAGTTGTTGAGTTTCTAGCTGTGAAGTCTCTAGTTTTGCAGTTTCTAGTTGTGGAGTTTCTAGATATGGAATTTCTAGTTGCCGAGTCTCTATTTGTGGAGTTTCTAGTTGTTGAGTGTCTAGTTGTGAAGTCTCAAGTTGTGGAGTTTCTAGTTGTGGAGTGTCAAATTGTGGAGTTTCGAGTTGTGGAGTTTCGAGTTGTGGAGCTTCTAGTTGTGGAGTTTCTAGCTGCGGAGTTTCTAGATCAGAGTCTCTAGTTTTAGAGTTTCTTGTTGCGAATTCTCTAGTAGAGCAGTCTCTAGTTGTAGAGTTTTTAGTAGTGGAGTTTCTAGTTGTGGAGTTTCAAGTTGTGGAGTTTCTATTTGCGGCGTCTCAAGTTGTGGAGTTTTTAAATGCGGAGTTTCTAGTTGCGGAGTTCTCTAGTTGCGCAGTCTCTAGTTGTGGAGTTTCAGTTGTGTAGTGTCTAGTTGTGGAGTTTCAAGTTGTGGAGTTTCTAGTTGTGGAGTTTCTAGTTGTGGAGTTTCTAGTTGTGGAGTTTCTAGTTGTGGAGTTTCTAGTTGCGGAGTTTCAAGTGGTGGAGTTTCTAGTTGTGGTGTGTCTAGTTGCGGAGTTTCTAGTTGTGGAGTTTCTAGTTGCAGAGTCTCTGGTTGTGGAGTTTCTAGTTGCGGAATCTCTAGTTGTTCAGTTTCTAATTGTGGAGTTTCTAGTTGTGGAGTTTCTAGTTGTGGAGTTTTTAGTTGTGGAGTTTCTAGATATGGAATTTCTAGTTGCCGAGTCTCTATTTGTGGAGTTTGTAGTTGTGGGGTTTCTAGTTGTGGAGTTTCTAATTTTGGAGTCTCTAGTTGTGGAGTTTCTAGTTGCGGAGTCTCTTCTTGGGGAGTTTCTAGTTGCGGAATCTCTAGTTGTGGAGTATCTAATTGTGGAGTTTCTAGTTGTGGAGTCTCTAGTTGGAGAGTTTCTAGTTGTGGAGTTTCTAGTTGTGGAGTTTCTAGTTGCGGAGTATCTAGTTGTGGAGTTTCCAGTTGTGGAGTTTCTAGTTGTGGAATTGCGGAGTGTCTTGTTGTGGAGTTTCTAGTTGTGGAGTTTCGAGTTGTTGAGTCTCTAGTTGTGGAGTTTCTAGTTGTGGAGTTTCCAGAGGTGGAGTATCTAGTTGTGGAGTTCCCAGTTGTGAAGAAACTAGTTGTGGAGTTTCCAGTTGTGGAGTATCTAGTTGTGGAGTTTCAAGTTGTGGAGTTTCTAGTTGCGGAGTTTTTAATAGCGGAGTTTCTAGTTGTGGAGTTTCAAGTTGCGGAGTCTCAAGTTGTGGAGTTTCCAGTTGTGGAGTTTTTAGTTGTAGAGTTTCTAGTTGTTGAGTTTCTAGTTGTGAAGTCTCTAGTTTTGCAGTTTCTAGTTGTGGAGTTTCTAGATATGGAATTTCTAGTTGCCGAGTCTCTATTTGTGGAGTTTCTAGTTGTTGAGTGTCTAGTTGTGAAGTCTCAAGTTGTGGAGTTTCTAGTTGTGGAGTTTCAAGTTGTGGAGTTTCGAGTTGTGGAGTTTCGAGTTGTGGAGCTTCTAGTTGTGGAATTTCTAGCTGCGGAGTTTCTAGGTCAGAGTCTCTAGTTTTAGAGTTTCTAGTTGCGAATTCTCTAGTAGAGCAGTCTCTAGTTGTAGAGTTTTTAGTTGTGGAGTTTCTAGTTGTGGAGTTTCAAGTTGTGGAGTTTTTAAATGCGGAGTTTCTAGTTGCGGAGTTCTCTAGTTGCGCAGTCTCTAGTTGTGGAGTTTCAGTTGTGTAGTGCCTAGTTGTGGAGTTTCTAGTTGTGGAGTTTCTAGTTGTGGAGTTCCAAGTTGTGGAGTGTCTAGTTGTGAAGTCTCAAGTTGTGGAGTTTCTTGTTGTGGAGTTTCAAGTTGTGGAGTTTTGAGTTGTGGAGTTTCAAGTTGTGGAGTTTCGAGTTGTGGAGTTTCGAGTTGTGGAGCTTCTAGTTGTGGAGTTTCTAGCTGCGGAGTTTCTAGGCCAGAGTCTCTAGTTTTGGAGTTTCTAGTTGCGAATTCTCTAGTTGAGCAGTCTCTAGTTGTAGAGATTTTAGTTGTGGAGTTTCTAGTTGTGGAGTTTTAAGTTGTGGAGTTTCTAGTTGCGGCGTCTCAAGTTGTGGAGTTTTTAAATGCGGAGTTTCTAGTTGCGGAGTTCTCTAGTTGCGCAGTCTCTAGTTGTGGAGTTTCTAGTTGTGTAGTGTCTAGTTGTGGAGTTTCAAGTTGTGGAGTTTCTAGTTATGGAGTTTCTAGTTGTGGAGTTTCTAGTTGTGGAGTTTCTAGTTGTGGAGTTTCTAGTTGTGGAGTTTCTAGTTGTGGAGTTTCAAGTTGTGGAGTTTCTAGTTGTGGTTTCTCTAGTTGCGGAGTTTCTAGTTGTGGAGTTTCTAGTTGCAGAGTCTCTGGTTGGGGAGTTTCTAGTTGCGGAATCTCTAGTTGTGGAGTTTCTAATTGTGGAGTTTCTAGTTGTGGAGTTTCTAGTTGTGGAGTTTTTAGTTGTGGAGTTTGTAGATATAGAATTTCTAGTTGGCGAGTCTCTATTTGTGGAGTTTGTAGTGTTGGAGTTTCTAGTTGTGGAGTTTCTAGTTGTGTAGTTTCTAGTTGTAGAGTTTCTAGTTGTGGAGTTTCTAGTTGTGGAGTTTCAAGTTGTGGAGTTTCTAGTTGTGGTGTCTCTAGTTGCGGAGTTTCTAAATGTGGAGTTTCTAGTTGTGGAGTTTCTAGTTGTGGAGTTTCTGGTTGTGGAGTTTCTAGTTGTGGAGTTTCAAGTTGTGGAGTTACTAGTTGCGGAGTCTCAAGTTGTGGAGTTTCTAGTTGTGGAGTTTCAAGTTGTGCAGTTTTGAGTTGTGGAGTTTCAAGTGTTGGAGTTTCGAGTTGTGGAGTTTCGAGTTGTGGAGCTTCTAGTTGTGGAGTTTCTAGCTGCGGAGTTTCTAGGTGCAGAGTCTCTAGTTTTGGAGTTTCTAGTTGCGAATTCTCTAGTTGAGGAGTCTCTAGTTGTAGAGTTTTTAGTTGTGGAGTTTCAAGTTGTGGAGTTTCTAGTTGCGGCGTCTCAAGTTGTGGAGTTTTTAAATGCGGAGTTTCTAGTTGCAGAGTTCTCTAGTTGCGCAGTCTCTAGTTGTGGAGTTTCTAGTTGTGTAGTGTCTAGTTGTGGAGTTTCAAGTTGTGGAGTTTCTTGTTGTAGAGTTTCGAATTGTGAAGTTTTTTGTTGTGGAGTTTCTAGTTGTGGAGTTTCTAGTCGTGGAGTTTCTAATTGTGGAGTCTCCAGTTGCGGAGTTTCTAGTTGTGGAGTTTCTGGTTGTGGAGTTTCTAATTGTGAAGTTTCTAGTTGTGGAGTTTCTGGTTGTGGAGTTTCTAGTTGTTGAGTGTCTAGTTGTGAAGTCTCAAGTTGTGGAGTTTCTAGTTCTGGAGTTTCAAGTTGTGGAGTTTTGAGTTGTGGAGTTTCAAGTTGTGGAGTTTCAAGTTGTTGAGTTTCGAGTTGTGGAGCTTCTAGTTGTGGAGTTTCTAGCTGCGGAGTTTCTAGGTGCAGAGTCTCTAGTTTTGGAGTTTCTAGTTGCGAATTTTCTAGTTGAGGAGTCTCTAGTTGTAGAGTTTTTAGTTGTGGAGTTTCCAGTTGTGGAGTTTCAAGTTGTGGAGTTTCTAGTTGCGGCATCTCAAGTTGTGGAGTTTTTAAATGCGGAGTTTCTAGTTGCGGAGTTCTCTAGTTGCGCAGTCTCTAGTTGTGGAGTTTCTAGTTGTGTAGTGTCTAGTTGTGGAGTTTCAAGTTGTGGAGTTTCTAGTTGTGGAGTTTCTAGTTGTGGAGTTTCTAGTTGTTGAGTTTCGAGTGGTGGAGTTTCTAGTTGTGGTGTGTCTAGTTGCGGAGTTTCTAGTTGTGGAGTTTCTACTTGCAGAGTCTCTGGTTGGAGAGTTTCTAGTTGCGGAATCTCTAGTTGTTGAGTTTCTAATTGTGGAGTTTCTAGTTGTGGAGTTTCTAGTTGTGGAGTTTTTAGTTGTGGAGTTTCTAGATATGGAATTTCTAGTTGCCGAGTCTCTATTTGTGGAGTTTGTAGTTGTGGAGTTTGTAGTTGTAGAGTTTCTAATTGTGGAGTCTCTAGTTGTGGAGTTTCTAGTTGTGGAGTTTCTAGTTGTGGAGTTTCTAGTTGTGGAGTTTCTAGTTGCGGAGTCTCAAGTTGTGGAGTTTCTAGTTGTGGAGTTTAAAGTTGTGGAGTTTAAAGTTGTGGAGTCTCTAGTTGCGGAGTATCTAGTTGTTGAGCTTCCCGTTGTGGAGTTTCTAGTTGTGGAGTTGCGGAGTCTCTGGTTGTGGAGTTTCTAGTTGTGGAGTTTCTAGTTGTGGAGTCTCTAGTTGTGGAGTTTGTAGTTGTGGAGTTTCCAGTTGTGGAGTATCTAGTTGTGGAGTGTCCAGTTGTGAAGTATCTAGTTGTGGAGTTTCCAGTTGTGGAGTATCTTGTTGTGGAGTTTTTAATAGCGGAGTTTCTAGTTGTGAAGTTTCAAGTTGCGGAGTCTCAAGTTGTGGAGTTTCCAGTTGTGGAGTTTTTAGTTGTGGAGTTTCTAGTTGTTGAGTTTCTAGTTGTGAAGTCTCTAGTTTTGCAGTTTCTAGTTGTGGAGTTTCTAGTTACGGAGTTCTCTAGTTGCGCAGTCTCTAGTTGTGGAGTTTATAGTTGTGTAGTGTCTAGTTGTGGAGTTTCAAGTTGTGGAGTTTCTAGTTGTGGAGTTTCTAGTTGTGGAGTTTCTAGTTGTGGAGTTTCTAGTTGTGGAGTTTCTAGTTGTGGAGTTTCAAGTTGTGGAGTTTCTAGTTGTGGTTTCTCTAGTTGCGGAGTTTCTAGTTGTGGATTTTCTAGTTGCAGAGTCTCTGGTTGGGGAGTTTCTAGTTGCGGAATCTCTAGTTGTGGAGTGTCTAATTGTGGAGTTTCTAGTTGTGGAGTTTCTAGTTGTGGAGTTTCTAGAGTTGGAGTTTTTAGTTGTGGAGTTTCTAGAAATGGAATTTCTAGTTGCCGAGTCTCTATTTAAGGAGTTTGTAGTGTTGGAGTTTTTAGTTGTGGAGTTCCTAGTTGTGTAGTTTCTAGTTGTGAAGTTTCTAGTTGTGGAGTTTCTAGTTGTGGAGTTTCAAGTTGTGGAGTTTCAAGTTGTGGTGTCTCTAGTTGCGGAGTTTCTAGTTGTGGAGTTTCTAGTTGTGGAGTTTCTAGTTGTGGAGTTTCTGGTTGTGGAGTTTCTAGTTGTGGAGTTTCAAGTTGTGGAGTTTCAAGTTGTGGAGTTTCAAGTTGTGGAGTTTCAAGTTGTGGAGTTTTGAGTTGTGGAGTTTCAAGTTGTGGAGTTTCGAGTTGTGGAGTTTCGAGTTGTGGAGCTTCTAGTTGTGGAGTTTCTAGCTGCGGAGTTTCTAGGTGCAGAGTCTCTAGTTTTGGAGATTCTAGTTGCGAATTCTCTAGTTGAGGAGTCTCTAGTTGTAGAGTTTTTAGTTGTGGAGTTTCTAGTTGTGGAGTTTCAAGTTGTGGAGTTTCTAGTTGCGGCGTCTCAAGTTGTGGAGTTTTTAAATACGGAGTTTCTAGTTGCGGAGTTCTCTAGTTGCGCAGTCTCTAGTTGTGGAGTTTCTAGTTGTGTAGTGTCTAGCTGTGGAGTTTCAAGTTGTGGAGTTTCTAGTTGAAGAGTTTCGAATTGTGAAGTTTTTTGTTGTGGAGTTTCTAGTTGTGGAGTTTCTAGTCGTGGAGTTTCTAATTGTGGAGTCTCCAGTTGCGGAGTTTCTAGTTGTGGAGTTTCTGGTTGTGGAGTTTCTAGTTGTGAAGTTTCTAGTTGTGGAGTTTCTAGTTGTGCAGTTTCTGGTTGTGGAGTTTCTAGTTGTTGAGTGTCTAGTTGTGAAGTCTCAAGTTGTGGAGTTTCTAGTTCTGGAGTTTCAAGTTGTGGAGTTTTGAGTTGTGGAGTTTCAAGTTGTGGAGTTTGGAGTTGTGGAGTTTCGAGTTGAGGAGCTTCTAGTGGTGGAGTTTCAAGTTGTGGAGTTTCTAGTTGCGGCGTCTCAAGTTGCTGAGTTTTTAATTACGGAGTTTCTAGTTGCGGAGTTCTCTAGTTGAGGAGTCTCTAGTTGTAGAGTTTTTAGTTGTGGAGTTTCTAGTTCTGGAGTTTCAAGTTGTGGAGTTTCTAGTTGCGGCGTCTAAAGTTGTGGAGTTTTTAAATGCGGAGTTTCTAGTTGCGGAGTTCTCTAGTTGCACAGTCTCTAGTTGTGGAATTTCTAGTTGTGTAGTGTCTAGTTGTGGAGTTTCAAGTTGTGCAGTTTCTAGTTGTGGAGTATCTAGTTGTGGAGTTTCTAGTTGCGGAGTTTCTAGTTGCGGAATCTCTAGTTGTTGAGTTTCTAATTGTGGAGTTTCTAGTTGTGGAGTTTCTAGTTGTGGAGTTTCTAGTTGTGGAGTTTTTAGTTGTGGAGTTTCTAGATATAGAATTTCTAGTTGCCGAGTCTCTATTTGTGGAGTTTGTAGTTGTGAGGTTTCTGGTTGTGGAGTTTCTAATTGTGGAGTCTCTAGTTGTGGAGTTTCTAGTTGTGGAGTTTCTAGTTGTGGAGTTTATAGTTGTGGAGTTTCTAGTTGTGGAGTTTCTAGTTGTGGAGTTTCAAGTTGTGGAGTTTCTAGTTGCGGAGTCTCAAGTTGTGGAGTTTCTAGTTGTGGAGTTTAGGGTTGTGGAGTTTTGAAATGTGGAGTTTGAAGTTGTGGAGATTCGAGTTGTGGAGTTTCCCGTTGTGGAGTTTCTAGTTGTGGAGTTGCGGAGTCTCTGGTTGTGGAGTTTCTAGTTGTGGAGTTTCGAGTTGTGGAGTCTCTAGTTGTGGAGTTTGTAGTTGTGGAGTTTCCAGTTGAGGAGTATCTAGTCGTGGAGTTTCCAGTTGTGAAGTTTCTAGTTGTGGAGTTTCAAGTTGTGGAGTTTCAAGTTGTGGAGTTTCAAGTTGTGGAGTTTCAAGTTGTGGAGTTTCAAATTGTGGAGTTTTGAGTTGTGGAGTTTCAAGTTGTGGAGTTTCGAGTTGTGGAGTTTCAAGTTGTGGAGTTTCGAGTTGTGGAGTTTCGAGTTGTGGAGCTTCTAGTTGTGGAATTTCTAGCTGCGGAGTTTCTAGGTCAGAGTCTCTAGTTTTAGAGTTTCTAGTTGCGAATTCTCTAGTAGAGCAGTCTCTAGTTGTAGAGTTTTTAGTTGTGGAGTTTCTAGTTGTGGAGTTTCAAGTTGTGGAGTTTTTAAATGCGGAGTTTCTAGTTGCGGAGTTCTCTAGTTGCGCAGTCTCTAGTTGTGGAGTTTCAGTTGTGTAGTGCCTAGTTGTGGAGTTTCTAGTTGTGGAATTGCGGATTGTCTTGTTGTGGAGTTTCTAGTTGTGGAGTTTCTAGTTGTGGAGTTTCGAGTTGTTGAGTCTCTAGTTGTGGAGTTTCTAGTTGTGGAGTTTCCAGAGGTGGAGTATCTAGTTGTGGAGTTCCCAGTTGTGAAGAAACTAGTTGTGGAGTTTCCAGTTGTGGAGTATCTAGTTGTGGAGTTTCAAGTTGTGGAGTTTCTAGTGGCGGAGTTTTTAATAGCGGAGTTTCTAGTTGTGGAGTTTCCAGTTGTGGAGTTTTTTTGTTGTAGAGTTTCTAGTTGTTGAGTTTCTAGCTGTGAAGTCTCTAGTTTTGCAGTTTCTAGTTGTGGAGTTTCTAGATATGGAATTTCTAGTTGCCGAGTCTCTATTTGTAGAGTTTCTAGTTGTGGTGTGTCTAGTTGCGGAGTTTCTAGTTGTGGAGTTTCTAGTTGCAGAGTCTCTGGTTGTGGAGTTTCTAGTTGCGGAATCTCTAGTTGTTGAGTTTCTAATTGTGGAGTTTCTAGTTGTGGAGTTTCTAGTTGTGGAGTTTTTAGTTGTGGAGTTTCTAGATATGGAATTTCTAGTTGCCGAGTCCCTATTTGTGGAGTTTGTAGTTGTGGGGTTTCTAGTTGTGGAGTTTCTAATTGTGGACTCTCTAGTTGTGGAGTTTCTAGTTGCGGAGTCTCTTGTTGGGGAGTTTCTAGTTGCGGAATCTCTAGTTGTGGAGTATCTAATTGTGGAGTTTCTAGTTGTGGAGTCTCTAGTTGGAGAGTTTCTAGTTGTGGAGTTTCTAGTTGTGGAGTTTCTAGTTGCGGAGTATCTAGTTGTGGAGTTTCCAGTTGTGGAGTTTCTAGTTGTGGAATTGCGGAGTGTCTTGTTGTGGAGTTTCTAGTTGTGGAGTTTCGAGTTGTTGAGTCTCTAGTTGTGGAGTTTCTAGTTGTGGAGTTTCCAGAGGTGGAGTATCTAGTTGTGGAGTTCCCAGTTGTGAAGAAACTAGTTGTGGAGTTTCCAGTTGTGGAGTATCTAGTTGTGGAGTTTCAAGTTGTGGAGTTTCTAGTTGCGGAGTTTTTAATAGCGGAGTTTCTAGTTGTGGAGTTTCAAGTTGCGGAGTCTCAAGTTGTGGAGTTTCCAGTTGTGGAGTTTTTTAGTTGTAGAGTTTCTAGTTGTAGAGTTTCTAGTTGTTGAGTTTCTAGTTGTGAAGTCTCTAGTTTTGCAGTTTCTAGTTGTGGAGTTTCTAGATATGGAATTTCTATTTGCCGAGTCTCTATTTGTGGAGTTTCTAGTTGTTGAGTGTCTAGTTGTGAAGTCTCAAGTTGTGGAGTTTCTAGTTGTGGAGTTTCAAGTTGTGGAGTTTCGAGTTGTGGAGTTTCGAGTTGTGGAGCTTCTAGTTGTGGAATTTCTAGCTGCGGAGTTTCTAGGTCAGAGTCTCTAGTTTTAGAGTTTCTAGTTGCGAATTCTCTAGTAGAGCAGTCTCTAGTTGTAGAGTTTTTAGTTGTGGAGTTTCTAGTTGTGGAGTTTCAAGTTGTGGAGTTTTTAAATGCGGAGTTTCTAGTTGCGGAGTTCTCTAGTTGCGCAGTCTCTAGTTGTGGAGTTTCAGTTGTGTAGTGCCTAGTTGTGGAGTTTCTAGTTGTGGAGTTTCTAGTTGTGGAGTTCCAAGTTGTGGAGTGTCTAGTTGTGAAGTCTCAAGTTGTGGAGTTTCTTGTTGTGGAGTTTCAAGTTGTGGAGTTTTGAGTTGTGGAGTTTCAAGTTGTGGAGTTTCGAGTTGTGGAGTTTCGAGTTGTGGAGCTTCTAGTTGTGGAGTTTCTAGTTATGGAGTTTCTAGTTGTGGAGTTTCTAGTTGTGGAGTTTCTAGTTGTGGAGTTTCTAGTTGTGGAGTTCCAAGTTGTGGAGTTTCTAGTTGTGGTTTCTCTAGTTGCGGAGTTTCTAGTTGTGGAGTTTCTAGTTGCAGAGTCTCTGGTTGGGGAGTTTCTAGTTGCGGAATCTCTAGTTGTGGAGTTTCTAATTGTGGAGTTTCTAGTTGTGGAGTTTCTAGTTGTGGAGTTTTTAGTTGTGGAGTTTCTAGATATAGAATTTCTAGTTGCCGAGTCTCTATTTGTGGAGTTTGTAGTGTTGGAGTTTCTAGTTGTGGAGTTTCTAGTTGTGTAGTTTCTAGTTGTAGAGTTTCTAGTTGTGGAGTTTCTAGTTGTGGAGTTTCAAGTTGTGGAGTTTCTAGTTGTGGTGTCTCTAGTTGCGGAGTTTCTAAATGTGGAGTTTCTAGTTGTATAGTTTCTAGTTGTGGAGTTTCTGGTTGTGGAGTTTCTAGTTGTGGAGTTTCAAGTTGTGGAGTTACTAGTTGTGGAGTCTCAAGTTGTGGAGTTTCTAGTTGTGGAGTTTCAAGTTGTGGAGTTTTGAGTTGTGGAGTTTCAAGTGTTGGAGTTTCGAGTTGTGGAGTTTCGAGTTGTGGAGCTTCTAGTTGTGGAGTTTCTAGCTGCGGAGTTTCTAGGTGCAGAGTCTCTAGTTTTGGAGTTTCTAGTTGCGAATTCTCTAGTTGAGGAGTCTCTAGTTGTAGAGTTTTTAGTTGTGGAGTTTCTAGTTGTGGAGTTTCAAGTTGTGGAGTTTCTAGTTGCGGCGTCTCAAGTTGTGGAGTTTTTAAATGCGGAGTTTCTAGTTGCAGAGTTCTCTAGTTGCGCAGTCTCTAGTTGTGGAGTTTCTAGTTGTGTAGTGTCTAGTTGTGGAGTTTCAAGTTGTGGAGTTTCTTGTTGTAGAGTTTCGAATTGTGAAGTTTTTTGTTGTGGAGTTTCTAGTTGAGGAGTCTCTAGTTGTAGAGTTTTTAGTTGTGGAGTTTCCAGTTGTCGAGTTTCAAGTTGTGGAGTTTCTAGTTGCGGCATCTCAAGTTGTGGAGTTTTTAAATGCGGAGTTTCTAGTTGCGGAGTTCTCTAGTTGCGCAGTCTCTAGTTGTGGAGTTTCTAGTTGTGTAGTGTCTAGTTGTGGAGTTTCAAGTTGTGGAGTTTCTAGTTGTGGAGTTTCTAGTTGTGGAGTTTCTAGTTGTTGAGTTTCGAGTGGTGGAGTTTCTAGTTGTGGTGTGTCTAGTTGCGGAGTTTCTAGTTGTGGAGTTTCTAGTTGCAGAGTCTCTGGTTGGAGAGTTTCTAGTTGTGGAATCTCTAGTTGTTGAGTTTCTAATTGTGGAGTTTCTAGTTGTGGAGTTTCTAGTTGTGGAGTTTTTAGTTGTGGAGTTTCTAGATATGGAATTTCTAGTTGCCGAGTCTCTATTTGTGGAGTTTGTAGTTGTGGAGTTTGTAGTTGTGGAGTTTCTAATTGTGGAGTCTCTAGTTGTGGAGTTTCTAGTTGTGGAGTTTCTAGTTGTGGAGTTTCTAGTTGTGGAGTTTCTAGTTGCGGAGTCTCAAGTTGTGGAGTTTCTAGTTGTGGAGTTTAAAGTTGTGGAGTTTAAAGTTGTGGAGTCTCTAGTTGCGGAGTATCTAGTTGTTGAGCTTCCCGTTGTGGAGTTTCTAGTTGTGGAGTTGCGGAGTCTCTGGTTGTGGAGTTTCTAGTTGTGGAGTTTCTAGTTGTGGAGTCTCTAGTTGTGGAGTTTGTAGTTGTGGAGTTTCCAGTTGTGGAGTATCTAGTTGTGGAGTGTCCAGTTGTGAAGTATCTAGTTGTGGAGTTTCCAGTTGTGGAGTATCTTGTTGTGGAGTTTTTAATAGCGGAGTTTCTAGTTGTGAAGTTTCAAGTTGCGGAGTCTCAAGTTGTGGAGTTTCCAGTTGTGGAGTTTTTAGTTGTGGAGTTTCTAGTTGTTGAGTTCCTAGTTGTGAAGTCTCTAGTTTTGCAGTTTCTAGTTGTGGAGTTTCTAGTTACGGAATTCTCTAGTTGCGCAGTCTCTAGTTGTGGAGTTTATAGTTGTGTAGTGTCTAGTTGTGGAGTTTCAAGTTGTGGAGTTTCTAGTTGTGGAGTTTCTAGTTGTGGAGTTTCTAGTTGTGGAGTTTCTAGTTGTGGAGTTTCTAGTTGTGGAGTTTCAAGTTGTGGAGTTTCTAGTTGTGGTTTCTCTAGTTGCGGAGTTTCTAGTTGTGGATTTTCTAGTTGCAGAGTCTCTGGTTGGGGAGTTTCTAGTTGCGGAATCTCTAGTTGTGGAGTTTCTAATTGTGGAGTTTCTAGTTGTGGAGTTTCTAGAGTTGGAGTTTTTAGTTGTGGAGTTTCTAGAAATGGAATTTCTAGTTGCCGAGTCTCTATTTAAGGAGTTTGTAGTGTTGGAGTTTCTAGTTGTGGAGTTCCTAGTTGTGTAGTTTCTAGTTGTGAAGTTTCTAGTTGTGGAGTTTCTAGTTGTGGAGTTTCAAGTTGTGGAGTTTCAAGTTGTGGTGTCTCTAGTTGCGGAGTTTCTAGTTGTGGAGTTTCTAGTTGTGGAGTTTCTAGTTGTGGAGTTTCTGGTAGTGGAGTTTCTAGTTGTGGAGTTTCAAGTTGTGGAGTTTCAAGTTGTGGAGTTTCAAGTTGTGGAGTTTCAAGTTGTGGAGTTTTGAGTTGTGGAGTTTCAAGTTGTGGAGTTTCGAGTTGTGGAGTTTCGAGTTGTGGAGCTTCTAGTTGTGGAGTTTCTAGCTGCGGAGTTTCTAGGTGCAGAGTCTCTAGTTTTGGAGATTCTAGTTGCGAATTCTCTAGTTGAGGAGTCTCTAGCTGTAGAGTTTTTAGTTGTGGAGTTTCTAGTTGTGGAGTTTCAAGTTGTGGAGTTTCTAGTTGCGGCGTCTCAAGTTGTGGAGTTTTTAAATACGGAGTTTCTAGTTGCGGAGTTCTCTAGTTGCGCAGTCTCTAGTTGTGGAGTTTCTAGTTGTGTAGTGTCTAGCTGTGGAGTTTCAAGTTGTGGAGTTTATAGTTGAAGAGTTTCGAATTGTGAAGTTTTTTGTTGTGGAGTTTCTAGTTGTGGAGTTTCTAGTCGTGGAGTTTCTAATTGTGGAGTCTCCAGTTGCGGAGTTTCTAGTTGTGGAGTTTCTGGTTGTGGAGTTTCTAGTTGTGAAGTTTCTAGTTGTGGAGTTTCTAGTTGTGCAGTTTCTGGTTGTGGAGTTTCTAGTTGTTGAGTGTCTAGTTGTGAAGTCTCAAGTTGTGGAGTTTCTAGTTCTGGAGTTTCAAGTTGTGGAGTTTTGAGTTGTGGAGTTTCAAGTTGTGGAGTTTCGAGTTGTGGAGTTTCGAGTTGAGGAGCTTCTAGTGGTGGAGTTTCAAGTTGTGGAGTTTCTAGTTGCGGCGTCTCAAGTTGTGGAGTTTTTAAATGCGGAGTTTCTAGTTGCAGAGTTCTCTAGTTGCGCAGTCTCTAGTTGTGGAGTTTCTAGTTGTGTAGTGTCTAGTTGTGGAGTTTCAAGTTGTGGAGTTTCTTGTTGTAGAGTTTCGAATTGTGAAGTTTTTTGTTGTGGAGTTTCTAGTTGAGGAGTCTCTAGTTGTAGAGTTTTTAGTTGTGGAGTTTCCAGTTGTGGAGTTTCAAGTTGTGGAGTTTCTAGTTGCGGCATCTCAAGTTGTGGAGTTTTTAAATGCGGAGTTTCTAGTTGCGGAGTTCTCTAGTTGCGCAGTCTCTAGTTGTGGAGTTTCTAGTTGTGTAGTGTCTAGTTGTGGAGTTTCAAGTTGTGGAGTTTCTAGTTGTGGAGTTTCTAGTTGTGGAGTTTCTAGTTGTTGAGTTTCGAGTGGTGGAGTTTCTAGTTGTGGTGTGTCTAGTTGCGGAGTTTCTAGTTGTGGAGTTTCTAGTTGCAGAGTCTCTGGTTGGAGAGTTTCTAGTTGTGGAATCTCTAGTTGTTGACTTTCTAATTGTGGAGTTTCTAGTTGTGGAGTTTCTAGTTGTGGAGTTTTTAGTTGTGGAGTTTCTAGATATGGAATTTCTAGTTGCCGAGTCTCTATTTGTGGAGTTTGTAGTTGTGGAGTTTGTAGTTGTGGAGTTTCTAATTGTGGAGTCTCTAGTTGTGGAGTTTCTAGTTGTGGAGTTTCTAGTTGTGGAGTTTCTAGTTGTGGAGTTTCTAGTTGCGGAGTCTCAAGTTGTGGAGTTTCTAGTTGTGGAGTTTAAAGTTGTGGAGTTTAAAGTTGTGGAGTCTCTAGTTGCGGAGTATCTAGTTGTTGAGCTTCCCGTTGTGGAGTTTCTAGTTGTGGAGTTGCGGAGTCTCTGGTTGTGGAGTTTCTAGTTGTGGAGTTTCTAGTTGTGGAGTCTCTAGTTGTGGAGTTTGTAGTTGTGGAGTTTCCAGTTGTGGAGTATCTAGTTGTGGAGTGTCCAGTTGTGAAGTATCTAGTTGTGGAGTTTCCAGTTGTGGAGTATCTTGTTGTGGAGTTTTTAATAGCGGAGTTTCTAGTTGTGAAGTTTCAAGTTGCGGAGTCTCAAGTTGTGGAGTTTCCAGTTGTGGAGTTTTTAGTTGTGGAGTTTCTAGTTGTTGAGTTCCTAGTTGTGAAGTCTCTAGTTTTGCAGTTTCTAGTTGTGGAGTTTCTAGTTACGGAATTCTCTAGTTGCGCAGTCTCTAGTTGTGGAGTTTATAGTTGTGTAGTGTCTAGTTGTGGAGTTTCAAGTTGTGGAGTTTCTAGTTGTGGAGTTTCTAGTTGTGGAGTTTCTAGTTGTGGAGTTTCTAGTTGTGGAGTTTCTAGTTGTGGAGTTTCAAGTTGTGGAGTTTTTGTTGTGGTTTCTCTAGTTGCGGAGTTTCTAGTTGTGGATTTTCTAGTTGCAGAGTCTCTGGTTGGGGAGTTTCTAGTTGCGGAATCTCTAGTTGTGGAGTTTCTAATTGTGGAGTTTCTAGTTGTGGAGTTTCTAGAGTTGGAGTTTTTAGTTGTGGAGTTTCTAGAAATGGAATTTCTAGTTGCCGAGTCTCTATTTAAGGAGTTTGTAGTGTTGGAGTTTCTAGTTGTGGAGTTCCTAGTTGTGTAGTTTCTAGTTGTGAAGTTTCTAGTTGTGGAGTTTCTAGTTGTGGAGTTTCAAGTTGTGGAGTTTCAAGTTGTGGTGTCTCTAGTTGCGGAGTTTCTAGTTGTGGAGTTTCTAGTTGTGGAGTTTCTAGTTGTGGAGTTTCTGGTAGTGGAGTTTCTAGTTGTGGAGTTTCAAGTTGTGGAGTTTCAAGTTGTGGAGTTTCAAGTTGTGGAGTTTCAAGTTGTGGAGTTTTGAGTTGTGGAGTTTCAAGTTGTGGAGTTTCGAGTTGTGGAGTTTCGAGTTGTGGAGCTTCTAGTTGTGGAGTTTCTAGCTGCGGAGTTTCTAGGTGCAGAATCTCTAGTTTTGGAGATTCTAGTTGCGAATTCTCTAGTTGAGGAGTCTCTAGCTGTAGAGTTTTTAGTTGTGGAGTTTCTAGTTGTGGAGTTTCAAGTTGTGGAGTTTCTAGTTGCGGCGTCTCAAGTTGTGGAGTTTTTAAATACGGAGTTTCTAGTTGCGGAGTTCTCTAGTTGCGCAGTCTCTAGTTGTGGAGTTTCTAGTTGTGTAGTGTCTAGCTGTGGAGTTTCAAGTTGTGGAGTTTCTAGTTGAAGAGTTTCGAATTGTGAAGTTTTTTGTTGTGGAGTTTCTAGTTGTGCAGTTTCTAGTCGTGGAGTTTCTAATTGTGGAGTCTCCAGTTGCGGAGTTTCTAGTTGTGGAGTTTCTGGTTGTGGAGTTTCTAGTTGTGAAGTTTCTAGTTGTGGAGTTTCTAGTTGTGCAGTTTCTGGTTGTGGAGTTTCTAGTTGTTGAGTGTCTAGTTGTGAAGTCTCAAGTTGTGGAGTTTCTAGTTCTGGAGTTTCAAGTTGTGGAGTTTTGAGTTGTGGAGTTTCAAGTTGTGGAGTTTCGAGTTGTGGAGTTTCGAGTTGAGGAGCTTCTAGTGGTGGAGTTTCAAGTTGTGGAGTTTCTAGTTGCGGCGTCTCAAGTTGTGGAGTTTTTAAATGCGGAGTTTCTAGTTGCAGAGTTCTCTAGTTGCGCAGTCTCTAGTTGTGGAGTTTCTAGTTGTGTAGTGTCTAGTTGTGGAGTTTCAAGTTGTGGAGTTTCTTGTTGTAGAGTTTCGAATTGTGAAGTTTTTTGTTGTGGAGTTTCTAGTTGAGGAGTCTCTAGTTGTAGAGTTTTTAGTTGTGGAGTTTCCAGTTGTGGAGTTTCAAGTTGTGGAGTTTCTAGTTGCGGCATCTCAAGTTGTGGAGTTTTTAAATGCGGAGTTTCTAGTTGCGGAGTTCTCTAGTTGCGCAGTCTCTAGTTGTGGAGTTTCTAGTTGTGTAGTGTCTAGTTGTGGAGTTTCAAGTTGTGGAGTTTCTAGTTGTGGAGTTTCTAGTTGTGGAGTTTCTAGTTGTTGAGTTTCGAGTGGTGGAGTTTCTAGTTGTGGTGTGTCTAGTTGCGGAGTTTCTAGTTGTGGAGTTTCTAGTTGCAGAGTCTCTGGTTGGAGAGTTTCTAGTTGTGGAATCTCTAGTTGTTGAGTTTCTAATTGTGGAGTTTCTAGTTGTGGAGTTTCTAGTTGTGGAGTTTTTAGTTGTGGAGTTTCTAGATATGGAATTTCTAGTTGCCGAGTCTCTATTTGTGGAGTTTGTAGTTGTGGAGTTTGTAGTTGTGGAGTTTCTAATTGTGGAGTCTCTAGTTGTGGAGTTTCTAGTTGTGGAGTTTCTAGTTGTGGAGTTTCTAGTTGTGGAGTTTCTAGTTGCGGAGTCTCAAGTTGTGGAGTTTCTAGTTGTGGAGTTTAAAGTTGTGGAGTATAAAGTTGTGGAGTCTCTAGTTGCGGAGTATCTAGTTGTTGAGCTTCCCGTTGTGGAGTTTCTAGTTGTGGAGTTGCGGAGTCTCTGGTTGTGGAGTTTCTAGTTGTGGAGTTTCTAGTTGTGGAGTCTCTAGTTGTGGAGTTTGTAGTTGTGGAGTTTCCAGTTGTGGAGTATCTAGTTGTGGAGTGTCCAGTTGTGAAGTATCTAGTTGTGGAGTTTCCAGTTGTGGAGTATCTTGTTGTGGAGTTTTTAATAGCGGAGTTTCTAGTTGTGAAGTTTCAAGTTGCGGAGTCTCAAGTTGTGGTGTTTCCAGTTGTGGAGTTTTTAGTTGTGGAGTTTCTAGTTGTTGAGTTCCTAGTTGTGAAGTCTCTAGTTTTGCAGTTTCTAGTTGTGGAGTTTCTAGTTACGGAATTCTCTAGTTGCGCAGTCTCTAGTTGTGGAGTTTATAGTTGTGTAGTGTCTAGTTGTGGAGTTTCAAGTTGTGGAGTTTCTAGTTGTGGAGTTTCTAGTTGTGGAGTTTCTAGTTGTTGAGTTTCTAGTTGTGGAGTTTCTAGTTGTGGAGTTTCAAGTTGTGGAGTTTCTAGTTGTGGTTTCTCTAGTTGCGGAGTTTCTAGTTGTGGATTTTCTAGTTGCAGAGTCTCTGGTTGGGGAGTTTCTAGTTGCGGAATCTCTAGTTGTGGAGTTTCTAATTGTGGAGTTTCTAGTTGTGGAGTTTCTAGAGTTGGAGTTTTTAGTTGTGGAGTTTCTAGAAATGGAATTTCTAGTTGCCGAGTCTCTATTTAAGGAGTTTGTAGTGTTGGAGTTTCTAGTTGTGGAGTTCCTAGTTGTGTAGTTTCTAGTTGTGAAGTTTCTAGTTGTGGAGTTTCTAGTTGTGGAGTTTCAAGTTGTGGAGTTTCAAGTTGTGGTGTCTCTAGTTGCGGAGTTTCTAGTTGTGGAGTTTCTAGTTGTGGAGTTTCTAGTTGTGGAGTTTCTGGTAGTGGAGTTTCTAGTTGTGGAGTTTCAAGTTGTGGAGTTTCAAGTTGTGGAGTTTCAAGTTGTGGAGTTTCAAGTTGTGGAGTTTTGAGTTGTGGAGTTTCAAGTTGTGGAGTTTCGAGTTGTGGAGTTTCGAGTTGTGGAGCTTCTAGTTGTGGAGTTTCTAGCTGCGGAGTTTCTAGGTGCAGAGTCTCTAGTTTTGGAGATTCTAGTTGCGAATTCTCTAGTTGAGGAGTCTCTAGCTGTAGAGTTTTTAGTTGTGGAGTTTCTAGTTGTGGAGTTTCAAGTTGTGGAGTTTCTAGTTGCGGCGTCTCAAGTTGTGGAGTTTTTAAATACGGAGTTTCTAGTTGCGGAGTTCTCTAGTTGCGCAGTCTCTAGTTGTGGAGTTTCTAGTTGTGTAGTGTCTAGCTGTGGAGTTTCAAGTTGTGGAGTTTCTAGTTGAAGAGTTTCGAATTGTGAAGTTTTTTGTTGTGGAGTTTCTAGTTGTGGAGTTTCTAGTCGTGGAGTTTCTAATTGTGGAGTCTCCAGTTGCGGAGTTTCTAGTTGTGGAGTTTCTGGTTGTGGAGTTTCTAGTTGTGAAGTTTCTAGTTGTGGAGTTTCTAGTTGTGCAGTTTCTGGTTGTGGAGTTTCTAGTTGTTGAGTGTCTAGTTGTGAAGTCTCAAGTTGTGGAGTTTCTAGTTCTGGAGTTTCAAGTTGTGGAGTTTTGAGTTGTGGAGTTTCAAGTTGTGGAGTTTCGAGTTGTGGAGTTTCGAGTTGAGGAGCTTCTAGTGGTGGAGTTTCAAGTTGTGGAGTTTCTAGTTGCGGCGTCTCAAGTTGTGGAGTTTTTAAATACGGAGTTTCTAGTTGCGGAGTTCTCTAGTTGAGGAGTCTCTAGTTGTAGAGTTTTTAGTTGTGGAGTTTCTAGTTCTGGAGTTTCAAGTTTTGGAGTTTCTAGTTGCGGCGTCTAAAGTTGTGGAGTTTTTAAATGCGGAGTTTCTAGTTGCGGAGTTCTCTAGTTGCACAGTCTCTAGTTGTGGAATTTCTAGTTGTGTAGTGTCTAGTTGTGGAGTTTCAAGTTGTGCAGTTTCTAGTTGTGGAGTATCTAGTTGTGGAGTTTCTAGTTGCGGAGTTTCTAGTTGCGGAATCTCTAGTTGTTGAGTTTCTAATTGTGGAGTTTCTAGTTGTGGAGTTTCTAGTTGTGGAGTTTTTAGTTGTGGAGTTTCTAGATATAGAATTTCTAGTTGCCGAGTCTCTATTTGTGGAGTTTGTAGTTGTGAGGTTTCTGGTTGTGGAGTTTCTAATTGTGGAGTCTCTAGTTGTGGAGTTTCTAGTTGTGGAGTTTCTAGTTTTGCAGTTTCTAGTTGTGGAGTTTCTAGATATGGAATTTCTAGTTGCCGAGTCTCTATTTGTGGAGTTTCTAGTTGTTGAGTGTCTAGTTGTGAAGTCTCAAGTTGTGGAGTTTCTAGTTGTGGAGTTTCAAATTGTGGAGTTTCGAGTTGTGGAGTTTCGAGTTGTGGAGCTTCTAGTTGTGGAGTTTCTAGCTGCGGAGTTTCTAGATCAGAGTCTCTAGTTTTAGAGTTTCTAGTTGCGAATTCTCTAGTAGAGCAGTCTCTAGTTGTAGAGTTTTTTGTTGTGTAGTTTCTAGTTGTGGAGTTTCAAGTTGTGGAGTTTCTAGTTGCGGCGTCTCAAGTTGTGGAGTTTTTAAATGCGGAGTTTCTAGTTGCGGAGTTCTCTAGTTGCGCAGTCTCTAGTTGTGGAGTTTCAGTTGTGTAGTGTCTAGTTGTGGAGTTTCAAGTTGTGGAGTTTCTAGTTGTGGAGTTTCTAGTTGTGGAGTTTCTAGTTGTGGAGTTTCTAGTTGTGGAGTTTCTAGTTGCGGAGTTTCAAGTGGTGGAGTTTCTAGTTGTGGTGTGTCTAGTTGCGGAGTTTCTAGTTGTGGAGTTTCTAGTTGCAGAGTCTCTGGTTGTGGAGTTTCTAGTTGCGGAATCTCTAGTTGTTGAGTTTCTAATTGTGGAGTTTCTAGTTGTGGAGTTTCTAGTTGTGGAGTTTTTAGTTGTGGAGTTTCTAGATATGGAATTTCTAGTTGCCGAGTCCCTATTTGTGGAGTTTGTAGTTGTGGGGTTTCTAGTTGTGGAGTTTCTAATTGTGGACTCTCTAGTTGTGGAGTTTCTAGTTGCGGAGTCTCTTGTTGGGGAGTTTCTAGTTGCGGAATCTCTAGTTGTGGAGTATCTAATTGTGGAGTTTCTAGTTGTGGAGTCTCTAGTTGGAGAGTTTCTAGTTGTGGAGTTTCTAGTTGTGGAGTTTCTAGTTGCGGAGTATCTAGTTGTGGAGTTTCCAGTTGTGGAGTTTCTAGTTGTGGAATTGCGGAGTGTCTTGTTGTGGAGTTTCTAGTTGTGGAGTTTCGAGTTGTTGAGTCTCTAGTTGTGGAGTTTCTAGTTGTGGAGTTTCCAGAGGTGGAGTATCTAGTTGTGGAGTTCCCAGTTGTGAAGAAACTAGTTGTGGAGTTTCCAGTTGTGGAGTATCTAGTTGTGGAGTTTCAAGTTGTGGAGTTTCTAGTTGCGGAGTTTTTAATAGCGGAGTTTCTAGTTGTGGAGTTTCAAGTTGCGGAGTCTCAAGTTGTGGAGTTTCCAGTTGTGGAGTTTTTTAGTTGTAGAGTTTCTAGTTGTAGAGTTTCTAGTTGTTGAGTTTCTAGTTGTGAAGTCTCTAGTTTTGCAGTTTCTAGTTGTGGAGTTTCTAGATATGGAATTTCTATTTGCCGAGTCTCTATTTGTGGAGTTTCTAGTTGTTGAGTGTCTAGTTGTGAAGTCTCAAGTTGTGGAGTTTCTAGTTGTGGAGTTTCAAGTTGTGGAGTTTCGAGTTGTGGAGTTTCGAGTTGTGGAGCTTCTAGTTGTGGAATTTCTAGCTGCGGAGTTTCTAGGTCAGAGTCTCTAGTTTTAGAGTTTCTAGTTGCGAATTCTCTAGTAGAGCAGTCTCTAGTTGTAGAGTTTTTAGTTGTGGAGTTTCTAGTTGTGGAGTTTCAAGTTGTGGAGTTTTTAAATGCGGAGTTTCTAGTTGCGGAGTTCTCTAGTTGCGCAGTCTCTAGTTGTGGAGTTTCAGTTGTGTAGTGCCTAGTTGTGGAGTTTCTAGTTGTGGAGTTTCTAGTTGTGGAGTTCCAAGTTGTGGAGTGTCTAGTTGTGAAGTCTCAAGTTGTGGAGTTTCTTGTTGTGGAGTTTCAAGTTGTGGAGTTTTGAGTTGTGGAGTTTCAAGTTGTGGAGTTTCGAGTTGTGGAGTTTCGAGTTGTGGAGCTTCAAGTTGTGGAGTTTCTAGTTATGGAGTTTCTAGTTGTGGAGTTTCTAGTTGTGGAGTTTCTAGTTGTGGAGTTTCTAGTTGTGGAGTTCCAAGTTGTGGAGTTTCTAGTTGTGGTTTCTCTAGTTGCGGAGTTTCTAGTTGTGGAGTTTCTAGTTGCAGAGTCTCTGGTTGGGGAGTTTCTAGTTGCGGAATCTCTAGTTGTGGAGTTTCTAATTGTGGAGTTTCTAGTTGTGGAGTTTCTAGTTGTGGAGTTTTTAGTTGTGGAGTTTCTAGATATAGAATTTCTAGTTGCCGAGTCTCTATTTGTGGAGTTTGTAGTGTTGGAGTTTCTAGTTGTGGAGTTTCTAGTTGTGTAGTTTCTAGTTGTAGAGTTTCTAGTTGTGGAGTTTCTAGTTGTGGAGTTTCAAGTTGTGGAGTTTCTAGTTGTGGTGTCTCTAGTTGCGGAGTTTCTAAATGTGGAGTTTCTAGTTGTGGAGTTTCTAGTTGTGGAGTTTCTGGTTGTGGAGTTTCTAGTTGTGGAGTTTCAAGTTGTGGAGTTACTAGTTGTGGAGTCTCAAGTTGTGGAGTTTCTAGTTGTGGAGTTTCAAGTTGTGGAGTTTTGAGTTGTGGAGTTTCAAGTGTTGGAGTTTCGAGTTGTGGAGTTTCGAGTTGTGGAGCTTCTAGTTGTGGAGTTTCTAGCTGCGGAGTTTCTAGGTGCAGAGTCTCTAGTTTTGGAGTTTCTAGTTGCGAATTCTCTAGTTGAGGAGTCTCTAGTTGTAGAGTTTTTAGTTGTGGAGTTTCTAGTTGTGGAGTTTCAAGTTGTGGAGTTTCTAGTTGCGGCGTCTCAAGTTGTGGAGTTTTTAAATGCGGAGTTTCTAGTTGCAGAGTTCTCTAGTTGCGCAGTCTCTAGTTGTGGAGTTTCTAGTTGTGTAGTGTCTAGTTGTGGAGTTTCAAGTTGTGGAGTTTCTTGTTGTAGAGTTTCGAATTGTGAAGTTTTTTGTTGTGGAGTTTCTAGTTGAGGAGTCTCTAGTTGTAGAGTTTTTAGTTGTGGAGTTTCCAGTTGTCGAGTTTCAAGTTGTGGAGTTTCTAGTTGCGGCATCTCAAGTTGTGGAGTTTTTAAATGCGGAGTTTCTAGTTGCGGAGTTCTCTAGTTGCGCAGTCTCTAGTTGTGGAGTTTCTAGTTGTGTAGTGTCTAGTTGTGGAGTTTCAAGTTGTGGAGTTTCTAGTTGTGGAGTTTCTAGTTGTGGAGTTTCTAGTTGTTGAGTTTCGAGTGGTGGAGTTTCTAGTTGTGGTGTGTCTAGTTGCGGAGTTTCTAGTTGTGGAGTTTCTAGTTGCAGAGTCTCTGGTTGGAGAGTTTCTAGTTGTGGAATCTCTAGTTGTTGAGTTTCTAATTGTGGAGTTTCTAGTTGTGGAGTTTCTAGTTGTGGAGTTTTTAGTTGTGGAGTTTCTAGATATGGAATTTCTAGTTGCCGAGTCTCTATTTGTGGAGTTTGTAGTTGTGGAGTTTGTAGTTGTGGAGTTTCTAATTGTGGAGTCTCTAGTTGTGGAGTTTCTAGTTGTGGAGTTTCTAGTTGTGGAGTTTCTAGTTGTGGAGTTTCTAGTTGCGGAGTCTCAAGTTGAGGAGTTTCTAGTTGTGGAGTTTAAAGTTGTGGAGTTTAAAGTTGTGGAGTCTCTAGTTGCGGAGTATCTAGTTGTTGAGCTTCCCGTTGTGGAGTTTCTAGTTGTGGAGTTGCGGAGTCTCTGGTTGTGGAGTTTCTAGTTGTGGAGTTTCTAGTTGTGGAGTCTCTAGTTGTGGAGTTTGTAGTTGTGGAGTTTCCAGTTGTGGAGTATCTAGTTGTGGAGTGTCCAGTTGTGAAGTATCTAGTTGTGGAGTTTCCAGTTGTGGAGTATCTTGTTGTGGAGTTTTTAATAGCGGAGTTTCTAGTTGTGAAGTTTCAAGTTGCGGAGTCTCAAGTTGTGGAGTTTCCAGTTGTGGAGTTTTTAGTTGTGGAGTTTCTAGTTGTTGAGTTCCTAGTTGTGAAGTCTCTAGTTTTGCAGTTTCTAGTTGTGGAGTTTCTAGTTACGGAATTCTCTAGTTGCGCAGTCTCTAGTTGTGGAGTTTATAGTTGTGTAGTGTCTAGTTGTGGAGTTTCAAGTTGTGGAGTTTCTAGTTGTGGAGTTTCTAGTTGTGGAGTTTCTAGTTGTGGAGTTTCTAGTTGTGGAGTTTCTAGTTGTGGAGTTTCAAGTTGTGGAGTTTCTAGTTGTGGTTTCTCTAGTTGCGGAGTTTCTAGTTGTGGATTTTCTAGTTGCAGAGTCTCTGGTTGGGGAGTTTCTAGTTGCGGAATCTCTAGTTGTGGAGTTTCTAATTGTGGAGTTTCTAGTTGTGGAGTTTCTAGAGTTGGAGTTTTTAGTTGTGGAGTTTCTAGAAATGGAATTTCTAGTTGCCGAGTCTCTATTTAAGGAGTTTGTAGTGTTGGAGTTTCTAGTTGTGGAGTTCCTAGTTGTGTAGTTTCTAGTTGTGAAGTTTCTAGTTGTGGAGTTTCTAGTTGTGGAGTTTCAAGTTGTGGAGTTTCAAGTTGTGGTGTCTCTAGTTGCGGAGTTTCTAGTTGTGGAGTTTCTAGTTGTGGAGTTTCTAGTTGTGGAGTTTCTGGTAGTGGAGTTTCTAGTTGTGGAGTTTCAAGTTGTGGAGTTTCAAGTTGTGGAGTTTCAAGTTGTGGAGTTTCAAGTTGTGGAGTTTTGAGTTGTGGAGTTTCAAGTTGTGGAGTTTCGAGTTGTGGAGTTTCGAGTTGTGGAGCTTCTAGTTGTGGAGTTTCTAGCTGCGGAGTTTCTAGGTGCAGAGTCTCTAGTTTTGGAGATTCTAGTTGCGAATTCTCTAGTTGAGGAGTCTCTAGCTGTAGAGTTTTTAGTTGTGGAGTTTCTAGTTGTGGAGTTTCAAGTTGTGGAGTTTCTAGTTGCGGCGTCTCAAGTTGTGGAGTTTTTAAATACGGAGTTTCTAGTTGCGGAGTTCTCTAGTTGCGCAGTCTCTAGTTGTGGAGTTTCTAGTTGTGTAGTGTCTAGCTGTGGAGTTTCAAGTTGTGGAGTTTCTAGTTGAAGAGTTTCGAATTGTGAAGTTTTTTGTTGTGGAGTTTCTAGTTGTGGAGTTTCTAGTCGTGGAGTTTCTAATTGTGGAGTCTCCAGTTGCGGAGTTTCTAGTTGTGGAGTTTCTGGTTGTGGAGTTTCTAGTTGTGAAGTTTCTAGTTGTGGAGTTTCTAGTTGTGCAGTTTCTGGTTGTGGAGTTTCTAGTTGTTGAGTGTCTAGTTGTGAAGTCTCAAGTTGTGGAGTTTCTAGTTCTGGAGTTTCAAGTTGTGGAGTTTTGAGTTGTGGAGTTTCAAGTTGTGGAGTTTCGAGTTGTGGAGTTTCGAGTTGAGGAGCTTCTAGTGGTGGAGTTTCAAGTTGTGGAGTTTCTAGTTGCGGCGTCTCAAGTTGTGGAGTTTTTAAATGCGGAGTTTCTAGTTGCAGAGTTCTCTAGTTGCGCAGTCTCTAGTTGTGGAGTTTCTAGTTGTGTAGTGTCTAGTTGTGGAGTTTCAAGTTGTGGAGTTTCTTGTTGTAGAGTTTCGAATTGTGAAGTTTTTTGTTGTGGAGTTTCTAGTTGAGGAGTCTCTAGTTGTAGAGTTTTTAGTTGTGGAGTTTCCAGTTGTGGAGTTTCAAGTTGTGGAGTTTCTAGTTGCGGCATCTCAAGTTGTGGAGTTTTTAAATGCGGAGTTTCTAGTTGCGGAGTTCTCTAGTTGCGCAGTCTCTAGTTGTGGAGTTTCTAGTTGTGTAGTGTCTAGTTGTGGAGTTTCAAGTTGTGGAGTTTCTAGTTGTGGAGTTTCTAGTTGTGGAGTTTCTAGTTGTTGAGTTTCGAGTGGTGGAGTTTCTAGTTGTGGTGTGTCTAGTTGCGGAGTTTCTAGTTGTGGAGTTTCTAGTTGCAGAGTCTCTGGTTGGAGAGTTTCTAGTTGTGGAATCTCTAGTTGTTGAGTTTCTAATTGTGGAGTTTCTAGTTGTGGAGTTTCTAGTTGTGGAGTTTTTAGTTGTGGAGTTTCTAGATATGGAATTTCTAGTTGCCGAGTCTCTATTTGTGGAGTTTGTAGTTGTGGAGTTTGTAGTTGTGGAGTTTCTAATTGTGGAGTCTCTAGTTGTGGAGTTTCTAGTTGTGGAGTTTCTAGTTGTGGAGTTTCTAGTTGTGGAGTTTCTAGTTGCGGAGTCTCAAGTTGTGGAGTTTCTAGTTGTGGAGTTTAAAGTTGTGGAGTTTAAAGTTGTGGAGTCTCTAGTTGCGGAGTATCTAGTTGTTGAGCTTCCCGTTGTGGAGTTTCTAGTTGTGGAGTTGCGGAGTCTCTGGTTGTGGAGTTTCTAGTTGTGGAGTTTCTAGTTGTGGAGTCTCTAGTTGTGGAGTTTGTAGTTGTGGAGTTTCCAGTTGTGGAGTATCTAGTTGTGGAGTGTCCAGTTGTGAAGTATCTAGTTGTGGAGTTTCCAGTTGTGGAGTATCTTGTTGTGGAGTTTTTAATAGCGGAGTTTCTAGTTGTGAAGTTTCAAGTTGCGGAGTCTCAAGTTGTGGAGTTTCCAGTTGTGGAGTTTTTAGTTGTGGAGTTTCTAGTTGTTGAGTTCCTAGTTGTGAAGTCTCTAGTTTTGCAGTTTCTAGTTGTGGAGTTTCTAGTTACGGAATTCTCTAGTTGCGCAGTCTCTAGTTGTGGAGTTTATAGTTGTGTAGTGTCTAGTTGTGGAGTTTCAAGTTGTGGAGTTTCTAGTTGTGGAGTTTCTAGTTGTGGAGTTTCTAGTTGTGGAGTTTCTAGTTGTGGAGTTTCTAGTTGTGGAGTTTCAAGTTGTGGAGTTTCTAGTTGTGGTTTCTCTAGTTGCGGAGTTTCTAGTTGTGGATTTTCTAGTTGCAGAGTCTCTGGTTGGGGAGTTTCTAGTTGCGGAATCTCTAGTTGTGGAGTTTCTAATTGTGGAGTTTCTAGTTGTGGAGTTTCTAGAGTTGGAGTTTTTAGTTGTGGAGTTTCTAGAAATGGAATTTATAGTTGCCGAGTCTCTATTTAAGGAGTTTGTAGTGTTGGAGTTTCTAGTTGTGGAGTTCCTAGTTGTGTAGTTTCTAGTTGTGAAGTTTCTAGTTGTGGAGTTTCTAGTTGTGGAGTTTCAAGTTGTGGAGTTTCAAGTTGTGGTGTCTCTAGTTGCGGAGTTTCTAGTTGTGGAGTTTCTAGTTGTGGAGTTTCTAGTTGTGGAGTTTCTGGTAGTGGAGTTTCTAGTTGTGGAGTTTCAAGTTGTGGAGTTTCAAGTTGTGGAGTTTCAAGTTGTGGAGTTTCAAGTTGTGGAGTTTTGAGTTGTGGAGTTTCAAGTTGTGGAGTTTCGAGTTGTGGAGTTTCGAGTTGTGGAGCTTCTAGTTGTGGAGTTTCTAGCTGCGGAGTTTCTAGGTGCAGAGTCTCTAGTTTTGGAGATTCTAGTTGCGAATTCTCTAGTTGAGGAGTCTCTAGCTGTAGAGTTTTTAGTTGTGGAGTTTCTAGTTGTGGAGTTTCAAGTTGTGGAGTTTCTAGTTGCGGCGTCTCAAGTTGTGGAGTTTTTAAATACGGAGTTTCTAGTTGCGGAGTTCTCTAGTTGCGCAGTCTCTAGTTGTGGAGTTTCTAGTTGTGTAGTGTCTAGCTGTGGAGTTTCAAGTTGTGGAGTTTCTAGTTGAAGAGTTTCGAATTGTGAAGTTTTTTGTTGTGGAGTTTCTAGTTGTGGAGTTTCTAGTCGTGGAGTTTCTAATTGTGGAGTCTCCAGTTGCGGAGTTTCTAGTTGTGGAGTTTCTGGTTGTGGAGTTTCTAGTTGTGAAGTTTCTAGTTGTGGAGTTTCTAGTTGTGCAGTTTCTGGTTGTGGAGTTTCTAGTTGTTGAGTGTCTAGTTGTGAAGTCTCAAGTTGTGGAGTTTCTAGTTCTGGAGTTTCAAGTTGTGGAGATTTGAGTTGTGGAGTTTCAAGTTGTGGAGTTTCGAGTTGTGGAGTTTCGAGTTGAGGAGCTTCTAGTGGTGGAGTTTCAAGTTGTGGAGTTTCTAGTTGCGGCGTCTCAAGTTGTGGAGTTTTTAAATACGGAGTTTCTAGTTGCGGAGTTCTCTAGTTGAGGAGTCTCTAGTTGTAGAGTTTTTAGTTGTGGAGTTTCTAGTTCTGGAGTTTCAAGTTGTGGAGTTTCTAGTTGCGGCGTCTAAAGTTGTGGAGTTTTTAAATGCGGAGTTTCTAGTTGCGGAGTTCTCTAGTTGCACAGTCTCTAGTTGTGGAATTTCTAGTTGTGTAGTGTCTAGTTGTGGAGTTTCAAGTTGTGCAGTTTCTAGTTGTGGAGTATCTAGTTGTGGAGTTTCTAGTTGCGGAGTTTCTAGTTGCGGAATCTCTAGTTGTTGAGTTTCTAATTGTGGAGTTTCTAGTTGTGGAGTTTCTAGTTGTGGAGTTTTTAGTTGTGGAGTTTCTAGATATAGAATTTCTAGTTGCCGAGTCTCTATTTGTGGAGTTTGTAGTTGTGAGGTTTCTGGTTGTGGAGTTTCTAATTGTGGAGTCTCTAGTTGTGGAGTTTCTAGTTGTGGAGTTTCTAGTTGTGGAGTTTATAGTTGTGGAGTTTCTAGTTGTGGAGTTTCTAGTTGTGGAGTTTCAAGTTGTGGAGTTTCTAGTTGCGGAGTCTCAAGTTGTGGAGTTTCTAGTTGTGGAGTTTAGGGTTGTGGAGTTTTGAAATGTGGAGTTTGAAGTTGTGGAGATTCGAGTTGTGGAGTTTCCCGTTGTGGAGTTTCTAGTTGTGGAGTTGCGGAGTCTCTGGTTGTGGAGTTTCTAGTTGTGGATTTTCGAGTTGTGGAGTCTCTAGTTGTGGAGTTTGTAGTTGTGGAGTTTCCAGTTGAGGAGTATCTAGTTGTGGAGTTTCCAGTTGTGAAGTTTCTAGTTGTGGAGTTTCAAGTTGTGGAGTTTCAAGTTGTGGAGTTTCAAGTTGTGGAGTTTCAAGTTGTGGAGTTTCAAGTTGTGGAGTTTTGAGTTGTGGAGTTTCAAGTTGTGGAGTTTCGAGTTGTGGAGTTTCAAGTTGTGGAGTTTCGAGTTGTGGAGTTTCGAGTTGTGGAGCTTCTAGTTGTGGAATTTCTAGCTGCGGAGTTTCTAGGTCAGAGTCTCTAGTTTTAGAGTTTCTAGTTGCGAATTCTCTAGTAGAGCAGTCTCTAGTTGTAGAATTTTTAGTTGTGGAGTTTCTAGTTGTGGAGTTTCAAGTTGTGGAGTTTTTAAATGCGGAGTTTCTAGTT
Source organism: Rhipicephalus microplus (assembly GCF_043290135.1). Classification (NCBI taxonomy): domain Eukaryota; kingdom Metazoa; phylum Arthropoda; class Arachnida; order Ixodida; family Ixodidae; genus Rhipicephalus; species Rhipicephalus microplus. Next base: position 299,228 of record NW_027464617.1, read on the forward strand.
GCGGAGTTCTCTAGTTGCGCAGTCTCTAGTTGTGGAGTTTCAGTTGTGTAGTGCCTAGTTGTGGAGTTTCTAGTTGTGGAATTGCGGATTGTCTTGTTGTGGAGTTTCTAGTTGTGGAGTTTCTAGTTGTGGAGTTTCGAGTTGTTGAGTCTCTAGTTGTGGAGTTTCTAGTTGTGGAGTTTCCAGAGGTGGAGTATCTAGTTGTGGAGTTCCCAGTTGTGAAGAAACTAGTTGTGGAGTTTCCAGTTGTGGAGTATCTAGTTGTGGAGTTTCAAGTTGTGGAGTTTCTAGTGGCGGAGTTTTTATTAGCGGAGTTTCTAGTTGTGGAGTTTCCAGTTGTGGAGTTTTTTTGTTGTAGAGTTTCTAGTTGTTGAGTTTCTAGCTGTGAAGTCTCTAGTTTTGCAGTTTCTAGTTGTGGAGTTTCTAGATATGGAATTTCTAGTTGCCGAGTCTCTATTTGTGGAGTTTCTAGTTGTTGAGTGTCTAGTTGTGAAGTCTCAAGTTGTGGAGTTTCTAGTTGTGGAGTTTAAAATTGTGGAGTTTCGAGTTGTGGAGTTTCGAGTTGTGGAGCTTCTAGTTGTGGAGTTTCTAGCTGCGGAGTTTCTAGATCAGAGTCTCTAGTTTTAGAGTTTCTAGTTGCGAATTCTCTAGTAGAGTAGTCTCTAGTTGTAGAGTTTTTAGTTGTGGAGTTTCTAGTTGTGGAGTTTGAAGTTGTGGAGTTTCTAGTTGCGGCGTCTCAAGTTGTGGAGTTTTTAAATGCGGAGTTTCTAGTTGCGGAGTTCTCTAGTTGCGCAGTCTGTAGTTGTGGAGTTTCAGTTGTGTAGTGTCTAGTTGTGGAGTTTCAAGTTGTGGAGTTTCTAGTTGTGGAGTTTCTAGTTGTGGAGTTTCTAGTTGTGGAGTTTCTAGTTGTGGAGTTTCTAGTTGCGGAGTTTCAAGTGGTGGAGTTTCTAGTTGTGGTGTGTCTAGTTGCGGAGTTTCTAGTTGTGGAGTTTCTAGTTGCAGAGTCTCTGGTTGTGGAGTTTCTAGATGCGGAATCTCTAGTTGTTGAGTTTCTAATTGTGGAGTTTCTAGTTGTGGAGTTTCTAGTTGTGGAGTTTTTAGTTGTGGAGTTTCTAGATATGGAATTTCTAGTTGCCGAGTCCCTATTTGTGGAGTTTGTAGTTGTGGGGTTTCTAGTTGTGGAGTTTCTAATTGTGGACTATCTAGTTGTGGAGTTTCTAGTTGCGGAGTCTCTTGTTGGGGAGTTTCTAGTTGCGGAATCTCTAGTTGTGGAGTATCTAATTGTGGAAATTCTAGTTGTGGAGTCTCTAGTTGGAGAGTTTCTAGTTGTGGAGTTTCTAGTTGTGGAGTTTCTAGTTGCGGAGTATCTAGTTGTGGAGTTTCCAGTTGTGGAGTTTCTAGTTGTGGAATTGCGGAGTGTCTTGTTGTGGAGTTTCTAGTTGTGGAGTTTCGAGTTGTTGAGTCTCTAGTTGTGGAGTTTCTAGTTGTGGAGTTTCCAGAGGTGGAGTATCTAGTTGTGGAGTTCCCAGTTGTGAAGAAACTAGTTGTGGAGTTTCCAGTTGTGGAGTATCTAGTTGTGGAGTTTCAAGTTGTGGAGTTTCTAGTTGCGGAGTTTTTAATAGCGGAGTTTCTAGTTGTGGAGTTTCAAGTTGCGGAGTCTCTAGTTTTGCAGTTTCTAGTTGTGGAGTTTCTAGATATGGAATTTCTATTTGCCGAGTCTCTATTTGTGGAGTTTCTAGTTGTTGAGTGTCTAGTTGTGAAGTCTCAAGTTGTGGAGTTTCTAGTTGTGGAGTTTCAAGTTGTGGAGTTTCGAGTTGTGGAGTTTCGAGTTGTGGAGCTTCTAGTTGTGGAATTTCTAGCTGCGGAGTTTCTAGGTCAGAGTCTCTAGTTTTAGAGTTTCTAGTTGCGAATTCTCTAGTAGAGCAGTCTCTAGTTGTAGAGTTTTTAGTTGTGGAGTTTCTAGTTGTGGAGTTTCAAGTTGTGGAGTTTTTAAATGCGGAGTTTCTAGTTGCGGAGTTCTCTAGTTGCGCAGTCTCTAGTTGTGGAGTTTCAGTTGTGTAGTGCCTAGTTGTGGAGTTTCTAGTTGTGGAGTTTCTAGTTGTGGAGTTCCAAGTTGTGGAGTGTCTAGTTGTGAAGTCTCAAGTTGTGGAGTTTCTTGTTGTGGAGTTTCAAGTTGTGGAGTTTTGAGTTGTGGAGTTTCAAGTTGTGGAGTTTCGAGTTGTGGAGTTTCGAGTTGTGGAGCTTCTAGTTGTGGAGTTTCTAGCTGCGGAGTTTCTAGGCCAGAGTCTCTAGTTTTGGAGTTTCTAGTTGCGAATTCTCTAGTTGAGCAGTCTCTAGTTGTAGAGATTTTAGTTGTGGAGTTTCTAGTTGTGGAGTTTTAAGTTGTGGAGTTTCTAGTTGCGGCGTCTCAAGTTGTGGAGTTTCTAGTTGTGGAGTTTCTAGTTGTGGAGTTTCAAGTTGTGGAGTTTCTAGTTGTGGTTTCTCTAGTTGCGGAGTTTCTAGTTGTGGAGTTTCTAGTTGCAGAGTCTCTGGTTGGGGAGTTTCTAGTTGTGGAGTTTCTAGTTGTGGAGTTTCTAGTTGTGGAGTTTTTAGTTGTGGAGTTTCTAGATATAGAATTTCTAGTTGCCGAGTCTCTATTTGTGGAGTTTGTAGTGTTGGAGTTTCTAGTTGTGGAGTTTCTAGTTGTGTAGTTTCTAGTTGTAGAGTTTCTAGTTGTGGAGTTTCTAGTTGTGGAGTTTCTAGTTGTGGAGTTTCAAGTTGTGGAGTTTCTAGTTGTGGTGTCTCTAGTTGCGGAGTTTCTA